>NW_028274820.1:100053668-100366668 GCF_037043125.1 Eumetopias jubatus
AGGAAGAGAGTTGGTCAGGAGGAGCGTACAGCTGCTGTTCTGTAAGGTTAGGCAGTAAGAAGAGAAGTAAGAAGTAGATAAAATGATAAAATCAACATATATCTAGCATACAAGCTGTTGGATAATAAAAAACAACCAAATATCATCAAATATGAAATACACTTTTCAACTAATCTCTAGAAATTACTTCACTTCTAGAGATAACTCAAATACATCTTGTCTGGATGTTTTCAGGCAAAAGTCCCTTTTGGTGGCTCAGTTCATTCCTTCCGTCCTTTACTTCACTTTCACCTGCGTAAACATAGTTGTTTTGTTTCTTTGCCAGTAATATTATGGAAAGCATATTCTAAAGGGTAATAAAAAAATGCAGGTAGAAAACATAACTTTCATTCTGTGTGTATTTGGCAGTCTCTTTTGTTTGTGAATCCAAAAGATGGTGGTTCCTTTTAAGATTTTTTTGAATGTGTTCTTCCAATATGTTTCCACTGTGCTGAATGCTGCTACCAGAGTGCAGAGCTGGAAAGAGCAGCTGGGTCTTTCTTTGGCTTCCATGTACTAATTTGGAAATGGAACTGTCTTTGGGAAGCCTCTCGTTAATTTTGAATTTTGGATGTACTTTATGCATCCAAATTTCTTTTCCCTGACGCAGCCATGGAAAAGCTGTGTTACCCCGGACTTTTGCCAATGGGAGATGGTAGGAAGCATCAGATCTCATACCCCCAAATACGCATCTTGAATTTAATAATCATGACAGTGCTGAAGTTGCCAGCACCTAGCACAAGCAGTTTGTAGCAAAGATACTGACTCATGTCCCCAGGGGATTAACTCTCCTACAGAAATCTAGATATGAAGCCAGTTGCATTCAAACAGTTTTATCATCAGAAAAGTACCTACTTATTCATTTATTCTGTTCTCTGAGTTCTGCTCATGTAAATAATGAAAATGTTTTGAGCAACTAGATAAGGAGCAATGGGTTGTGGTGGTCAAGGCTATAGAACCTGAATGCCTGGGTTCCAATATACCATTTGTTCAGTACCGATCAACCACTTAATCCCTCTGTATCACGGATTCTTCATCTGTGGTGTGGTATGATGAAATAATAATGGCATCTGCCTCGCAGGCTGGCCATGAGAATTACAGTCATATAAAATTAGAAACAAAAGAAGTCTTATCAATCAGACAGTACCACTGGCTCATTAAAACAATGAAGAAACTGAGGCTCAGATGTTAGAAGGTCAGCCCAGGGTTGCATGACTTTATCACAACACAACCCAGAGCAGGTTCATTTCTGACATCCGTTCCTGGGCTTTTTCCATTGGTCTGTGCCAGTTCTGCAAATTGGAAAAAGGAGATCACATCGTTAATGGGGATTTGGGAAGATCGTACAAAATACGGAAGATGTAGCAAAGCTTTGCAGTGCTTTCAGTCTAGTTAGGTGAAGGAAGAGTTTTAGGAGGTGAAAGCATAAGTGGATAGGTAAGTGCTGTCCCCTCTCTAGAACAGTAGGGAGACCTCTGAAGAAGCAGAGACTTACCAGGGAGCACTGAGTGGTTACAGAAATGTCTACATTCATTTAACAAATATTTATAAAATATTTACTGTATGTCAAGCTTGCTGTTTTCTGCATGTGTGATAGAAATCAGGGAACACAACTAAAATTTCTGACCTATGGAGCTTAAATTGTGGTCAAAGATGATAAATAGCTGAGCTTGTAATATAAGAAGTATACAGCAATGATACAGTATGTTAGGATATCAGTGAACGTGCTGCAGCAAAGGAATAAGTAGGGTAAGGGGGGGTGGAGTGCAGGTGGTGTGGGCACATAGCAGTATAGTATAGATCAGCATAGGCATTAAAGATGATAAAAACAGACAAACCTTCAGACAAGTGAGGGAGCAATCCAAGTGGATATATTGGGGAAGACCATTTAAGGCAGGCGGAAAAGTCAAAGCAAAGGCTTAAAGATGGGAGCATGCCTAGAATGTGGGAAGCAAAGAGGTCAATGTTTCTAGAAAAAGTGACTGAGAGAGTAGAGAAAGTATTCCCTTTTGGGAGACTAGTGAAAGAGGAAAGGTAAAGGTGTGTCAGCACGTGTAAGACCTGTAGTGAAATAGGAAGCAACTGAAGAGTCATTGTTTTACATTTTAAATGATCATTCTGGCTGCTGTGTTAAAAAAGACTTGAGAGTTCAACTGTAGAAACAGAGAAAACAGTTAAAATCCAGGTAAGATCATACCGTGGGTAGTAGAAGTCTAGAGGTATGGAGAAGTAGTTCGATTCTGGATGTAATTTGAGGTCGAATTCCTGATAGACAGGATTTGCTGTGTAGGGGAAAGACAAAGCCAAGAGTAACTCCTAAAAAATTATTGTTCAGAAAAAAAGTAAAGAAGTTATTTCAAGGAGAAGGTAGTGATCCATTGCATATGTTGCCACAGGGATGTCAAACCAGAAAAGGACTGAGCATAGCCATCAAGGGGTAACATCCATCCTGACCTTGCTAAGAGAAAGCAGCGAGTACTCTGGGTAGAGGCGGAGGTGACACCTGCTAGCTTGGTTTTAATTGAGAACAAGGACATGTGAGATCAGAGGAATTGGAGATTAGGACTACAACCGTATCATGTGAGGAATTTTGCATAAAAAATGAGTTGCTGGAGGGGAAATTTGGGGTGGTTTTTTTTTTTTTTTGAGTTAAAAGAAATTTTGTTTGGCAATGAAGTGATCCACTACATTGTACCAAATTATGGAGCACTTCCAATCTCTTCTAGATTGGGTTAAGATAAACCTGTTAAAGAGAAGTATTGATTTTCAACTAGAATTCAAAACATTTTAAATTTACTTGTGTTGATCTTAAATTTAAGTATCATGAGCAATTGTATATGCTCACCATATTGACAATATTTATTGACTTTAAAGTAATTCCTCTTTTTTGTTTTAATTATTGCTGCATTCTAGTAGCTGAGTAAATATAATCTCTCCCATCCTCTCTCTCACTACTGCTTCTGGAAAATTGAAACGGGTGTGCACAACATGCACTAAAATGGAAGGCTGTATTTTTCAGCCGCCTTCAAAAAAGATAATTGAACTAAAACCATCTGTCTATCCATCTATCGAACTTTGTATTTTACTATGTTAGCCTTTATATGGTTTGGCTCCCTGTCATGTTGATGACCTTCACATTGCCCAGAGTTGGGTATATAAGACACAAGAATTGGACTGAATGTGTGCTGAGCTCATGCTAAGCCATCTAAAGCTGCCTGTGCTCTCCCCGATAAGGTAGCACTAGCCGCAGGTGGCTACCAAGCCCCTGAAATATGGACAGCCTGAATTGAGGCACACTCTAAATCAGAACTATACACTGGGTCTTGTAAATTAAGTACAATAAGAAAATGATACTGAGCTAAAACCAGTAAGTTTTAAAACCACCCTTGTTTCCAAGGAGTTTTCAAATGGGTAGTTGCTGAATGTTTTAAATATTACAACTATAAGTAAATGTATCTAATGGTATGGTTTCTGATGTATTTAAATGATGTCTTAGATTCATTGTATATTATTTCAGTCAGAGTCCAGTTAGGCAACAGAAACCATCCAGTTGGGGTGCCTGGGTGGCTCAGTTGTTAGCATCTGCCTTTGGCTCAGGTCACGATGCCAGGGTCCTGGGATCGAGCCCTGCATCGGGCTCCCTGCTTAGCGGGAAGCCTGTTTCTCCCTCTCCCACTCCCCCTGCTTGTGTTCCCTCTCTCGCTGTGTCTCTCTCTGTCAAATAAATAAAATCTTTAAAAAAAAAAAAAATCCATCCAGTTACTTCAAGAGTTCACTGGAGAGAAAAGGCTAACTGGACTCTGGCAGAGGAAAAGGGGAAAGGAGGGAGGAACACTGAGGTAACACAGGGCAGTGATTGCTGAGGGACACAGTGGAGAAGTGGGGTTATTGGAACATAGCAGTTTGGAGGAGGGCCCCATGCAGAACTGGAACCTAGATCTCTGCATGGGTGATATGAATGTTGTTAGGGACTTAATTAATAGAAAGCATTATTCATAGTTAAGGATTTCATGCCCTATGTAAATATTTGTGGAGGCAATAGTACTATGCACAATGAAATCTAGTATGGGATACACATTATGCACTATCAAGACTATCATGCACATGCTTACCTTAGTATATTTTATTATTTATATGCCTAACACATAGTTTGCACTGTATATGAATCATATGTAGTAGTGCATTATTAGTGGGGAAAGGAACCTCCATTGCCCAGCTTGTATTGGTACCTTAAGGGATTGGAAAAAGGACCCTGTGGATCTGGGATGAGACCTCTGAGCATGGGCTCCTGCCTGTGTGTGCTGATATATCTCGGAGTATAGGAAAATCTGGAAATGGCAACCAGATGCTATTGGCACCAGTTAAAGGTACGTGGGGTAAAGGGCTATTTTTGTGGCAATGCTGACAGCAGCAGCAAACTGAAGAGGAAGGAACAAGCTCCTTTCTTCTCCTCTGCCTCACAGTCTTCCTCTAGCATCTGGACTGTAGAATCTAACTTAGAGCCAGCTGGAAAAGGAAAAGTGCAGTTTTTAGAGTCTCATTCATAGCCAGCATCACAAAGCAAAATACATACAACAATAGGTTTTGAACTGAGAGGCAGTAATTTAAGATCTGACAAACCTGTCCTATGTGTGCTTTGCCCTGATACATGACAATCATGTTTAGTTGCCACTTCTGATACTGAACAAATTGATGAACCCAAAGTTTCTATGGTTGTTTATTTGAATTCAGCACCTACTGTATATGAGGGAAATGTACTAAATAAACATAGAAATAAATGCCTTGTTCTTATCGCTGAGATTTCAGCTAACCTCATAAATTCTCTACTTTGTTCACCAGGGAAAACCCAACACAAAATTGTCAAATGTGTTAGAAACAGTCTTTGTCTTTTTCTTGGGAATTCTCATGTGTCTGTCTTGCCCCTTCTGCATTATAAGCATTCCATATGTGCATATATGTGCTTAACCCTTCACAGTGCATCCATTGCTGTCATCTAGTCTTCATAGGGTCTCGAGAGGTGAGCAGAAAAGTATGGCTCTTTTCAGTGAGGGGACAAAAGATATGACAATGATTGTCAAGGATATGGTCAAGGTTCTGTATGTATTTGGACCAGATAAGCTTTACAGTTCTTGCCCAAATTCTGAGTTTTAGTAATCAGAGTGGCTATATATATGGCCTCATCATATTGTGTACAAACTGAGTAACAGTTTTATTAAAAGATTTTTAAAAATGGAAATAATTATGGTGTCCCTCCCTAGAGGAAGTCATTGTTTTACCTTTACATTAGTGTGGCCACAACCACACATCACTGCTAATATCATACAACTAGCCCCAGAGTACACAGGAAAGGAAGAGAATGTGTTTGTTTTTTCATTTTTTTCCGTTTCCACTCTTCCTTACCAGTAAAACCCAGAAAGACCAGAGAGCCCATATCAAAAACATACCTGACTTCACTCTGGGTGTGGCTTGTTGATGTCCTTCCCAAATAGCCCAAGAAAACCAAATATTTTCAAGACACTGTCAACAGGGCTGTACTTCATTTATTGCCTCTTGGGTCTCATTTTTGGATGGTGGAGAAAGCCACTGCTACCACATCCACAGGTCCCCAGAGTACAGTAAGCACATCATGCCAGAAACATTAGTTTCAGAGCTTTATTTCTTTCCATTGTGATGAACAGAGGTTTTGACCCCTGCTGAAGTGCAAATATTTCTGGAAGAAGTTTTAAATCTTTTTCCCCACTTTGTTGTTAATATTGTACAAGAAATGATCAGCAGGGAGATGGTACTAAAAGGGAGGAAGGTAACCTGGCTGGAAAGCAAATATAACTGTTGTATAAAGAACAGTGCCTTCCCGTGAACAGAGTTCTCCGAGCAGCCGCCGTCTTTCTTTTCCATCTCCAGGTTTGAGGCACTTCTTCAAGATGCTCTTTCTGAGCATTCTATTCAAGGCTGACCTTTATTTTCTGTTAGTGAACTGTGTTTACTTTATCATCTTTTAAAAATACTATGTGTTACTTCAGTGTTTATCTGTTGGTTTATCTCTACCACTGACATAAGTTCTTTGAGAACTGGGATCCCACCTCTCCGGTTCTACATTGTTTCCCCAGAGCTAAGCTCCGTGCCTGGCACAGATACACATACTTAATGCACTTGACTAGACAGATGAACAAATGAATGAATAAATAGTATGAATGAGTTTCAGATTCTTTTATTCAATCTTAATATAAATGCCCTATATCAGAAAAGGCATAATTATTGTAATCCAAATTTTTATTATATATTTATGTTTCATTATCACTAATTCAATTAATGGCACATAGTGGGACATTATTTTTTAAAGTACATTAATAATTCCACATTAAATCAGCAATAACAAAAATGTTTATATACTTTTCATGTTCTAAAAAAGTAATAAAAACACTGCAGCTAAATGACATTTTAATAATACGAAGTTTATTTGCAAATCTCTCATTTCTTTGTGCTCATATTGACACTGTCTTCTTTTTTTACTTTCCCCAGTGATTTCTCATCTTTGGCTTTAAAATGGAAAAGTGATTAAACATGTCAAAACAAATAACGCTGCATTTTAGTTTTTCAAGTAAATTAAAATTTCGTGGGCCTCTTGAAAACAACCATATGGAAACATCCAATAATAACCACATCAGCTTCTAATGGAACAAGTTTTCACCAAGTTTAAAAGACCTTTTATGTTTTTATAAATCCCTTTTGAATGATAGCTGAAAAAAATTAAGTTTAGCTCATCCCTAATAATGCTATTTATGATAATAGTTCTTCAGAAGGTTTATTTCTGCACCATGGATTACACATGAAACAGGACCATGTGCTGCATGTATTTATGAAAAGAAACCACTTTTCACACTAAGTCATATCTTATTCTGTTGACCTGAGATTGAGCACAATTAACCTATTCATTAGTTGTGAATAAGGTGGGACAAAGTGGTGGTTTAATGCCAGCATTGGCACATCTTAACATAAAATGAAGGTTTTTGTGTCTCAGGATGATTGTTCTTCAATATCAAAAAGCACTGGCAATGCCTAAATCTGTAGCAAAAACTGAAAAATGGAGTTTTCTCTCTCATTCTTTCTTCTTACGTGTGCCAGAATGAATTTTGTCCTTGTTGCTCATCTCTTGCAGGCTATGCACCAAGCAATGCACTTAGAAGATATACAGAGGAATAAAACAGGCTCCCTAAGCAGAAAGAGTTTATGCTCTAAAGGAGGAAATGGATTTCTAACAACAACAACAAAATAATAAAATACAATGCAGTGTAATAAATTACATACAAATAATGCACACATGTTGTTTTGCAAACTAACAATGGTACACGTTGCTTCCTGGGAGATTCATGGAGAGTTGACAGAGGAAATAACATTTGATCTTGAGACATAAAGGAAAGGTCAAAGATCTCGATTTGGGCAAGGGGGTAAGTTGGTTTAAACAGGCAAAGGGAACAGCATTTTCAAAGTGTGAAATGACAGTGTCTGCAGGAAACTTTAGCAGGTGTCTGGAGCATATCAGTAGAACTGAAAAGGAGCAGAAATTTCTTACACTAATTCAAATTGGGAAGTCTTGTATGACTTTTTAGAGAACCTTGATTATATTCTGTGGATAGTTATTAGAAGTATATAAGTAAAAGAATTATATGATCAAATCTGCATTTCAGAAATGTGATTTCCTGGTAATGTTTAACTCTTGGTGTCAGTGTTTTAAAGGTATATGAGCTATTATATTATCTACACATGAGATTAGGGTTAGGATAAGATGAAGAAATATTTTAAAAAGAACATTTACAAAGTCAGACATACCTATTTATCCATGACGCCCAAATATATTTAATTTGGCTGAAGCCTTTTAAGCCTTTTAAGACAAATAATGAACTGTACTCGTTCTTCAGTGCTGGTTAAATTTATCTGTCTTCATATTACCTTAAAATAAAGTATACTAATTTATTTTCATTCATAATCATATTTCTAAAGACCAGAATCTGCATGATCTACAGATTTTTTTTCATACTTGTGAATTCACTTATACTGCATGACTGATCAGGTATAAAAATCAAACCACAATTGTGGTTCTAATAAACTCTTATCATTTTGGATTTTCTAAGCCTATAGACATGTTTCACAACTCAGAATATTAATGAAGGCGGGTCACCACTACCTAAACTGATAATTGTGTAGAAACCTTAACTAAGAATTTAGTAGGGCGCCTGGGTGGCTCAGATGGTTAAGTGTCTGCCTTCGGCTCAGGTCATGATCCCAGAGTCCTGGGATCGAGTCCTGCATTGGGCTCCCTGCTCTTTGGGAGCCTGCTTCTCCCTCTGCCTCTCTCTCTCTCTCTCTCTCTCTGTCTCTCATGAATAAATAAATAAAAATCTTTAAAAAAAAAAACTAAGAATTTAGTATATCTGTTGTCCATCTATGAATCATAGATCTTTACATGATATGAATCAGATATTTTTGGTGCAGAAGCTACAACACAGAAATGACACCAGTTATCCAAGGGTTTTTAGTTACTTGGCTTGAAGTGGTGAGAAAGTATAATTTATAAGACCGTACAAATGTAAAAAGGTTTGCTTGGATATGTTTAACATTATTTTGAGCTATTCAGTCACTGAACCACTATGACTGACAAACTGTTTTGTCAGTATCACAAGTAATCGCAAACCAAGATAGATCTTTTCTTAAATACCATCATAAAACTGGGAGGTATTTTTAGGATAATTTCAATTAATATAAAATATCAATATACAGACCTTTCATATTTGTGATGTTGATGGATATTACCAGTTTTTATATCCAGGCCATATTTCTCATTTATGTTCATGCTTTCAGGGGACATATTTATTTATGAAGTTATAGGAAACTGGAATAAAATGCCCCTGTCTCAGAGGAGAGAAAAGTTTGTGGAAGTTTATAATTATAGTAATATTATCCAAGTGACAAACTATATTGTGAATGCTTCTGTTCCTGTCAAGATTTTATTTTTAATTTACATTATAGCTATTTTAAATTACTACAACTACTTACCTTTATTAAGATATATATTGAATGACAGCAACTTTTATTGTATGCAATGTGCCCATCACAGGAAATAGAGATTTAAAATCCTGAAAGAGTTCAGGGTCATGTGAGTGGCTCAGTCGGTTAAGTGTTTGACTATTGTTTTCCACTCAGGTCATCATCTCAGGATCCTGAGATCCAGCTGCATTGGGCTTCCCACTCAGTGGAGAGTCTGCTTTTCCCTCTTCCTCTGGTCCTCCTGCTTGCTCATTCTGTCTCTCTAAAATAAATAATAAATAAATAAATCTTAAAACCCAAATCCTGAAAAGTTTAACAAACAAGATATAAAATTGCAATATGATGCATTAAGTACTATAAGCATGCATGTAAAAGAGGCAACTAAATTTTAAGAGGGGAGTCTAAATATTTATGATTTTTAAAAAATTTTGGTTATGTTTGTTAAGGTGTAAGGCAAAACAGTGTATAAGCATAATGAGTCAGAAGGAGGAAGGGTAATGCCATTAGTGGGGACAGAATGCCCAAATTCCAAGGTGACGGTACTCAGACAATTTTGGTACAGCAGCAAGTAGAGGGCTGGTTGTGCAGAATTTTGAATTTTATATAAAGAGGTTAGATTATCACCTAAAAGCACTGGAAAACCATTGAAAGATTTTTAGAAGTAACATCGATTTGTTAGCAGCAGAGAAATGGCAAGAAGGGGACAGATTCACAAGGTAGTGAGCCGATGAGTTCTAAAATATTTGGTGACTAATTAGGTAGATATAGGTAAACAAGAGCAGGAGAACTGATGAGGGCTCTGACTCAAGATCTGGGTAACTTGATGAATAGTTAACTGTGATATAAAATACAGAAGAAGTATGGGGCACCTGGGTGGCTCAGTCGGTTGGGCGTCTGCCTTTGGCTCGGGTCATGATCCCAGGGTCCTGGGATCGAGCCCTGCATCGGGCTCCCTGCTCCGCGGGAAGCCTGCTTCTCCCTCTCCCACTCCCCCTGCTTGTGCTCCTGCTCTCGCTGTGTCTCTGTCAAATAAATAAATAAAATCTTAAAAAAATAAATAAAATACAGAAGAAGAAACAGATATGGGGGGTAATGAATTCAGTTTAAGACATGAAGTGTTTGAAGGGCCACTTGGATACTCCGATTTTCCTCAAGCAAAAGTAGGATGATGTGGATTCTTCTGACCATTTGGTATATGGGATAAAGATAAGTAAACTTCCTCTTGTTGAGGGTGTTTTATATCTTGGATAATATTGTTAAGCCAGTATATCCTCTGAGCACCTGTTTGTATACATGTATACTGTTATGCATATATAAGGTATGTCTTTCTGTTTACCGTTGTAGACTTGGGGCCAAGTACAGTGCCTGGCACATAATAGGAACTCAACACCAATGTACTGAGTATTTCTGGGGATCTACTCAGCCTTTTTCCCTGAATAGGGATTTTTCTGAGTGTCTTGGCACAAGCTCTCTTGTTCACAGCCTGCTTTAAAAGAAGAGAGCTGACACATCCTTCCCTGTTCTCGGTCATAGTAAATACTGGCATCTTCCTGGGAGCATCTGCTAGCCACCCTATTAGAACCTTGTCCTCCAATTTGAAGAGGTTATTTCTGCCTCACACAGAATTGAAACCTCTTCCTGTCAATCTGTCCATTCAAGAATTCCCTTTCTTATATGTTATTGTGTAGATTTGATCCCAGCAAAACCTTACAGGACTTATTTAATGAGTCTTTATTCCTTTTTCATTAAGAAAAACTCTAATGCCATTTCCATTTTTTATAAGTTATTTGCTTTGACCTTCTCACTCCAAAGCAAAAGGAGAGTACAGGAAGAGTTTGTATTATAATTCTTAATCAGGGACTTGGATTTGCTCCATATATACAACCAGAGCATATACTGTGAATGGAATCTTTTGCTCTTAAATCAACAACCAGAATCATACTCAGTGTTTTGTCCCCTTAAAGCAAAAAACATCTTTAGCAACCCCTTGCCTGCCTTTTTGTGCACCAGAAATGTTCCATCTCTCAGTAGTAAAGGTTTGTCAGTATTCTACTTTAGGCATGTAGGAACATAACGTTTATAGCTGGTCTATTAAATGTCCCATCTATATTCCTATGTAGCTTGGTGTTTATGTGAAACCATATATTATTGCTTAAAATTTAATCTTAAGATTATCTGCAGAGCTCATTTAGAAAAAGAAAAAAGTAATTTTATAACTATTAAGAATAATGTGCAGTGCAAAATAAAACTTTTCATAAGCAAATAGTTGTTATGCTTCTGATCTGTTAATAATTAGTCAATTAATCATCAATGGCAAAAACAATCCAGCATCTCTCCATGTATTCACATGTGTGTAGACAGGTATAAACTTAGCAATTGAAAATGCCTTCTATGAATGTAATTATGCTGGAAATCTTTAGTTTATAATAGTCCTTTTACACAGTATTTACTGTCCACTTTACTTCTGTGTCCACCTCTCAGTCAGTAGGTTGAATGGCATGTCAAGTTTTGGAGCTAATGGTATAGTTAACAAGTACCGTCCAAGTCATTTACTCAGTTTCAGCAAATTTTGAAGCACAAATATCTGTAATTTTGGCTAATGTATGTCAGCTGAGTGAAGTAAGCATGAAAATATGTCTTTAGGAAAAGAGCCACCTACTGTCTGCTTTAAGCATATGTATTAATGGTCTCTACCCAGAGGCTTATAGCCACAGACACTTTTCTCCTGAGATTTCACATCACCTGGGGTTGGATTCAAGTCTGCTCCATGGGCATCTCATCTTGAGATCAGAGGATTTTAGGATGTGTCTTTTCATGGTGGCAGCAGACCCACAATACCGTGTGCCAGATCACACAAGCATAAACTTTGACCTGAAAACAAGGGAAGGAAGAAGGTGAGCCAGGAAAACTCAGCTCACACTGTAGAACTGTCCCTTAGGGGATCATAGCTGCAAGAACCAGGGGTGGTGTCTTGGTGGATGGTGGTGGCAAGAGCCAGGAGGGGGAGGACCGAGTCTTAGGTCTTAAAAGTCAGGAAGTAATGGACAACTGCCAAAGCTCAGCATAAAAAAATGAAAAAGGGGGAAAAACAGTATCTTAACAGTCATTTCCTTAAAATTTAAGATTCTGAAACCTAACAAACTTGGAAAAATAATAATATAGTACCCATTAATTACTTAGAAGGTGTGACGTATGCTTTAGTGTCCTATTTTATTGTCTTGATGAATTTGAAGGTTTTATTATTGCCTTTTTAAACTCTTAATTACTCAGCAGATTTCTCTGTCCGGAGTGTTTGTTAATCTCTCTTGTCTGCTGCGGTTGGGAAAGATCTACTAACTTACCAAAACTCCTATATTGGGTGGTGCCTGGGTGGCTCAGTCGTTAAGCGTCTGCCTTCGGCTCAGGTCATGATCCCCAGGTCCTGGGATAGAGTCCCACATCAGGCTCCCTGCTCCAGGGGAAGTCTGCTTCTCCCTCTCCCACTCCCCCTGCTTGTGTTCCCTCTCTCGCTGTGTCTCTCTCTGTCAAATAAATAAACAAAATCTTAAAAAAAAAACAAAACTCCATTATTCCAGCATAGAGTTTTTTAGGCTTCATCTTGCCATGGAGTTTTTAAATATGGATATTTTATCATGCTGACTAAATTCTAACTTTCTCTAGGGCAGGGAATGGCTTATATCTTCACTGGTGTCTAGAAGAATGGTTGGAATTTAGGTGTTGAAGAAAGTTTTGTAGAGGAGTATCAACATCAGTGTTTAGTTAAGAAATGTTTTTATCGCAACATATTTGCGGAATGCTTAGTGTGAGCAGCACTGAACAAAATACAGTCATTAACAAAATACAATCATTAACAAAATACAATCACTAACCCACTATTTTGTGTATTAGAAATCACTTTGATGTTCGAAAACATTCTCCTTTGATTCTATACCTCTCCAGAGGTAATTTTGTCATTATTTGCTGAGAAAATGTAGTGTGTGTGTGTGTGTGTGTGTGTGTGTGTGGCCTTAATGACAGAAACAGACATCCAGCTTTGGAAATGTAGTTGTTTGTGGGATTTCTAAATTGGACATCTCAAATGGAAGAACAGCGTAAGAGACTTATACCGTACCCCTGCCCCTCCCACCTTTTCTCATTTTCTGTTCTTCCGCAAAATTGTTTTAGCTTTTCCGAATCATTCAGTTGTACAAGGTTGTATTTATAAAAGTAGGATGCATCCTGAAACTCAAGATAAAGCCAAATGCAAGGAGAAAATGAAAATCTGTTCTGTAAATCCCTCCACAACTAGAGAGATACATACTGACTTTTTTGGTAGCAGAGTTTTACGTGACAGGTGTTTATGCCTGAACTATTCCACAGATAAAAGGAAGATTTTATTCTCAAGTGAACTTGGCATGTTTATGTTGGAAAAGCATAATTGAAAGAAAGCTTGTTAGATTTCAAATTTTAGTAAGTTAGGACACAAAAGAGGATTGTTTGTAACTATTTCTCAAATCTTGAAAGTCATTTGTGTCAGTTGTCATTATTTAAAAGGACTGAGTTTACAAAGCAGGCCCAATACAGGCTGCTTATTTATTTGCAGACATCGGCCTGCAGCTGCCTCAGGTAAGCAGAGACTTGCTATATGGTTAGGTTTGCTCCAAACATGGCTAAGAAAGACATATGAGAGACATCATTCCTACTTAAATGTGCTTTTTCAAAAAATAATTATATTCTTTAAGATATAGTTAAATGTGATAAGGAATGATATTTAAATAAATGTAACATTTGTCTAACAGATTCTTAGAATTGGAGGTGAAATTTAAGGCTGTTTAGTCTGTCAGTGCTCTTCTTGTTAAGAGAGAATTGAAGTCCAGAAAGGTTACAAGGTTAGTCTTTCTCAGTTTGAATTTTGTTCTCTCCCATTTGTTGTGGATTTTAACTTTAGCTTTGTTCTTCATAATGAGGGGACACAGTCAGCTTTTGGCTAGGATTGTGTCTTCCATAGTTTTTGCTCTGTTCAGGGCTTCAGGCAGGCTCCCTTCTGCTGCTTTAAGCATTTCAAATGAAACCTAAGGTTTGATAAGAAAATTTGGTATTTTCAGAATCATTTTGATTTCTTTCTCTAAGAAAGTAATTTCTTCCTACTCCTAATCTCATTACCTGAGATGCTTGCCAGGGAAAAAGTGAATCTTACTAGGCAATTATTTGACTTAGCTGTTCCAAGGAGACCGATTGGCGTGCCAACATGCATATTACTGACAAACTCTGCAGGAGATTCTCAAATGAACTGTTTAAAAAAAACATTGATCAAGTTCAACCTTATTTCAAAACTAAGACAGGATCCCATAGCCAAATGGTGTGCCCAGTTTTTAAACAAATCTAATTGTGGTTTTATTACTGTATCTGGAAATGCCCCACCAGTATAAGACTACTTTTTCCTTTTTTCTTCTGATCAACCCTGGCAAAAATCAGGTGGATCGTATGGAACCTGACATTTCCCTTTCTCAACTGTTCTCTTCCACACACCTTTGACTTTTATATTAATGCTTAGTGTCTTTAATTTTTCTTCTCTCACATCTGTTATGCTTTCAAACTCAGGAATCTTCATATTCTTTGCCAGGATTCCCAGAAAGATGGTATAATATTCTACCTCCGATATTAAGTAGTGAAATTTTTATAGTGAACTTTAACATTTGTAATCACTTTGTTTTTTCCTTAGAAGAATGCAATTATAACACTGACTGAAAACCCCCAAAAAACATGTGTACTAGATTAAAGGATGTTTCTCAAATGTCATCTGTATGTAATGTCAAATGTAGACATGAAAAATGATATAGTTACTGATATTATTTTAAGAGCTTTGTATGTCAGATTTTGAAATGGAAGAAGTTTCTATAGTAAATACGGATTTTTCTCCTAATTCAAACATGAGGGAAGTTACTAATAGCCAAATTTTTCCCGAAATTGGCTTTGGTATATAAGTATTTTTAATCTTCCCCTATATTAAAGGTTATGTTTTGCTTCATCAGACACGTGTATAAACTCCTTTCTAGGAGATACGGGTGCTCTAGAACCCAGCAGATGGAGAGTGTGAAGATAGTGCTTGCCTTCTGAAGTCTCTAGAGAGGATTATAGTCAGCCCTTAGATGTGTCTTTAATTAGAAGTCTGCCCTCAGGCCACAGCAATGAAGATAAGTTAATAGGCCTTTTTCCTAGTAAGACTGGGTACCTTACTCTGTTTCCCCTTATTGTGCCCTGGGGGGTGATAGCTGGTTAAGAACTTTCTCTGTTGATTAGAGTCCTGTGGGACCCATCAGGATAAGCTCCATTGGCCAGAGATGATCTAGAGGTGTCCCCTGGTGACAGCCACAAAGGGCTTTGAGCAAGTGTAGAAGCTCCCTTTTAGGAGATAGCAGTGAGTTGGAGTGAGGCCGAGGGAGAGTGCAAAGATGGTGCTCACCAGCCTTCATCCCCAGAGAGTATCCTAATAGCCCCTTGATGTCTGTTAAATTAGATGTCTGTACCTCAGACCAACACTGTATGTGAGAGAGGCTTAAAGTCTGGGCACCTTTCAATAGGCTGCCTCTGCTCTGGGCCTGGGGAGAATGAGTCTGAGCATGTAAGCCTTTAAGAACCATTTCTTTGTTCACTGTAGCTCTTGTGAGTCTATGGACATGAGCCTCATTGGTTTTCAAAGCTGGATATTTTGGGGACTTGTCTCTCATGTGCAGGTCTTAAAAGTTGGGGTACCTAATGTGGGGTTCAAACCCTTCACTCCTCAGGGAGAAGCTCAGGTTTTGAGTTTCCTTCTGATTGTGGGTCACCATACCAGGGGTGGGGCTTATGGTGAGGTTGTTTCTCAGTCTCTCCTACTTCAGTGTGTGTGTTTTCTTGTTTGCCCAATCTAGGAATCACTCGGCTAGTTTTTGGTTCCTTCCTTCCTTCCTTTCCAGAGGAAATTATCCCATATGTAGTTGTAGATTTGTGTGTTCATGGGAGGGGGCGAGTTCAGGATCTTCCTACATTGCCATCTTTAACTGGAACCCAGTCAGTGCTTCCATAAAACAAAATCAGTTTCTCAGTCTCAAACAATGTCAGTCATTTGAATCAAGTGGGATTATCTTCACTCTTTCAAATAGTTCCATCATATGTATAATGCATAACGATCATGAAAAATGATTAAAAACCTGTATATATGTGGAAAATTAGATTCAAATTATTTTTTGTTTATACAACTCTAATGAAACCTTAATAAACTTGGCTGAGTCTGTTATTGAATAACAAATATTGACTAAATGTGAAATTCTAGCTTCAGAAAAGGAAGAATTATGGAAATATGAGCACAGATAGAGCAGTTGCATCAGTTTCAGCTATATCACTGACCAAAATGTGAAGCTACCTCCAATAGAATAGAATCTGTGTAGTAACCAACTGGTACAGGGGTCAGTTTGTTGACTCCTAACTGGTATCTTCATTTTATAGGCACAGTGGTTTTTGACTCAGTTTGGTTATAACTGTCAAGAAAATCTGTTTAATGACTTTGTCTCTGCCTTCTCTATATATGTGGTATCTATCATGTAAAAGATCTTAAGCCAAATAAGGTGTATCTTAGTGCATTTAGACTGCTGTAACAGACATAGACTGGGTTGCTTATAAACAAACATTTCTTTCTCACAGTTCTGGAGGCTGGAAGTCTGATTTCAGGATGCCAGTATGGTCAAAGTCTTTTGAGGGCCCAATTTCTTAACAGGCCAGAGAACAGAAAAAGGAAGCAAACTGTCTCATGACTTTTAACAGTCATGATCCTACAAGGGCACTAATCCCATTTAATAAGTCTCCACCCTCACTGTCTTCTCCTAATGTCATCACATTGGGTGGTAGGGTTTTAACATATGAATTTAGGATAAACACAGACGAGTTTGCCTAACCAGTTTTTATTAAAATAGTGTTGGGAAACTGAGTTAAGGATTATTCATTCTATTTCCTAATTACCTGTAAGTTAGGTTTCGTGATCATGATGTGAAATACATTCCTGGCAGGGTGAGTGGGGTGCCTGGGCAGAGGAAGAGACAGGTATACCTGCAATTCAAAATTCCATTCATTCAGTACACACTTATTAAATGCCTAGAATTTTCAAGACATTATTTGGGATACAGAGCTGGTTAAAATGATGTTTCTGCCCTGTCTGCTTATGATTCTCACTCATATTGGTTCATTTTAATTTCCACTTTTATTGCTTTTCTTATGATGCTTTTCTCTGTTGATGCTTTTGAAGACAAGCAGATTTTCTGATGACTAATATGTACCAATAACAGCTTTATTTTCTGTCTTTGTGAAGAGACAGAGGTTTATTCTTTTCTTGACATTTATGGCATCCCATGTACCTGTGCTCCATGAAAGGTTACCTAAATCAATTATTCCAAATAGGCAATATTTAACATTAAAGGAAGGGTAAGATTCTCTATAGGGCAGCATTGAGTTGATTGAGTGAATTATAGCTAGAGAATGATGAATTGTGCTTTCCCTTTTCATTTCAAGTATTAGCTAATATATTGATTCTAACATTCATTACATTCTTCAGTACAATTCTTGACATACACCTACCTCTTGATTTTGATCCTAATATTTAATTGGATCAAAATGTTTTTCAAAGTCATTTGTAACTTTGTTGTTATAATTTGTCAATTTATGTTAATATAAGCTCTAAGATATTCCATTGTTCAGGTGATTATGTACAACTAGGCACAAAGTAACTACCTACCTTTAAAAAAGCCCTCACAAATTTTTATTGGAGAAATTGTGACTGACAAATAGAACTAGTAAGGTATCTTGGAATTGAACATGAGTCTAAAGAGCAGAGCTCAGGATGTCTTGTAACTTAATATTGGATATTCATTTGACCCAAAGAAGAAAGAATATACATTAATAGTCAGGGTTCACATACTTTCTATAATTTGATACATATTTAATTCTACACTTGTTGTCAGCCAGGACATATTAAGAACACAAAAGGTCTCATAAGCAAGAAAGAACCATAACTCAAGTTATAATTCTTTTGATAGCATTAAAATCTGTAACTTCTCAGAGTTTAAGGTAGAGAAGTGGGAATTCTTTTCAATAACAAAATTTTCAAGGACATAAAATTAAATCCAATGAAGATTTTTTTTAAATAATCTGTAAGTTCTATACCTGTATCATATTTTTAAACTCATTCTTTCAACTTCTGATCCCCTTTTCTATAAACTAGTCTTATCATTGAGTAGCCTTTCATTACCCTTAGCAGTCTACCTCTTCTCAAAAAATTCTTAAAAACATGGTGCTGAATTTATGTTTTCATTTTTCAGTCACAGCTGAAATCTGGTTTGTGTTCAACCTTTAATGGAAATTCTCAAAAGTAAATACTGCCATGTTTATACCCAAATCCAGTGGAAATTATTTAGTTCTTACCTAATTGATGTTCTCTGTTCCCTTGTTTTCCATGATACTTTGCTGTGTTCTTCCCATGCTACTTCGATCATTTTTTCTAGGTCTACATCATGCACATTTTCTACCTTAAATGTTGATGCTTTCTGTGGTTTCCACCTTAACTCACCACTCACTGCAAATAGCAGTACAATAATAGTAGGGAGTTTTAATACCTCACCATCATCAATGGAGAGACCATCGACACAGAAAATCAGTAAGGAAACATGAGCATTAAATGACACATTGACCAAATGGACTTAACACATATGTACAGAATATTTCATCCATAAGGAACAGAATAAAGATTTCGTCAAGTGCACATGGAACATGCTCTGTGACAGATCATATGTTAGGCCACAAAACAAGTCTTAATACATTTAAGAAGACTGAAATCATATCAGGCATTTTCCCTGACCACAGTGTTATGAAGCTAGAAATCAGTTACAAGAAGAAAACTATAAAAGTCACAAATACGTGAGATTAAGAAATATGCTATTAAACCAACAGATCAAAGAAATAATCAAAGGAGAAATCAGAATTCATTACAACAAATGAAAATGAAAATACAAACCAAAACTTGTAAGAGGGAAGTTTGCAGTGTTAAAGGACTACTTCAAGAAACAAGAAAAAAATCTCAAATAAGCTAACTTTACACTTCAAGGAACTAGAAAATGAACAAAGCCCAAAGTTGGTAGGAAGAAAATAAAGATCTAAGTGGAAATAAATGAGGAAGAAAAAGACTAAAAAGACAATAGAAACCTAAGAACTGGTTCTTTGAAAAGATAAAAAAATTTGGCAAACCCTTATCTAGACTCACCAAGAAAAGGACTCAAAGTCAGAAATGAAAGAGATATTATAGGGGCGCCTGGGTGGCTCAGATGGTTAAGCGTCTGCCTTCGGCTCGGGTCATGATCCCGGGATCCTGGGATCCAGCCCCGCTTCGGGCTCCCTGCTAGGCGGGGAGCCTGCTTCTCCCTCTGCCTCTCTCTCTCTCTCATGAATAAATAAACATTTAAAAAAAAAGATATTATAGTTGATAACCACAAAAATACAAAGGATCTCATAAAACTATGAACAATTACATGTCAACAAATTTGATAACCTAGAAGAAATGGATTAATTCCAAAAGCATACAGTCTACCAAGACTGAATCAGGAAGGAATAGAAAATGTAAACAGACCAATTAATTAGTAAGGATATTGAATCAGAAATCAAAAACCTGGCAACAAACAAAAGTCCAATACCACACAGCTTCACTGGGGAATGCTACCAAACATTTAAATAAGAATACCAGTCTTTCTCAAACTTTTCTAAAAATTGGAAGAGGAGGGTAGGTTTCCAAAATCATTTTACAAGGCCAGCATTACTCTGATACCAAAATCAGGCAAAGATGCCACAAGAAAATTACAGGCCAATATCCCTGATGAATACTGATGCAAAAATTCTCAACAAAATTTTAGCAAACCAAATTCAATGATACATTAAAAGGAATATACCATGATCAAGTGGGATTTACTCTAGGGTTGCAAGGATGTTTCAACATCCACAAATCAATGTGTTACATTAGATCAACAAAATGAAGGATAAAAAATCATATGATCATCTCAGTAGATGCAGTAAAAGCATTTGTTAAAATTCAACGACCATTTAGGATAAAAACCCTCTACAAAGTGAGTACAGAGGGAATGTACTTCAACATATTAAAGGTCACATAGAAGACAAGCTCACAGCTAACATCATACTCAATGGTGAAAGATTAGAAACAAGACAAGGATCCCACTTGCACCACTTTTATTCAGTATAGTAGTGGAAGTCCAGAGTAATGAGGCAAGAAAAAGAAGTAAAAGTCATCTAAATCAGAAAGAAGTAAAACTGTCACTATTTGCAGATGACATATTATGTATAGAAAACCCTAAAGGCCCCACCAAAAAAAACCTGTTAGAACTAATCAACAAATTCAGTAAAGTTGCAGGACACAAAATCAATATACAAATATCGGTTGTGTTTCTATATACTAATGAACCATCAGAAAGAGAAATTAAGAGAACAATCTCATTTATAATTACATCAAAAATAATAAAACACCTAGGAATAATTTAACTAAGGAGGTAAAAGACTTGTACACTGAAGAGTATAAGAACTTGATGGAAGAAAATGAGGAAGACACAAATGAGTGAAAAGATATCCCAGGTTCATGGATGGAAGAATACTGTTAAAATGTCCTTAACTACCTAAAACAATGTACGGATTCATACAGTCCCTATCAAAATTCCAATGGCAGTTGTCATAGAAATAGAGCGACTGTAAAATTTGTATGGAATTTAAAAGGACCCCAAATAACCAAAGAAATCTTAAAAAGAAGAACAAAGCTGGAGGCATCCCCTCCTTGATTTCAAACTATATTACAGAGCTATAGTAATCAAAACAATGTGGTATTGACATAAAAACAGATGCATAGATCACTGGAACAAAATAGCCCAGAAGTAAATCCACACATTTATGGTTAACTAATTTGTGAGGAAGCATCCAAAAATATACCATGGGGAAAGTACATTTCTTCATTAAATGGTGTTGGAAAAACTGGACCCCCCCACCCCCATACATAACAACTAACTTGAAATGTATTAAAGACTTGAACATAAGACCTGAGACCATAAAGCTCTGAGAAGAAAACCTAGGTGGTAAGCTCTTTGGCATTGGTCTTGGCAATGAAACTTTCTTGGCTTTGACACCAAAAGTGAAGTCAACAGAAGCAAAAGAAATGAGTGGGACTATATCAAGCTAAAAGCTTCAGCAAAGCAAAGCAAATGATCAACATAATGAATGGGAAAAATATTTGCAAATCATATCTGATAAGGGATTAATATCCAAAATACATAAATAACTCAATAGAAAAAAAGATCTGGTTAAAAGAATGAGCAGAGGATCTGAATAGACATTTTTCCAAAGAAGACATACAGATGGCCAGCAGGTACATAAAAAGGTGTTCAATATCACTGATCAGATAAATGCAGATCACAACCCCAGTGATGCCTCACACCTGCTAGAACGGCTGTTATCAAAAAGTTGAGAGAGAAATGTTGGTGAGCATATAGAGAAATGGAAGCCCTGGTGCACTGTTTGTGGGAAAGTAAACTGGTGCAACCACTACGGAAAATAGTATGATATTGTTCAAAAAATAGGGTATGATCCAGTAACTTCACTTCTGGGTATTTGTCCACAGAAAACAGAAACACTAACTCAAAGAAAAAAAAATCTAGACCACCATACCATATTCACAGCAGCATTATTTACAATAAACAAGATATGGAAACACCCTAAATGTCCATTAGTGGATGAATAAACATTGTGGATATACAATGGAACATTATTCAGGTGTAAAAAAGAAGTCAATCTTGCCATTTGTGGCAACATGGATGGACCTTGAGGGCATTATACAAAGTGAAACAAGTGAGGCAAAATAAATACCACATTATTGCACTTATGTGTGGAATCTAAAAAATACAAAACATAACAAAAACCACAAGGTTGTAGATACCAAGGATAGATTAATGGTTGGCAGAGGATGGGAGGGTTGGGCAAAGCGAGTAAAGGGTGTCAAAAGGTACAACTTCCAGTCACAAAAAAAGTTCTGGGGATGTAATATACAGTATGGCAACTATTAATAATACTGTATTGCATATTTGAAGGATGCTAAGGTACTAAATCTTAAAAGTTCTCATTACAAGAATAAATTTTGTAACTGTTGATGGATGTTAACTAGACTTATTGTGATCATTTTGCTTATATACAAATATCAAATCATGCTATATACCTGATACTAATATAATGTATTCCTCAATAAAAACAAAACACAACAGAAGACTTCAACTGTATTTCCTGACCAGCCACCCAGGTCGTTAGCTTTATACCTAGTTCCCTGCTATGGCTATAGCTAGAGTTTCCTTACACACCTGTTTTATTATGCCCCAAATTAAATTTTCCTCCATCCTTAAGATTGATTCCTCCTCCTCCTCTTTTTCTTTTTCCTTTTATCTAGGTTGGGCAGCATCCATTATATCCCTATCCCTTGCTAGAAATACAGCCATCCTCTGATTTCTCCCTCTCTTCATTGCCCAGTTATCAAGTTAAAGGCCTCCTGATTTTATCTCATTTAAAAAAAATAGAGAGAGAGTGCAAGTGAGAGTGAACATGAGTCAAGCAGACTCCAAGCAGAGCCCTATACTGGATTTGATCTCATGACCCTGAGATCACAACCTGAGCAGAAACCAAGAGTCCAGCCTCAACTGACTGCACCACCAGGTGCCCCGTGGTTTTAGCTCTTAAAATGTTCTTTAATCCAACCTTTTTCCTCTTTGTCATACCCCTAGTTCTGGCTATTATACCTCTTATTCATATGACCACAGTTTATTCCCATCTATACTTAACTGCTAGCCTTTATTCATCTTCCTATTATTTTTTTCCATACAACTAGTAGTCTAATCTATTTAAACTGCAAAGCTGACCATATCCTACCTACTTGAAACTTTAAAATATCTCAGTCCCCAAATGTTTGGATTTTCCTACACATACTTATGCTGTTTCTTCTCAAACTGCTACAAATGGTGATCATTCAGTGATATTGCTGCCAGAAACGGGTCTGGAATGAGCACCTGGAAGTAGAAGAAAAACAGCTTGTATCTCTTCTACTGCCCCCACCTTATAAATGCTTGGTCTGTACACACCCTAAAACTAGATAGTCATTTGCCTGATGGATGCTGACTTTTGTTCAGAAGTAGCCAGGGGGATGTCTCCAACCTTCCAGTAGTTCCTTCTCCCAACTTACATTCAGAGCTAATGCACATGATTGAAAGGAAAATGGGGGTGGAATGGAACAAGTGGACATTTCATCCCAGGAAACCAGGAGCCTCTAAACATAAAATTGTATAAAGCACTCTATAATTCAAGGATATCAATAACAGGTATAGGGAACTAATTATGCCTAAAACAGGGATGGGTCCTTTACACTTTTACCTCTGAACTATGTCCTCAAAAATATTCTATCAGCACAACAAACCCAACCAACTACAGTTCATCCTGCTAACCTTAATCATATTAATGGCAACATCATATTACAGTCATTCAGACTTAGAAACTGAGTAAAAAACCCCCAAAAACTTCTGTTTTCTTCCCAACATCTAGTTACTTGTCAACTCCTTTCCAGATCCCTTACATACATAACCATCTTTCCCCATGGCTATCACAATAATCTAATTTTTTTTAAAGATTTTATTTATTTATTTATTTAAGAGAGAGAGAATGATAGAGAGCACGAGAGGGAAGAGGGTCAGAGGGAGAAGCAGACTCCCTGCTGAGCAGGGAGCCCAATGTGGGACTCGATCCCGGGACTCCAGGATCATGACCTGAGCCGAAGGCAGTTGCTTAACCAACTGAGCCACCTAGGCGCCCAATAATCTAATTTTTTATTGCCTGTTAATAAGTGAATTAGCTTCCAAATTCTATTTCTGATCCAGATATCATTCCTTTCAATCCATTCTAAACCTGATATGATCTTACTCTTAGTAGCAAAGCGCAACTCTGATCATTTCACTCCTGCCTATGCTTTTCAATACTTCTCCATTACAAATATTAAGCTAAAAATTACTAGCCAGACAAGTCCAGTCTGTTTTGAATGATCCTTCTTTTTGATCTTTTCTATTAAAAGTTTATATAAGAGAAAGGAACCATGACTTACAAAGTAGCCCTATGAAATAATAGTGAAAACCAAAAATCCGCATAAATGATTAAGGATTCTGCACCCAATTCCACTGTGGGGAAGGGTTTCTCCCACCAACAAGCAGTGCTTTAACACCAGTTGGGTGTCAAATAATTCTGACACCATGTACCTGGAGATAGCATCAGATCTCATAGGTTAAGGGCTCAGTCTTACAAGACTGCCCTCCTACCACTTAACATGCCAAGCACAAGTCCAGGTTGTCACCCAGGCCTCTGTGACCAACTGGTTATAGATTGGAAGTTTCAATGACCCCCTCCCTCAAGTTCAGTTAATTTGCTAGAGGGCTCCCAGAACTCAGATTACTGGTTTATTTTGGAAGGGTATAACTCAAAAGCAGCCAGATGGGAGAGATGCAGCGTGCAAGGTATGTGGAAGGAATGCAAGGTTTCCATGCCCACTCTCCACACATCTCCCACTTACCAATCTGGAAGCCCTCTCAACATCATCCTTTTGGGGTTTTATGGAGGCTTCATTTCATTGGCATGGTTGGTCAAATCAGTGGTTATTGGCGATTAATCCACCCTCCAGCCCCTGTCTTTCCTAGAGATCAAGGGGATGAGACTGAAAATTTCAATCCTCTAATCACATGATTGGTTTCTGTGATGACCAGCCCCCATCCTTAGATGCTTTCCAAAATTCACCTCATTTACATAAATCCAGTTGTAGTGGAAGGGGACTTGTTATAAGTAAGACACCCATTTCACTTCTGTGGCTCTGAAGAGATTTCAGTAACTTGGGACAAGAGACCAAATATTATAACAAAAGATGTTCCCATTGGTCTTACCACACAAGGTATTCCAAGGGTTTGGGGAGCTGATATGAATGATCGAATATATATTTCTAATAAATCACAATATCACAATGATACATATGCTTATGGTGATAGTAGTATACTGACTCAACAGTGCTTTCAGATTTTTAGAGTTTGGACCATTTTGACAATATGAAGGGCCTCTGGACTGTTTATACCTGTCATTTACCATTGAGAAAATAGGAAAGAAAAGGGGTGGGGAAGGGAATGGGAAGAAGAAGGAGGGAAGGGGGAAAGGGAAGAAGGGCAGGGGGAAGAGAGAGGGGAAGGGAAAGGGAAAAGAACAGAAGGAATGAGGGAAGGGAAAGAAAAAAATTTTAATTCATGACAGAAATAGAAGATGACAAATACAATGCCCAGTATAACCCTTTGGACTACTCCTCTGTAATACTGGGAACTTAAGAAATATAAGTTTACCATAGATCATGCTGTAAGAAGCAGTTAATAATGAAAAGTGTCAAGGTTCTCTGAAATTCAAGTTGAAATACTAGTCACATCAGCCACATTGCTAATTCCATCACAATGATATGTGTAAAACCAGTCTACAGTTGAAAGGGGCCATATTGCTGGCCCACTGGTGAGGGATTGGTAGACTAACTGCTGGACTTTATTAGCTGTGTACAGAACATTTAAATATTAATTTTAGAATGTACTTGCTGTATGCACCCAGGAGTAAACCTTCCAAGATCAAAGATTTTTTGTCTAGTCAGCTTCACTTAATGTAAATATATGGCTGTTCTGCTCCCCCCACCAAATCCCACTCATCCTTGAAATTATTATTTTAAACCATTCCAGACTACTCTAGCCTGAAGTACTTTATCAGCACTCTTTAGATTTTGTCTTAAATGTTCATTTGATTACCCATAACTTTTCTATTATATACTACTACTTTTTCTTTTAAGCTATTTGTATGTTTCTTATGCATATGTTCACACATTTATCAATCTCTCTTCCTTTCCATGTACGGAATGTATCTCCCCCACCCCCATGAAACTTCCAAGAGGTAAGAAATTAACATTTAAGGAGGGGGAGGGGCACAGAGAAGGAAATCACAAGCAAGCCTAGACTTGTCCCTGAGGTCCACTCACAGCATTGTAGGCATGAATTAGGGAGGGAAGATGCAGTAACAGTGCCTCTTACCTCAGGATGACAAGGTAGTGGAATGATTTGCCTTTCCATATGTTTTTCAAACCTCTATCAGACTTTTCCCGACTTTTTTCACAAGCTAATCAGGAGGATATGAACACCTGGATCAATGATAGAGCCAATATATCCTAATATCAGAAGTTACTCGAAGTGGAGAAGTTTTTTATGCCCCTACCCAAGATGGGATTCTAAAAGCTTTCATCTGGCTGCTTCTTTAGTAGAAGTTTCAAATTCATACTGATAGCTAGACCCGAAAGGAGCCTCTTACTCACAGGGTAATGAGTCCGTTTAATGAGATCTTTCTGAAGGTCAGAAAGAAAGGTCGCAAAGTCTACCCTGGATCACCTTCAAGACATAATTGAGAAGGAAATGAAGATCTATTCACCTCAACACTTGGAAAGTAAGTATATCTCAACATAAAAGGAAAATTAAAATTGATGCCTTTGGTGCTTCAGAAATGCCTATACTAAGCTTTAATACACATTTCTAAAAGTTCCCTCTTACTCTATCATTGGTCATTGTAATTATTTTAAACAATCATCCAAAAGACATTTACTGAGTGCTTAAGTAAATTAGGCATTGTGCTAAGTGGGTGTTCAATAAAGACTTTTTAAGTCAAAATATTTAGATCCTTAAAAATAGAAAACTTGTGGAGCACCTGGGTGACTCAGTCATTTAAGCATCTGACTCTTGATTTTAGCTCAGGTCATGATCTCAGGGTTATGAGATCAAGGCCCACTTTGAGCCCCACGTTGAGTTCCATGCTGAGCATGGAGCCTAGTTAGGATTCTCTTTCTCCCTCTCCCTCTACCCCTCCTCCCTTGCGCTCACATGTGTCCGTGCTCTCTCAAAAAAAGAAAAATAGAAAACCTGTACTATGTATAGCATATTATACTTTGTTTTTCCTAGTTCTGCCACTTACTAGCTTTGTGAAATGAACAAGATCATCCTACACTTCATCATATACATGCACAAGGCAGACCATCATATATATAAACATGTCTTAGAATTGTATTTTTATTTTTTTATCTCAATCTGAATTCTTATGTCATTTAACTCCTTCTCAGAGACTGTATCTTCTTTAATCCTAATGAGGGCATTCAACACTTTATAATAATCATCTCAGACTCCTATGTTCAATGATTTGTATATACTTAAACCCTAAGATAATGTTCTTTCCCCCCCTCATTAAAAACATGTAATTAATCTCATTTTTTCTCAACCCAAAATGTGTGGGGAAGTACACAGACTTGGTGTTTGTTAATAGGGTGAGTCAGTGTGTACTTCACCACGTTAGATGCATTTGAAAGTTAAGGGAAACCCATGCTAGGTATATGGGTAGGCTAATGTGCATAGCTCTTATTTCAAAACTAATACCTACAGGCAATCATTTAGTGCAATTCTGAATAACTGAGGTGAGATCTTTTTCTTTTGCTCATTTTTTTCTCTACATATAAAAATTGAAAATCTTGATTTCAGCTTAGGTCATGATCTCAGGCTCCTGGGATCGAGCCTCACATTGGGGGTCCACACTCAGTGGGGAGTCTACGTGAAAATTCTTTCCCTTCTTCTGCCCCTCACCCCACTCACACACACTCTTTCAAATAAATAAATAAATAGTTAAAAAAAATCAGAAATACCTTATATCCAGAAAGTACTGTTTGGAGCAGTGAGTGATCTGATTATAAAGCTTCACTGTAGAGAATATACTAATTTACCTCCTACCTCTCATGTTCATGTATGGTAGACAGGATAATACTCCCTGCCCAAAAAAAGATATCGATATCCTAATCCCTGCAACCTGTGGATGTATTATGTTACGTGGCAACACTTTGTAGATGTGATCAAGGATACAGATGTTGAGATGGGGAGGTTGCAGAGCATCCTGGGATGATCAAAGTAATCACGTGAGTCCTTAAAGTGAAGACCTGCTCCTGGCTGTTGTACGAGACTGATGGGATAAAGGAAGCAGAGGCAGGCATCCTCTCCAACCTGAGGACTTTGTCCGCCATTGTGGCTTTGAAGGCAGAGAAGAGTGGCCAAGAAGCCAAGGGGTGTGGGCTGCATCCAGAAATTGGAAATGGCTTCTTCCACAGAGTTTACAGAAAGGGAGACAGGTCTTCTTGCACCTTGATTTCAGCCCAGTGGGACTCACACCAGATTTCTGAAGAAAATAATTTTGTGTTGCTTTAAGCTATAAAGTTTGTGGTAGTTTTTTATGGCAGCAATAGAAAAGTAATACACCATCCAAAACAACATTCTGGAGTTAAAGTTTCTGAATGGATATACAAAGCTAAGAAGAAAGGAAATAGCAATACTTCTTCCTACCTACATACTCTCTATACGTCTAGGAACAGCTACACCAATTTTCTCATTAGCCCAGAGCTTAGATCTCTGCAACTGGGAGGATAAAAATATTTTATTTAGAAGAAAAAAAAATTTAAATAACTATTGTCACAATTAGGTAGATTTCCCCCCCCCCCAATTTAGAGTTTAGTGTACTGGGACGCCTGGGTGGCTCAGTCGGTTAAGTGTCTGCCTTCAGCTCAGGTCATGATCCCAGGGTTCTGGGATCGAGTCCCACATCTGGCTCTTTGCTCAGCAAGGAGTCTGCTTCTTCCCCTGCCTGCTGCTCCCACGCTTGTGCTCTGACAAATAAAATCTTATAAAAAAAATAAAGTTTAGTGTACCTGCAATGGGAAATTAACATCTGATTTGGCAAATTCATAGTGAGAGACTAACTCTGATAGAATTGAGGGCTCCAGATGAACCAGAAGTAGTTGTATTTTAATCAGAGGATTGATCACTGTGCTAGAATTAAGTGAACCACCTGAGTACTTGTCCCAACTCTAGTGTGTGACTTATGACTGTGAATTGACCTGAGAGTCCATATCCTCATTTGTTAATTCAAAGTGTTACAGTAAATGTTCTCTAAGTTTCTTTCAGCTCTGTATGCCTGTAATTTCAATAAATTCATCAATTCTTTCAGTGATTATGTATTGAGCAATTATTATATAGCAGGGCTGGAAAAGCAACAAAAGGGCCCTTGTACTAGAAGAAACAAAGGCAAAGAATTAAGACTCCTGAGTTTACTTTGAGTTTGTGGTTCATGCAATAAAGAAAATAAAGGTAAAGAGGATATTGTGTTCAAAATGTTTGGAAATGGTTAGGGAAGGCATCTCTGAAAAGATATTGTAAGGAGACAAACTACAGTAGCAGTTGCCAAGGCCAATCCTTGGAAATGTTAGAGGAAGAAAACTCCAGACTGAAGGAAGGCTAAGCATAAAGGTTCTGGAATGAGACCATCTCAGATTCTAGGACCTAATGGATGGCTGGATAAAGAAGTAAGAACCAGCAAAAGAAACACCAGTACAACAAACAGAGAAAAACACGAGAATTGATTTGAGAAAAGAAAAAAAGAATTAAATAGTTATTTCAGAAAGTAAAAAATACTGATATTCTCCAGCAGTGCTGAGTGACTGAAGTTTGTGATCATAAATTTAACATCAAACCTGTTGCCCCATTTTCTGATTTTTCTCAAAAATTTACCAAGAGAGCATGGATAATTGGTTTCAACAAATTGGGTTGAGTATGAAGGTGGTAGAGTAGTAGAGGAAGGTGAGAGCCCATGTGAAGGTTAATAACTTGATAAACAATGGAATTTAAGCTGAATGAGGAGAATACTTTTTGTTTAACTCAGAAACTTCCGTAACTAATTGTATCATAATTGAGTTTTCTAGGAGCTCTCTCTCTCTCTCTCTCTCTCTCTCTCTCTCTCTCTCTCTCTCTGACACACAGATGGACACTGAGAATGATTTGTAATTTGTTTATATTTTTGAGAACTGACAATGTCAACATTTAATTTCTAGGGCTAAGCTGCAGAAAATTTATCAACAAATAATTAAGATTACTTATAAACTATAATCTCTTCTGGTGGCTGGATGTAGAATATAAAGCAGAAACCGAAGGTGTTAGTCCAGGAGGTTATTATAGTCTAGTAGGAGGAGTTGAATCATAAACAAGCAAACATACATGAATAACATAATTTAAGATTATGAAGAAAGCAAGCCAGTAACACAGTAGAGTATTATCAGCTATAGTGGGAGACTAGTTGAGGATGTGTGGTCAAGAAGCCTCTTGGAGATCATAACAAGCTGTGTGATGACAAGAGACAAGAGGTAAGTGTTTAAACAGATGAGAGATGCTGTAAAAAAAAAAAAAAAAAAAAAAGGCAACTTCGTGGAATAGAAATCAGTTCTCCAAAAAAAAAGAAAAAGAGAAGAAGGTTGGTTAGGAATCAACTAAAACAACAAAGATACACTAGAGTATGTTAGAGTACAAACATTCAAACATTATACAAACTCTTCTTGAAGATACAGTTTTACCAGAACAGACTATTCTTAATATCAAAACCAGATAGGGTCATTAGAGAGAAGCAAGACTAAACCCATGTTATACTTGACATAATGCAAAAGTTTTGAACAAAATATAAGGGAATAAAGTAGTCTCCTAAACGTATGCTACTCTTGGACTAAGTTGTGTTTAAACTTCATGTAGAAAGACATTTTAACATTAGAATAATCCATAAAAGCTTAAAAGAGAAGGAAGTTACTTCAATAGATACAAAAAATGTATTTAACACCCATTCTTTATAAAAATTTATTAAATTGAGAACAGAACTTACTCAGCTTGACCAAGAGTAGCCACTTAAAATATATAAATACTATTGCATATTTGTTTAAAGTTGGGGATGTGACAAGTGACTTACTAAACTCACTTCTACTCAACTTTTTTTTTTAAATTGTATTCAACTTGTAACTGGAGATCCAAGCCAGCATACTAAGAAATGATAATCAAATGAATAGAATAGAAATGGGGAAAAAAGGAAATAAACTGTCACTGTTTGCTGATAAAAATACTCATGTAGAAAACAACTAAAGAATATAGAGAAAAATATGAAAATAGGGTGGTAATAAAGTGATTGGATATAAAACTAATATGCAACATTTAATTGTATTTTCATATAACAGTAACAAATACCTCAAACATACAATTAAAAATACATTGTGACTTAAAATAGTATTAGCAATTCTAGTAGCCACAGGAGGATTAAAAATGAATAAACCAAAAATGTATGAGACTACTTCAGGAAAAAATATTAAAAATCATTTACAACATTAAAAAGAACAAAGTAGAGTGTATACAATGCACATGAATAATTAAAAAATTGTCAAAAGGCTGGGGCGCCTGGGTGGCTCAGTTGGGTAAGCAACTGCCTTCGGCTCAGGTCATGATCCTGGAGACCCGGGATCGAGTCCCACATCGGGCTCCCTGCTGCTCAGTGGGGAGTCTGCTTCTCCCTCTGACCCTCCCCCCTCTCATGTGCTCTCTCTTTCTCTCTCTTTCAAATAAATAAATAAAATCTTTAAAAAAATTGTCAAAAGGCAAAGTCTGTTCAAATTAATTTATAGAGGTAGTATTATTCCAATAAAATTTCCAAAGATTTTAATATTTAGGATTTTACAAGTGAATTCTATGATTCATGAAGGATAATATAGAACTAAGAACTATCAGGATATTGTTGAGAAAGCAAAAAAGGAATCCGTCCTATGAGTTGTCTGAGGACAACCATGAGTACAGTATTGAGGACAATTACAAGAATGTGGAAATTAAGATCTTGTGATACCAGTGGATAAAGAATTTAACTGGGGGAAGAGAACAGAAATCCAGAAAAAAAGACTGAGTATTTTATTTGGTGACAGATTGGTAGGGCGAAATAAAGAGAGAGACTATTCATTAAATTCAGTTAGGAAAAAAGGTATCAAGTAATGGGATATACTACCTACATCTCTCAATGTTAAAACTTAAAAAAAAATTTTTTTTTTGTAAGATTTTACTTATTTGAGAGAGCACGAGAGGGGGAGGGTCAGAGGGAGAAGCAGACTCCCTGCCAAGCAGGGAGCCTGATGCGTGACTCCAGGATCGGCACCTGAGCCAAAGGCAGTCGCTTAACCAACTGAGCCACCCAGGCGCCCAAGTTAAAATTCTTAGTAGAATGTATAAATGAGTATCTTCTAGATTTGGAATAAGGAAGAAGTTTCTTAAGGAAGACACAAAGCACTAACTATAAAAATTTGACACATTTAACTATAATGAACTTATTTTTTTCTTACCAAAAGACATCTTAAAGGATGTGAAAAGATAAAAATGGCAGAAGACATGTTCTGCATCAGACAAATGGTTAGTCACAAGAATACAGAACTATGAATCAATAATAAAGCACTACTAACCAATAGGGGGAAAATGGGCAAAGGAGAGGAACAAACATTTCACAGAGGAGAAAAAAATGAATAGCATAAACATGAAAAATAGATTCAACATTTGCAGTTAGGGAAATGAAAATGAAGACCACATAAATCAGATAATATTTTCATATATAATCAATAGGCAAAATTAAAAGTTTGAGGATACAAACTGTTGAAGGTCATGTGGATTCACAAAGTAATTATTACTGGTAGAATAAAAGAAGAAACTTAAAAAGAAGTGAGATTCAGAAGCCAAATTATCCAAAACTTTGAATACTATGTAGAGAATTTGGATTTTATTCCAAACAATAAATGTCAGGTTGAGGTATTTGAAAAATATACTTTAGTTTTATAGAACTTAATATATGATAGTTTGAGTTTTTAACAAGATATTTTTAATTCTTAATTGAAATATTATAGCATAATTATATATGAATCATATATACAGGTAACTCCTTATTTTAACATCAATTTTTTGGTTCTCATTGCACAAGCATGAGCAGGGGAGAGGGGCAGAGGGAGAGGGAGGGGGTGAAGCAGGCTCCCACCTGAGCAGGGAGCCCCATGCTGGGCCTGATGTCAGGACCCAGGGATCATGACCTGGGCCAAAGGCAGACGCTTGACTGAGCCACCCAGGCGCCCCGTATATTTGGATTTTTTTATAGTTTAATTCAAATATATGTTTATTCTTTGTATTCTATTTCTCTTAAGGTATATCTACATTATTGAGTCTTCCCAGGGAAAAGTAGAAACTATGTCTATAGCTGGGAAAGAATTTGCTTTAAAAACTAATTTTTTAAAATTCTTTTCACCTAGGTGGTTTTGAGAAGGACATAGTTTAAAAATGGACAGTTAGAGTTGGCCACTGTAAGAGATAACCATGAAATATCAGTGGCTTTACAAAATAGAAGTTTACTTCTCACTAGCTGAAAGTCTAGTTGATGGCAGCAAGGAGGGACTGGAACACTCCCCTGCATAATCATTCAGGGTATAAAAATCCCACCAGCTGTAGTGGAAAGAGAGAGCATGGGGAGTCATGCCTGTAGATTTCTATGGGCCAGGCATAGAAGCGGCACATATCACTTCTGCCTGCATTCCATGACCAGAGCCCAGTAAAATGCCACCATTGCCTGCACCACGCTCCCGCATCCTGCTGGGTACAGAAGGTACTGAGGCAGAGTTCTCCATGCGGCTCCTTCCCAGCCATGACCTCACCCTGTGCACAGACAGCCATAAACAATGGCTAAGATTGATCTAATAGAAGTAACAGAAGAAATTGCAAAAGTGGAAAAAGTATAAGCATGGGACACTGTGGGTCCCATGTGAAATAAGTTAGAAAGACAAGAAGTCTGAGAGGATTGATGAATTCAGGGAAATTAACCTGGAGGCAGAGTAAAACAGTTTGGACTAGGCGAGGCAGGATGGCCCTGAGAGACCAGAGACAAGATCTAAGTGAAATTGCATGGAGCAGAGGGAACCTGCAGGATCCTGTAAGAAACAGTTCCTTCCTGTGGAGGAAGCACACATGTTTTAAGAATTAGATTTCACGGGGCACCTGGGTGGCTCAGTCGGTTAAGCAGCTGCCTTTGGCTCAGGAAGTGATCCCAGGGTCCTGGGATCCAGTCCCATGTCGGGCTCCCTGCTTGGCAGGGAGCTTGCTTCTTCCTCTCCTTCTGCCTTCCTCTCTGCCTACTTGTGCTCTCTATCTCTCTGGCAAATAAATAAATAAAATCTTGAAAAAAAATTAGATTTCACATGGGCTTATTACTTTATCAGAAAAAAATATTCTTTAAACTTTCGTTTTTTTAAATCAGGTTCCATGCCCGATTTGAGGCTTGAACTCCTAACCCTGAGATCAAGAGTTACTGACTGAGCCAGCTATCTCCTCATTCCGTAAACTTTTTAAAGAAAAATTCCTGGGCACCTGGGTGGCTCAGTAGGCTAAGGGGCGGCCTTCAGCTCAGGTCATGACCCCAGGGTCCTGGAATCAAGCCCCACATCGGGCTCCCTGCTCAGTGGGGAGCCTGCTTCTCCCTCTCCCTCTGCCTACAGCTCCCCCTTCTTGTGCTCTCTAATAAATAAAATCTTAAGAAAAAAATTCCTTACAACCTTTACCATATTTAGAAAATGTAAATCTGTGTGTATCTTTGAGTACTAAATATTACAGGTTTAAGGATATTGAAAGAAATATTTGCAAATTTATAAAACTCATCACTGGTATTTACTAAAGAGAATAAATAACACTGAATTTTAGTTCAACAGAAAAGTAATTTTTTTTTTAAGCAGGTAAAGTGAAAAGGAGTTTTGGTGGAGGACATTTTACTACATTAAGAAATTTATCAAATGCTCTTTTTACAGTCTTATTTGTCAGAATATCAAGAAGGCTTTCACATCTAGTCTTTTCAGAAAATGTATAAAATGTTCTGAGGCAATTCTCTGTAGAAGGACTTAAAGTTATAGATCAAATGTAGCTTTCTGTCATTACTGAAGTGTAATATACTCAGGAGTAGCTTCCACGTTAAACAGGAGAAATAAGAACAAAAGTAAAATGCTTTGGCCAAGAGAGCCTGCTAACTCGGGCTAACCAGCTGCGCACAGCTGTGGTGCCACAGCCTACTAACGAAGAAGAAAAATCAGCACCAACCTTCTCTGTTTTCTCGGTAAATACTTCAAGTACTCCTGTTAATTATATTGTTCTATTTCAAAATTACCTTTTTAAATAATTTTATTAGAGATGCTGGAGTTACTACATTCCTTAAAAATGAAGGGTAGTTATACAGCACATTTTTTTCCAGAAAATAATAGCATCTTTTCCTTTATCAATTATACAATGAGCACACTAGTTTCGTTTTTGAACATTGATATCAGATAATAGTTATCCCCCTGTGTTACACTTTTCATGATTACTTCCTGTTCTTTACTAAACTCTATTAATTGCTTTATGTGGAGAGTTAGTAATTTCGGGGGGAGTGTCTTTTATATGGCTATAGAATAAAAGAAATTTGCTAATTTTGAACTTTGTCTTCTTGGAAGATATTTTTGTTCTGTTCTGTTCCTAAACTTTGTCATTTATATAATAAAATAGGCTGCTTCTGTTTATAATCTTGTGAGCCATCTTTGCTAGAGTTTAGTATTCTGATTTCTGTATCACAAATAGAAGTAATTTTAGGGTTGGTAAAAGCAGCGTGCCTTTGATACGTAAGAATGGAAATAATTTAATCATTCATACTATTAGGATTTTAAAAAATTATTCAATCAGTAACCAACTATTAGACCTATCATAAAGGTGTTTAAAAATAAATGTAATATAGAGGAGTTTTGAAAATCATAAGTGGTTCATTTTAACCCAGTTTTATCACTGGAATTTCTTGGAAGTTGCAAGAATTTGTGTTAATGTGTTATCTAGCCATGGTTACTCTAGCTAGCCAGCAGCTTAGGAAAATGTGAATAAAGTTCAAACTGTAACAGTGAATAATGACTGCCAATGTGTAAAAGTGATAAAAAGAAGAGAAACATTTAACTATGTCTTATCTAAAAGCTGAAAAAGTTCTTAAAATCTATCTTTTAATCTTATGTCAAAATTCCATCTTGGGTATTCTAATTCAAGTCATCAGTAATTGAAAACCTAAGCAGAAATAGGCACTAGCTGGCTAACAGCTAAAAAAGAGATTAATCATAGATCAGGAATATCTTCAAGCAGCTCACAGTCTAGTAAAGCCTATTTAAGATTCATAATTAAAAAGTTAAATTATACAGCAAATCTCAGACTTGGAAGGACCTTTTATGCCATCCAGTGCAGCCATTCCATGATGCAGATGTCCAGCATGCACTTCATTTTCATTACTTGTCTCAGTGTGCCAGAATTGTTCATTGGCATATTCAGCCAACTTGTTAAATCAGTGTTATTTTTTGAGACGAGTTCAGGAAGATATTAAAACTTGCCCTCTCCCCTAATATTTCTCATGCTGAAGCCTGGTGCAAGATGATCGATAGCCCAGGCTTTGAAGGAAGTTATATTTTGGCTAAAATCCCTCCTCTGGCATCTGCTTACTCTGAGTTGGAGATCATTACCTGAGCTGTAAAGTGTGCAATGATAACCTCTGTTTCAGGGTATGCTGTGTTTCATTGTGGCTGGAATGTGGCACTTGCTCAGTAAAGAGGTGGCTCATATAATTAGTTTTCATTCCTATATCATCCAAACAGTCAATACCTGGTAGTTAGTAATAGTGATGCATTGTATCTACGATACAGAATTTGTACATATTTTCTAAAAATATAAACTTCTCACCCATCACAGGAATGTCACTAATTTCAGGAAGCTAAAATAAGGATATTTAATTATTCACTAAATAATTATTAGATGAAATACTCACTAAGCTTCCTGATGGATGGCCTTAGGGATTCCTTCTACTATCACAGCTTCTACATTCTTCCCCTCAAAGACAAATATGAGCTGTTCAAAGATGAATAGGAATTACCTCGCTGCGCTTTGTCAGTGCAAGAAGGGGGTAAATGTGTCTCTAGAGATTGGATCACTTTTAATATTTTATTTATTTGAGAGACAGAGAGCAAGAGAGAGACAGAGTGAGAGAGCGAGCAGAAACAGGGGTAAGGGCAGAGGGAGAAGGAGACTCCCCACTGAGCAGGGAGCCTGATGCAGGACTTGATCCTAGGACCCTGGGATCCTGACCTGAGCCGAAGGCAGACTGAACCACCCAGGTGCCCAAGATTGGATCACTCTTAAGGCTAACTTCCTTCCGAGTTTTCTACTACCTGAGCCCTTTACTGTTTAACCAGCTGGATTTGGATTTCCTCTTGCTTGAAACCGAAGTGTTTAATATGATGCAGATTGGAAAAGTCTCAGAACTGAGAGTAAAGGTCCATCTGACTTTTATAGAATATGTACAGTGTTTAAATTATAATGAAGGACTCTTTAAGGCACAAGCAGGGTAAATAATACAATGACTGAAGCAGACTAAAGATCCCACCCCAAAGTGGGAAGGGGTGGCATCAGTTACAAAATCTCAACCACGCCTTACCCTGTAGAACTCAAAGTTCAGATAACAGTGGGTACACCAGACACATGAGAGCACATTAGTGTGTACATCAGCACATTAGCTGAAGGAAGGAAAGGAAGGAGAGAGGAAAGGATGGAGGAAGGGACAGACCATAGTGCAAGAAGAAAGGAGAGGAGAGGAGAGAGGAGTGGGTATAGAAAGGAAAAGGGATCACAATGAAATTGAATGAACTATCAATCACAAAAATATTTTTATTTAAGAAAATACATAATTGGAGAACTTAAAACTTCTAAATGCTCAAAATAAATTACAAAAGAAATGTAAAATACTTAGAAGCAAGTGATCTATATCTACTACAAATCAAAACTAAAACACTGGTACCACTGATAAATGTAGGTAATACCACCCATGTAAATGCCATTTCTATAAAATAGCAATAGTATCTAAGTGTAGTACTGAAAAAAACATTAAAAAGGCTAAATATAAACAGAAAAATCCTATAAACCAAGAAGGCATCTGAAATGATTCTTAACAGAGAATGTTGATGTCTGAAATATTTTGATTAGAAAAAAAGGCAAAAAGTTATGTAAATATCAATCTTAAGTAAGGAACAGAGCAATAAAATAAATCCCATGAAAGTGAAAAGGAGTAAATAATAAAGGTAAGAGGAGACATTAATTAAATGAGATGATTCACCATAATCAAGTGGGATTTATTCCAGGGATGCAAAGCTGGTTCAGTATTCACAAATTGATCAATGTGATACCTCACATTAACGAGAAAGGATAAAAATCACATGATCATCTCAATAGAAGCAGAAAAAGCATTTGACAAGGTGCAACACCATTCATAATAAAAACTATCAACAACATAGTTTTAAAAGGAAAAGACCTCAGCATAATAAAGGCCATATATGAAAAGACCCACGGCTAACATCATACTCAATGGTGAAAAACAGAGCTTTTTCTCTAAAATTAGGAACAAGACAAGAATGTCCACTCTCACCACTTTCATTTAACATAGTATTGGAAATTCTAATCCTAGCAGTCAGACAAGACAAAGAGATAAAAGCCATCTGAATTGGTAAGTAAGAAGTAAAACTTTTGCTTGCATATGACATACTATATATAGAAAACCCCGAAGACCACCAAAAACTGCTAGAACTGATAACTCAGTAAAATCGCAGGACAGAAAATACACAGAAATCTGTCCCATTTCTATACACTAATTAATGAAGTAGCAGAAAGTGAAATTAAGAATCCCATTTATGAATGTACCAAAAAGAATAAAATACCTAGGAATAAACTTATCCAAGGTGAAAGACCTAGACTCTGAAAACTGTAAAACACTGATGAGAGAAATTGAAGAGAACACAAATAGATATCCCATACTTATAGATTGGAAGAACCAATATCGTGAAGATGTCCATACTACCCAAAGCAATCTACAGATCTAATGCAATCCCTCTCATAATACTGACATTTTTCACGTAACTAGAATGATCCTAAAATTTGTGTAGAACCACCAAAGACCCCAAATAGCCAAAGCAGTCTTGAAAAATATGAATAAAGATGGTGGCATCACAATCCCAGATTGTAAGATATACTACAAAGATTTAGCAATCAAGACAGGAAGTGGCCCATGGTAATGCCACAAAACATAGTAGTGGCACAAAAATAGACATATAAACCAATAGGAAAGAATTGAGAGTCCAGAAATAAAGTGATGGTTATATGGTCAATTAATCTTCAACAAAGGAGGCAAGAATATACAATGGGAAAAAGCTAGTTTCTTCAACAAATGTTGGGAAGACTGGACAGCTACATGCAAAAGAATGAAACTGGACCACTTTCTTGTACACAAAAATAAACTCAGAATGGATTAAAGACCTAAATATGCAAACTCAAACCATAAAATTCCTAGACGAAAACTTAAGCAATAATTTGACATTGGCTAGAGAAACATTTTTCTAGATATGTCTCCTCTGGCAGGGGAAATGAAAGCAAAATTGAACTGTTAAGACTACACCAAAATTAAATGCTTTTGCACAGTGAAAGGAACCTCAACAAAACCTAAAGGCAGCCTACCAAATGGGAGAAGATATTTGTGAATGGTGTATCTGATAAGGGGTGAATATCCAAAATTTGTAAATAATTTATACACAAAAATAAACAAAAACAACCCCACAAATAATCCAATTAAAAATGGGCAGAGGACATGAATAGCATTTTTCCAAGGAAGACATACAGATGACCAACAGACGTATGAAAAGATGCTCAACATCACTCATCATCAGAGAAATGCAAATTAAAACCACAATGAGATATGTCTTTGCATCTGCCAGAATAGTTGAAATAAAAAACACTAAGTGTTGGCAAGGATGTGGAGACAAAGGAACCTTTGTGCACTGTTGGAGGGAATGAAAACTAGTGTAGCCATTGTGGAAAAGAGTATGGTGGTTCCTCAAGGGAAAAAAAAAAAGAAAAAATAGTATCATATGATCCAGTAATTCCACTACTGGGCATTTACCCAAAGAAAACAAAAATGCTAATTTGAAAAGATATATGCACCCCTGTGTTTATTTCAGTATTATTTATAATAACCAAGATACGGAAGCAACCTAAGTGCTGATCGATAAATGAATGGTTAAAGAAATGGTACACACACACACACACAATGGAGTATTAGTCATCCATAAAAAGGAATGAATTCTTGCCATTTGCAACAACATAGATGAACCTAGTGAAATAAGTCAGAGAAAGACAAATAACATATGCTCTCACTCATATGTAGAATTTAAGAAACAAAACAAACAAAGAAAAAAAGGAGACAAACCATTTGCAACGACGTGGATGGAACTGGAGGGTGTTATGCTGAGTGAAATAAGTCAAACCCGAGACTTAAATATAGAGAACAAACAGGTCGTTGCCAGAAGGTAGGTGGATGGGAGGATGGGTGAAATAGTTGAGGAGGATTAAATACACTTATCTTGATGAGCACTACAAAATGTACAGAACTGCTGAATCATATTGTACACCTGAAACTAATATAACACTATTAATTATACTTAAATTTAAAAAAATTAGCTTTTCAAACACACACACACACACAAAGCAAACAAAACAAACATAAAAAAGGACCAGAGCAATAAAATAAATAAGATAAATAGAAAGGAATAAATAATAGAGGTAAGAGGAGACATGAATTATAAAAGATGATTAAAAGACCAAAAGCAAGTTTTTCAAAGGGCCAATTTAGACAACTCATGTATTCAGTAGTAGACATAACATCTTGGACATAGAGTTGATGTAACCAGACAAAGTTAAACATGCACTAATCTACAAATCAACAACTCCACTTTAGGTTTGTACTCTAGAGAAATTCTTGCCCAGGGGAATAGAAAACCTGTACAAAATGTTCATATATTAACATTGTTCACTATTAGGCTAAATGAGATAACTCAGGCAGAGAAAGGCAAGTACTGTATGATATATGTGGAACCTAAAAAAGCTAAATTCGTAAAAACAAAATAAAATAGTGGTCACCAGGAGATAGTGGTTGAGGGGATAGGACCAATGTTGTTTTAGGGTAGGACTTGTACCCTTACAAGGCGTAGTAATTCAGCCCTAGAGAGCTGTTGCATAGTATAGTGAATATAAACAACCGTACGGTATTGTAATTCACCAAACTTGCTGAGAGACTAGAACCTCATGATTCTAACCACTAAAAAGAAAGGACCATTATGTATCATGACAGAGATGCTAATTATTTGTATAATGGCAAACATTACAATATGTAAATGTACCAAATTAACATTTTGTACACCTTAAATTTGCACAATGTTGTATGTAAGATACATTTCAGTAATAATGTTCATAATAGCAAACCTTTGGAACCAAACTATTTAAATTATTATACTAATGCAATGTGCTAAATAAATTGTGAAATAAAAATGTAATGAAATATTATCCCATAACATTGAATTGACCACAACTACAAACAAATATGGATAAATATAAATTAGTTCTTGTTAATATGAAAAACATTTGTTATTGAAACTATTTTGAAAGAAAAGGGAAGGAAAAGCAAACATTTTAGAATAGTTGTTAATTTGGGGTAAAGGGGTTGGGAAGGGAAGGAGACACAAGTAATGTTGATTTTAATGATCATGTTTGAATATGCTGAGTGATACATTCAGAGGTGCTTATTTGACTAGGCTTTATAACCTACATGTTACATAAATCCTTTTGTGTGTTTCAAGTAATATACAATGCATTATTTTTAATGATATGGAAGAACCTTTCTTGTCTATGTCTTATATAAATTTTCTCATTTACTTTGCAACAAACTTTTGAGGTAGTTATTATTGCCCTAACTTTAAAGGTGAAGAAGCTGAGATTTAAAACAAAACAGCTAGAGGGTGGAAGACTGTGCTCAGGCCACTACTTTGTAGCTCCAGAGCCCCTCCTTTATTTATCAGACTGCTTCTCCCTATCTTGACACTTCACAGAGGGAAGACCAAAGTTGCAGACCCCTCCTCCAATATGGAGTGAAAAGTGTTGTGTGTGAACTACCATAGGAAATTGAAAGGAGACCAAGCAGAGTGAAAAAAATTTGTAGAAATAGACATTTGAACCAATTATCAAAAGATGGTTAGAAGGTGGAAAAGGTGTTTCAGCCACTGAAGACCATCTATGTAAAGATAGGAAGAGAAAGAAGCACCTGGAGGATGAGAATAGTGTGACATTGGGTGCAGCAGGAACAGAGGAAAATGAAGCGTGATGAAACTGCAATTGTTGGGTATATAGGTTTTGTTCAGATTTATAAAAACAGTATGTGATCATTTCTCCCCCTTAAAGCAGCATAACAAAGACAATTTGGATTCTGGATAAAACAGCTGTATTCCATGACTTTTCTGCCGACCTCTTAGGTGAATGAGAAGCCTCCTTCCTAGAAACGCAGGCTCATCAAGTGTGAAAAAAATCTATAAGAAAACATCATTACTGCCTTCAGGACTCCAAAGACCTAGTGAGGAATTAAAGGGAAGATCTCAGGCCAAGGAAGGCAGACAGGGTTAGAGTTTCTCACCCCTCCAGGAATAGCATACCAGTCTGATGCTGATGATGGGAAGGACAGATGGAGTCAATCCTATAGTGTAAGAGTCCTCATCAAAACCTAAGTCCTTTGTGACTTCACAAGAAGACTTACCCAGTGGGTTTCATCAGATGCAACATCACCTGAAGCATGTCCTATTGCTGTGGGGCAGTCTTGTTCCTTCCCCTTTGTGGAACCACATTGTTTTAGTCTTGGCTCTAAGTTTGGTCTGGCATTTGGGCTTGGCTGCCCAGATACATTAAAGGAAGTCAGACTTCAGAACTTGGCTTTCTAAGTCCAAATGGCCCAGAAATCTTTCAAAATTATATTGTTAAAGCCATGTACACACTTACATAACAAGACAAAAGCAAACTACTATGCTTTAATATGAGTATAATCAGGTGTTGTTTGTTTCGTTTTGTTTTTGTGTCTAATGCCAAGAATTTACAACCCTTTTAGTAGTTGTGATTTGTGTTGGGGAGAGACTGGGAGAAGAGGGCTGCTGCTGAAAATACCTTCACAGGTGATGACCAGAGATTCTCTTACCAACATAGTTACCTTGGACAAATTACTTAACCTCCCTTAGACTGTTTCTTCACTTATAAAAATGGAAGTATCTGTATTGCAGTGATGAGTCATAGGAATTGAATAAGAAAATATCTAAAGCCAACTTCCTTAGCATCCATTGTGTTCTAAATAGAATATGGCCTGAACAACGAATGAATCAAAGAAGAAATTAAAGGAGAAATAAAAAGTATCTTGAGACAGAATGGAAACACAACATACCAAAATTTATGGATGCAGTAAAAGCTGTTAAAGAGGGAAGTTCATAGCAATAAATGCCTACATTAAGAAACAAGAAAAATCTCAGATAAACAACTGAAGTATACACCTTAAGAACTAGAAAAATAGCAACTAAACCCAATGTTAGCAGAAGGTAGGAAGTAAATATTAGAGCAGAAATAAAGACAATAGAGAACAGGAAAACAGTAAAAAAAACATTAATAAAACTAGGAGTTGGTTTCTTTGAAAAGAACAAAATTAATAAACCTTTAACTAGAATAACAAAGTAAAAGAGAGGCCCAAATCAAAAAAATTATAAATTAAAAAGGAGACATTACAACTGATACCACAAAAATTCAGTGGATAAGACGCTATTATGAACTATACATCAACAAACCAGACAACCAAAAAGAAATGGAAAAATTCTTAGAAACATACACTGTACCTAGATTATATCAGAAAGATATAGAAAATCTGAACAGACCAATTACTACTAAGGAGATTGAATCAGTAATCAAAAATCTCCCAACACAAGAAAACCCAGGACCGGATGACTAATCTGATGAATTTTACCAAAATTTAAAGAATGGTAGTCTTTCTCAAACTTTTCCAAAATACTGAAGAGGAAGGAACACTGTCAAACTCATTTTGTGAGGCCATCCTTACCATAATACTAAAGATAGAAAAGATACAAAAGCTGAAAAAGCCCAAAAACTACAGGCCAGTATCCCTGATGAATATAGATGAAAAAATTCTCAATAAAATATTAGCAAACTGAATTCAGTAGCATATTAAAAAATCATTTGTTGTGATTAAATGAGATTTATCCCTGGGATGCAAGGGTGGGGGTTTAAAAAAATAATTTGATACATCACATTAATAAAATTAAAGAAAAAAAGATATGATCCTCTCAATAATCACCAAAAAAGCATTTGACAAAATTCAACATCTATTTAAGATTTAAAAAAAAAATCCAAAAGACAAAAAACTTCAACCCCTTAATTGGATACAGAAGGAACATACCTCGAAGGGGGCGGAGCAAGATGGCGGAGTTGTAGGAGTCCTGGATTTCGTCTGGTCTCAGGAATTCAGCTGAATAGGGATCAAACCATTCTGAACAACTACGAACTCAACAGGAGATCGAAGAAAAGAATAGCAACAATTCTCTGAACAGAAAAAGTGACCACTTACTGGAAGGTAGGACGTGTGGAGAAGTGAATCCGAGGCGATATTGGGGAGGATAGATGGCGGGGGAGGGGGCCTCCGTGACCGCTTCTGGCAAGTGATAGAGCCGCGGAGCACAAAATCGGAACTTTTAGAAGCCGGCTCCGCTGAGGGATGTTGCTCCAGTGGCTAAGCTAGGGGTGGAACCCTCACGGGACAGTGTGGTCTCAGGCCCTCGGGATCACAGAAAGACCGGGGGTGCCTGAGTGCGGCAGAGCTCCCAGGTATCGGAGCAGGGAAGCCGGCTGCAGAGACGGAGCCGAGGCGCGGGCTCTCAGCTCGGGGTGGCCATAAACTGTGATCCGCGCCCCAGTCGGGCCACTGCTCCTCCAGCAGGGACCCAACAAGCAGCAGATCCGGGGAGACTCCCCTTCCTTCCAGGGGAGGAGCGGCGCGGGAGCGCACTGCAGGGATCTGCTGGGTTTGGAGACTCCACACGGGGTCGGGTGCCAGAGATAGAAACGCTCGGTCACAGGCCGGGTGAGCACGGAGTGCGGCCGGAGACCGGGTAGACGGGAGTGACTGCTTTTCTCTGGGGGCGCACTGAGAAGCGGGGTCTCGAGTTCTCAGCTCCTCCGGGCGGAGATTGGGAGGCCACCATTTTCATTCTGGTCCTCCAAAGCTGTACCGAGAGCTTGCAGGGAACAAAAGCTCCTGAGAGCAAACCCGAGCAGATTGCTTAGCCCGGACCAACAAGGACGGGGCAATTCCCCCTCCGGCAAAGACATTTGGGAACCACGGCAACAGGCCCCTCCCCCAGAAGATCAGCCCAAACAGCCAGCAAGCCAAGTTTACCAATCAAGGAGAACGGGAGAACTCCAGTGCTAGGGGAATACTGCACATAGAATTCATGGCTTTTTTACCTGGATTCATTAGTTTTTCAAAGTTAATTTTTTTAACTTTTTTTAATTTTTCTTTTTCCCTTTTTCAACCATCTTATCAATCCCTTTTTTAAAAAAAACATTTTTTATTTTTCATTTTTAGAAAATTTATCCCTTCATAGTTACCCTTATTTTTGGCATATATATAGAAGTTGTTCTCTCTTTAAGATTTTGAGATACAGTTTCTTCTAACAGATCAAAATATACCCTAAATCACAATATGGCTTTGTTCTAGTCTCCTGCCTGATCACATCCTCTCCCTTTTTTCTTTTTTTTTTGTCTTCTTTTTTCAAACAACTTATCAATACCTTTTATAAAATCTTTTATAATTTTAATCTTTACAGTCATCTTCCATCCCTTCATTGTATCAACCCTTATTTTGTACATACATGTCTTTCTTCCTTTAAAAACTTTAGGAGTCACCTTCTTCTAACAGACCAAAATACGCCCAAAATCTAGTGTGTGGCACCGATCTATGCACTAGTCTGATCATATTTGATCATATTCTGTTTTTTTTGTTTTGTTCGGTTTTTGTTTGTTTTTATCTTTTTTTTTTCCTCTTTCTTTTTTCTTTCGTTCCCTTCCTTTTACCCTGGTTTCAGGTCTTTTCTGATTTGTATAGAGTATATTTGCTGGGGACGTTGTTAACCTGTTAGCATTTTGTTCTCTCATTCATCTATTCTCCTCTGGACAAACTGACAAGATGAAAAAAATCACCTCAGCAAAAAGAACAAGAGGTAGTTCCGTCTGCCAGGGACCTACTCAATACGGACATTAGTACGATGTTGGACATAGAGTTCAGAATCATGACTTTAAAGATACTAGCAGGGCTTGAAAAAAGCCTGGAAGTTATTAGAGAAACCCTTTCTGGAGAAATAAGAGAACTAAAATCTAACCAAGTTGAAATCAAAAAGGCTATTGATGAGGTGCAATAAAAAATGGGGGCACTAACTGCTAGGATGAATGAGACAGAAGAAAGAATCAGCAATATAGAAGACCAAATGATGGAAAACAAAGAGGCTGAGAAAAAGAGAGAGAAACAACTACTGGATCACGAGGGCAGAATTCGAGAGATAAGCGATATGATAAGATGAAACAACATTAGAATAATGGGGATCCCAGAAGAAGAAGAAAGAGAGAGAGGGGCAGAAGGTATATTGGAGCAAATAATGGAGAACTTCCCTAATGTGAGGAAGGAAACAGGCATCAAAATCCAGGAGGCACAGAGAACTCCTCTCAAAATCAATAAAAATAGGTCAACACCCCGACATCTAATAGTAAAACCTACGAGTCTCAGAGACAAAGAGAAAATCCTGAAAGCAGCTCGGGAGAAGAGATATGTAACCTACAATGGTAGAAATATTAGATTGGAAACAGACCTATCCACAGAGACCTGGCAGGCCAGAAAGGACTGGCATGATATCTTCAGAGCACTAAACGAGAAAAATATGCAGCCAAGAATACTATATCCAGCTAGGCTGTCACTGAAAATTGAAGGAGAGATAAAAAGCTTCCAGGATAAACAAAAACTAAAGGAATTTGCAAACACGAAGGCAGCCCTCCAAGAAATCTTGAAAGGGGTCCTCTAAGCAAAGAGAGAGCCTAAAAGCAGCATAGATCAGAAAGGAACAGAGACAATACACAGTAACAGTCACCTTACAGGCAATACAATGGCACTAAGTTCATACCTTTCAATAGTTACCCTGAATGTAAATGGGCTCAATGCCCCAATCAAAAGACACAGGCTATCAGATTGGATTAAAAAACAAGACCCATCAATATGCTGTCTGCAAGAGACTCATTTTAGACCCAAAGACACCCCCAGATTGAAAGTGAGGGGGTGGAAAACCATTTACCATGCTAATGGACACCAAAAGAAAGCTGGGGTGGCAATCCCTATATCAGACAAATTAGATTTTAAACCAAAGACTGTAATAAGAGATGAGGAAGGACACTATATCCTACTTAAAGGGTCTATCCAACAAGAAGATCTAACAATTGTAAATATCTATGCCCCGAATATGGGAGCAGCCAATTATATAAGGCAATTAATAACAAAAGCAAAGAAACACATTGACAACAATACAATAACTACTGGTATTTACCCCAAAGATACAAATGTAGGGATCTGAAGGAGTACGTGCACCCCAATGTTTATAGCAGCAATGTCCACAATAGCCAAACTGTGGAAAAAGCCAAGATGTCCATCGACAGATGAATGGATAAAGAAGATGTGGTGTATATACACAATGGAATATTATGCAGCCATCAAAAGGAATGAGATCTTGCCATTTGCAATGATGTGGATGGAACTGGAGGGTGTTATGCTGAGTGAAATAAGTCAATCAGAGAAAGACATGTATCATATGGCCTCACTGATATGAGGAAGAAATAGAAAACCTGAACAGACCTATAACCACTAAGGAAATTGAAGCAGTCATCAAAAATCTCCCAACAAACAAAAGCCCAGGGCCAGATGGCTTCCCAGGGGAATTCTACCAAACATTTAAAGAAGAATTAATACCTATTCCCTGAAACTGTTCTAAAAAATAGAAATGGAAGGAAAACTTCCAAACTCATTTTATGAGGCAACCATTACCTTGATTCCCAAACCAGACAAAGACCCCATCAAAAAGGAGAATTACAGACCAATATCCTTGATGAACATGGATTCAAAAATTTTCACCAAAACACTAGCCAATAGGATCCAACAGTACATTAAAAGGAATGGAATATTATGCAGCCATCAGAAGGAATGAGATCTTGCCATTTGCAACGACGTGGATGGAACTGGAGGGTGTTATGCTGAGTGAAATAAGTCAATCAGAGAAAGACATGTATCATATGATCTCACTGATATGAGGAATTCTTAATCTCAGGAAACAAACTGAGGGTTGCTGGAGTGGTGGGGGGTGTGAGGGATGGGGTGGCTGGGTGATAGACATTGGGCAGGGTATGTGCTATGGTGAGTACTGTGAATTGTGCAAGACTGTTGAATCTCAGATCTGTACTTCTGAAACAATGCAATATATGTCAAGAAAAAGAAAAGAAAAAGAAGATAGCAGGAGGGAAGAATGAAGGGGAGTAAGTCGGAGGGGGAGTCGAACCATTAGAGATGATGGTCTCTGAAAAACAAACTGAGGGTTCTAGAGGGGAGGAGAGTGGGGGGGTGGGTTAGCCTGGTGATGGGTATTAAAGAGGGCACATTCTGCATGGAGCACTGGGTGTTATGCACAAACAATGAATCATGGAACAGTACATCAAAAACTAATGATATAATGTATGGTGATTAACATAACAATAAAAAAATTTAAAAAAAAAGGAACATACCTCGACATAATAAAGACCATATATGACAAGCCCACAGCAAACATCATACTCAGTGGTGACAATTTGAAATCCTTTCCTTTAAGATCAGAGACAAGACAGCGGTACCAACCCTCACCACTGCTATTCAATACAGTATTGGAATTCATAGCCAGAGCGATCAGGCAACAGAAGGAAACAAAAGACATTAAGATTGGAAAGGAAAAAATAAAACTGTCTCTATTTGCAGATGAGATGATTTTATGTATAGAAATCCTAAGGACTCCACCAAAAAACTGTCAGATCTAATCCACAAATTCAGTAAAGTTGCAGGATACAAAATTAACATACAAAAATCAGTAACATTTCTTTACACTAACAACAGATTATATGAAAAGGAAATAGAATTCAATTTATAAAGCATCAAAAATAATAAAATACTTAATAAATTTAACAGAGGAAGTGAAAGTTCTCAGAAAACTGAATACCACAAGAAATTTGATAAAATAAATGAAAGATTACAGAAATAAATAGAAAGGTATCCCATGTTCATGGACTAGAAGAAATAACATTGTTAAAATGACCGTACTACCCAAAGCCATCTATAAATTCAGTGTAATCCCTATCAAGATCCCAATGGCAGCTTTTTTAAAGAGGTAGAAAAAGCGATCCTAAAATGTATATGGATCCAGAAAAGACCCCAAATAGCCAAAGCAATTTTGAGAAAGAAGAAGAATGTGGGAGGCATCACATCTCCTGATTTCAAACTATATTATAAAGCTGTAGTAATTGAAAACAGTATGGTACTGGTATAAAAGCAAACATGGACCAATAGAACAGAAAGGAGAGCCCAGAAATAAATTCATGCATGTATATGTTTAGATAATATTTGACAGAGGATCCAAGAACACTCAATGGGGAAAAGACAGTCTGTTCAGTAAATGGTGCTGGAAAAATTGGATATTCACATGTACAAGAATGAAACTAGACCTTTGTCTTATACCACTCACAAGAATTAACTTGAAATGGCCTAAATGTAAGACCTGAAACCATAAAACTGGAAGAACACAGGAAAAACCTCCTTGACCTAAAGCACAATCAGCAAAATCAAATATAAACAAGTAGGACTACATCAAACTGAAAAGCTTCTGCACAGAAAAACAGTTAACAAAATGAAAAGCTGCTTAACCTACAAAATGAGAAAAAAAATTGCAAACCATTTATCTGATAAGGGGTTAATATCCAAAATAAAGAACTTATACAACTCAAAAGCAAAAGCAAATAATAACAAAACCCCCAATAATCTAATTAAAACTGAGCCAAAGACCTGAGAAAACATTTTTCCAAAGAAAATACACAAATGGTCAACAGGTACTTGAAAAGATGATCAACATCACTAATTATTAGGGAAATGCAAATCAAAACCACAACAAAGATATTGCCTCACACCCATTAGGATATCTAGCATGGAAAAGAAAAGAGATTAAAAAAAAAAAAAAAAAGGTTGCAAAGCTGTGGAGAGAAAAGAGCCCTTGGGCACTGTTGGGGGGATTGTCAACTGGTACAGCTACTACAAAAACAGTATGGAGTTTCCCCAAAAAATTAAAAATAGAACTATCATATGATCTGGCAATTCTACTTCTGGGAATATAGCTAAAGAAAATGAAAACACTATAAAGAGATGTCTGCACCCCCCCCATATTCATAGCAGGATATGTACAATAGCAAAGACATGGAAACAACTCAAGTGTCCACCAAAAGATAAATGGATAAGGAAATGTGGCATATCTATACAATGAGATATTATTCAGCCATAAAAAAGTAAGAAATCCTGCCATTTGTGACAACATAAATGAAACTTGAGAGCTTTATGCTAAATGAAATCAGACAGAAAAAGACAAATACTGTATGATCTCCATTATATGTGGACTCTAAAGAACAAAACAAAACAACAGCAAACTCAGAGAAAAAGAGATCGTATTTGTGGTTACCAGACACGGGTAGAGGGAAAGGGAATTGGATGAAGATGGTCAAAAGTACAAACTTTTAGTTATAAAATATATAAATACTAAAGCTAAAATAAACAACATGATGGTTTTAGTTAACACTGCTGAATAGTATATAAAAAATGTTGAGAGTAAATCCTAAAAGTTCTCATCACAAGGAAAAATTATATTTTTTGTATCTCTATGAGATGATGGATATTAACTAGACCTTTGTAGTGATCATTTCACCATGTGTAAGTCAAATCATTATGCTAGACACCTTAAACTTATAAAGTGCTGTATATCAATTACATCTTAGTAAAACTGGAAAAAAATTAAAATATTATTTTCCTTTCCTATACATCTAGTGTTGAAAATAAAAAGAACTGATAAAATGAGAAATAAGTTAGTCATGCATTTTGGGAAGGACTTGATTTCCTTTCCCCTCAATTTGAACTTCAAAAAGGTAATTGGTTGATCTTTGTAAATAAAGTTGAATAGTACAGCCTGGAAACTATACTAGAGAGTTAAGTAGGGATAAACAATTGGCGACAAGGATTGTCAAGGATGATACCAATTTGTAATGGAGTCAGTAATCATTTGTACCCTCATACCTCAAGAATTAGAGAAGTGGATAAAATATAGAATGAATGGTACCATTTTCTCTGGCTTAGAGGTTGGCATAGCCTGTGCAACAGAAGGTCTAAAAGAACAGGGAATCTGTTGTCCTAGTGAGTATCATTTCAGTGGTACATCAGGTTGTATAAGCTGAGTCAGGAGCAAATACCAGTTGGGAATATCATCGAGGGTTGAGGGGCCAAGGGTACAGGGCAACCAGAAGTTGCGGTTGAGAGAGTTTAGAGTAAGAAACCCTAACTTAAAAGAGTTCAGAAGTGTTGATTTCATTGGCGGTGGATATTTGTGCTTTGCTTTTGTTTTTCTAAATGGGAAAATTTGAGGTATAGCACATAAATGGACTCCCAAGAAAGGACTAAGAAAAGGTCCTTGGGAGTTCAGACAAGGGAGTAGAATGCTTATAGGAATGGAGCTGTGTTAAGTGACAAGGCAGCCTCCTCCTTCTGACATGGGCTAATAGAAGAGCTGATGGGGGGGGCTAGAAAATGAGTAACTCATTCAGAAGAGTTTTGGGGAAAATAGTGTAGTACTACTCAAGAAAAGTCCAGTTTCATTCAGTGAAGGCTTTGAGTGGAAGTAAATGCCCTGAGAAAAATATTGAGAATTTAAGGGAGTTTGACCTTAGAAAGGGACTCCAGGAGGCAAGAACTCAGGGGTTTATAGATGTATGTTAGCAGGGTAGGGCAGGACTGAGGGCAGAACACAGGTCAAAGAGGAAATGAGGACAGTCGATAGAATAGCAGCGGCTCAGACACTTGGGGCCTGCCTGGCAAGGAGGGGATTATGCTGTAGTTTACAATACACTTCAGATCCCTGTGTTATATTATTTGGTAGATAATAGGAAGGAGATGTTACTGATAGGAGAGGAGAGCTATGAAATTGAGGAGTTTCACATAGCTAACAAGAATTATGGGGGTGAATTATCCTCTCTTATCCCTGAATGTACCAGATTGTGCTTCTGTAAATGAAAATCCTAGATGACATAAAGGCTGAAGCTCACAGTGAAAGTTTTTTTTTTTTTTTTCAGTTGTTTCTCAGAGGAGAAAATAATACAAAAGAGGGAAGTTCAGGATGTACAGAATTTTAAAATGGAGAAGGAAGTCCATGGAACTTCCTCACATGAAATTAGGTAATCATAAGAACAAAAAGCAACTGAAGTATGTTGTAGGGTTTGGGTCATGGGAATGGAGAAGAAGAGTTTGATATGTGTGACAGGAGTTAGAAAAATAATTTAAAAATTGAAGCCTGAATAATAATTTTAGAAAGCATTTCTTTTAAAGTTGCATTAATAAATGCTTCATTTTTAGAAGATAGCGTCACAAAAATTACCTGAAGCTTTGTTTTGCCTGTGAAAGTAGTGCCAAAACTCCACAATGATTATAAAACCCTTTTGTAGACCCTCAAGTGACCTCATTTGAGCTGCGTCCCATGGCTTTGTAGAAGGGACATGAAGTACATGAAGTGACAACTTGTGAGGTACTTACCTTTTTTCCTTTTAATATCACATTGAATATGGCATTTCTGACAGATGCTTTAGGTGAAATTTCTCTCCTAAGCAAATAAAAACAAAGACATAAATCTGAAGAACAAAGTTTTACATTTCCTGCCACTAGGGAAGAAAACCAGAAAACATACCTGATATTTTATTTTCCTGGTAAAAGCGCCAATAGTCGTATTATAGGAAAACACTAATATTATGTTTTATTTCTTCCCACACTGCACCCACAGGACAAAGAACATTTTAGTCCTTCATATTTTCTGGTCGATCTATAGAAACAGCACAGAAAATTACATATAGAAAATTACATTCAACATTGCATGCATGAATCCTGTAACACTGACCAGATACAAGGGTAACGTTGTAACCTTCAAAAGTCTTCAGAGTAACTGCTGCAACACTGAACAGCTACTGTGCATCTAAATGGTGGTGAATTACAGGGATATTAATACAGTGTGTTTAAGTAAAATGTAACTCTATATACATCTCTAAGTATAAAACTATACACAGCTGAATGTACTCATTTAATAAGAGCAATTAGAAAAATATTTAAAAGTTGATTAATCATTTTGAGAAATATTTTATTTATTTTTAAAGATTTTATTTATTTATTTGACAGAGACACAGCGAGAGAGGGAACACAAGCAGGGGGAGTGGCAGAGGGAGAAGCAGGCTTCCCGCGGAGCAGGGAGCCCTATGCGGGGCTCGATCCCAGGGCCCTGGGACCATGACCTGAGCCTAAGGCAGACGCTTAACGACTGAGCCACCCAGGCGCCCCTATTTTGAGAAGTATTTTAGAAAACTAGACAGCATTTTAAATTTCCTCTCTAGGGGCGCCTGGGTGGCCCAGTCGTTAAGTGTCTGCCTTCGGCTCAGGTTGTGATTCCAGGTCCTGGGATCGAGCCCCACATTGGGCTCCCTGCTCGGCAGGAAGCCTGCTCCTTCCGTCTCCCACAACCCCTGCTTGTGTTCCCTCTCTCACTGTCTCTGTCAAATAAATAAAATCTTCAAAAAAAAAAAATTCCTCTCTACTCTGGAACTTCCAGTCTTTGTTCAAATTATACCACTTGTTGAAGACAATCTCTGGCTCCCAGAAGTATCTGTATCCCAAGAGTATTCACTCCACTGTCTGGTATATCATCTTTCACATATAGCACTATGTGAATCTCTTTCCGTGTCCTAGAAACAAAAAGAACATTTTGATTTTGGCCATTCATTATGGCTCAAGAAAGAGGAGAAGGATTAGTCTTCCTAGTAATATCATGGTATAAAACAATTTAAAGGAGTCATTTCTTATATAATTGATCATTTAAGTGGTTTAGGATAAGTTCTTGGGAAGCTGATATACAAATATCAAATATCAGAATGTGTTTTCTTGATGCATAAGGCAAAATAGGAATGTGTTTAATACGGTTTTCTATCTTGTGTCACTAAGCTTTGTTACAAAACAAAGTTTCTGTGAATAGGGTATATTACAATATTCTAATTATGAGAATGACAAAGTAGGAAATTTTTATCAGTTGTTCTTTAGGTCACTATCACATATTATCTACATATCATTTCCATAGCAGCGAACGCTGTGGCATTAGCGTCCTAGTGGTGTTTGCTTGAGGGCTGAACATATTGATATACATTCTAGTCACGATGATTCCTAAAGAAAAAAAAATTGATTATAATCAGTTTGTATAAATCACCACAAGCAATGATGTGCTCATCACCTTGTCAGCTAGTTTGCAGCATTCAGTTGGCTGGCAAACTGGAGAATTTATGAAGCATTAAACTAGGTCACTATTAGCCAGATTAAATTCACTGTAACATTATACTTACATAAAATGCTTTGTGAAAGAGATATGAAAAATGTTAACTGACCTGACCTCAGAAGACAGAAAAATGATTGTGATATAATACTTGGGCTGAATATTTTCAGTTTCCTGGTGTAAGCCCATTACGGTTTCCAAAGGACTAAATTCAAATGATGAGGAAAAAAATCAGGACTCTATAACCTGGAAGATTTAAAGATGTACAAATCAGATGCAATGTTCTAGATGAGAAAGAAACAGGAGGGGGAAAAAGGGATATAAAATGACTCACTCTGAGCATTCTAGAACCATAGAGTCAGGATGGAGAGTTGAGGGTACTGGGAAATCATCCTTTGACCTTTGGATTTTATAGATAAAATCCAAAGTCTAGAGAAGGTAAGTGTCTAGCCTAAGGTAGCTAGAAAGTGACAGGTACCTAACACCTAATACAGTGCATTTCCAAATTAAATTTAATTCAGGTAATAAGCTAAAGACCAATTCCATAAAATTTGCATTAACATTAAAGTTAAATACTATAAAAGCCTGATACCACATCCTGAAGTTTTGAAAGAAAGGGGGTCCTGTGTAGAGGCAAAGTCCATGTTCTTGGCAGGCTTAGCTTACAGAACCCATGAACTCAGAGGCACAGGAGTGGAGGCCATGGACTTACTCTTCCAGTGGACTGTGGGGAAGGGCACAGTTTTAGTGCAAGGAGACAGTCATGTCTTAAGTCTCCAGCAACTCCAACAATTTGATATCCTGGAGGTTTGTCTGGTCTTTATGGAAGACATTCATACATAAGACAGTGAAAAATATTTCTGGAGGGGAACAGAACAATCCAGTTAATTCTAGGTTTTCTGTTTCTTCTTTCATTTTATTTTTTTGCCTTTAGATTTCCAGCTGGCTCAGAAGAGCTCTGTATCTCTAAACCCCTCAGGAATTGAGTTTGCCAAATCTTACACATTTCTTAGCCCCATCTAACAACACTGCAACAGATAGAAAAGTGTAAACAAGATAACATTAACATGGTGACCCTGCTCATTAAAAAGCAAAACTGATCCTGTTCTTGCCTGTTAGTAAGTCAGGCTGAGGAGAATGGGTGCCAGCATTTTGGGGGGTGGAACAGAGATACGTTATTTGAGGTCGAAACACAATCGTACAAAAATAATTTGCAAATGACCCACAATTTGAGATATTTAAAGATTTTATTTATTTGTGAGAGAGGGGCAGGGAGCCTGATGCAGAGCTCGATCCCAGGACCCTGGGATCATTCCCCAAGCCGAAGGTAGATGGCAACCAACTGAGCCACCCAAGCGCCCCTCATACTTGGTTTTATACGTATCTCTCAAGAAGGAAATGTTTAATTAGGAAAAAAAAATAAAACTGAATAGTATTTTGATCTGAACTACTGTTCTCTAAACTGGCCAAAGCACAGAAGAATCCACATCTGTTTCCCTGCTGTGACTGTTTTCCCCAATGCTTGGTAACATTCTCCTCTACCTCCTGGTGGAATCCCAGCTTGGCTTTCATTCCCCATACTCTCCCAGGAAGAGATGGCCCTTGTATTTTTCAGACTTCTTCTTTTTGTGTCTTTCATCGAAGGTCACAGGAAGCCTGTTCAACATTTGGTTATTTGTCCTTCCCCCTGAAGGTTTCACCTCCTCTTCCTGTGTTCTAATCCAGCCTGGCTTAGTGGGGCATGAGGCCCCTTATGACCACAACATTAGCATCACCTGGAAACTTGGTAGAAATTCAGATTCCCTGGCCTCGAGGCAGACCCACTGAATCAGAAACCCTGGGGTACCACCCAGGAATCTGTGTTTTAGTGTACAAAATGCCCTCCACGTGGTCCTAAGGCAGGCCAGCATTTGAGAACCACAGTTCTAGTATATTGTCTTTTAAAGAATCACACCACAGCCTTGGGCTTCCCTTTCCCTCTCTAGTTCCTCAGATTTCTTGTTCTCCTTTCTTTTATTGTATTTGATTTTCACCCACCAGTTTTAATCATCATTTTGTATTTTGAGGAATTGCACGTTTGGTTTGATCTTAGTGCTGCCAAATAACTACTATTGGAAGCTGGGAATAATTACTGTTGGAGGCTGAAGTTGTGATTTGTGGATTGCTAGATTCTCCTCTCTAGCTCCACTTGACTGCAGTGGACCCATCCTGCCGGTCTGACTCAAAACCAGTACAGAGGTTAGGTAATTAATAGTTAACACAGGATTGCTGTTTGCTCAGTCTACCACACACATCATCAGGTATCTTAGAGAAGTGCTGAGAAGTGATAGCAGCTGAGCAGCCTGAGTCGAGAACATGGTTCTTTCACTGCATGACAGTAAAAAATATTAAGATTCTGATTCCTCGGAATATATAAGATTATTCATGGGTTTTTTTCTCTTTGAAACCTTGCAAAACCCAATGAAGTATGTTTAATCCCAATTTTTTAAACAAAAAAATTGAAGTTTCCAAGTTTGCGTATTTGTTAGTTTAACATTTTTTGTGAAGTCTTTGCCTTCCGGGGGGCACGGGGCTAGGTGCTGGCAACACAGAGAAGGCGGACAGGGTCCTCAAGGACTCTCATTCTGGTGGAGCGACAGAGAACTAAACCAGTTCATTTGGTTTCTGTAAGACCCATGGTTTAGAGCCACCAAGGGTCCTGAGGGAGCATGGAGACCATGCAAGGCCTGAAGGCCTCCGAGGGGCAGGGACATTAGAATTATGACGGAGGAACCCAAGTCAGAGGAAGCAGCACAGGGAGAGAGCACCGGGAAGGACAGTTCAGTTCAAAGGAATTGAATGTGCAAAGGGAAGCAGGCCTGGTAAAGCTTGGCGTACTCCACACACTTCAAGTTTGGTGCGGCTGAGAGACTGGTGAACGGAGAAACAGGGAAGAGCAGAGGCAAGACCACAAGGACCTTGATGCCGTGGCAGGGTTGGAATCTCTGTAGAAGGCAAGACGGGAGACTGAGAATAATCTTAAGCAAAAGAACAAGATTTACGAAGATCATTTGGCTGTTAGTGTGGAAAATGGATTTGCAACCTGGAAGGAAGGAGTGCCCAGGACCACCCTGTATTCTGACATTTTCTGAATCAGCTTTCTGAATTCTAATTGTAATGGGCTAAATTGTGTCACCCCAAAGTTCATAGTGGAGGGAGGTTGAGCTTGCCTCACCCCTAGTACCTCAGGACTATATTTGAAGATAGGATCTTTAAAGAGGTAGTTAAATTAAAATAAGATCTTGTGGGTTGGCCCTAATCCAGTAAGACTAGAGTCCTTCCAAAGAAAGATGAGGACAGACAGGCGCACAGAAGGAAGACCATGTGAAGACACAGGGAAAAGACAGCAATCTACAAGCCAAGGAGACTGACAGAAGAAATCAGCCCTGGTGACACCTTCATCTCATTAATCTCCATACTTAAGAGTATTAAAATTCCACAGCGTGAAGCCCCATGAAAATAAATTCAACTCAAAGGATAGACATTAAGAAATGTAAAACTTTTCATTTTTCAGGTAATACACTATGAAAGCTAGTGTACTACGTTTCAAACTGGTTTAGTAATTATTCAAACACGTAACAATCTCCTGCTGATTTTTAAATGGATTATTTTGTACGTTACGTGCTTTTGCTTCAGTTAGGGCCATTTCTAAGTTTTGATTGAATAGGGTTTTGTGGGGTTCCCCCCCACCAGGATTTTTTTTTCCCACTGCTAGCTAAATGAGTTCCTTGGAGATTGTGGGTGAATGCTGAGATTCTTTAGAGAAATGAAGTTTGTTACAACTATGCTGGCATGCTTCCTCAAGGGGGAACAGAAATTATGCTAAGATCTAGGAAAAACTGACTACTTTTGAGGAGTCAGAAAATTAGTTGCAAATTTCTTTTTAGAAAACATTGTTTCATTATCTCAGGAATTGTGAAATTAGTTACAGATGGTTGTCTCATTTTTAATTTGAAGGAGGGGATTTGTGTGAGAATTAATATAAACAAATGCTAACAGGGCTGGTTTATGCTTAGGAGTGAGTTAATTAGCCTCAACCACACTCAGGAGAACAGTGCTAAAAAGATTGTGGGATGACAGCAGGATGGGCCCCAGGCACAATGTGAAGCACACAGAGTTGGTTTTGGAGCCACAAACTTCCCTCTGTCGAGAGTCTTTTCTCACCACTTGTGCCTCTGTTTCTTCCCCTCTGGCATCCCGTGTATTCTTTACCACCTGCTTCTTTCCCCCTGTTCCCCCTGATAGAACAAGTTCTCAAGAAGAAGAAAACAAGATTTAAATGAAAGCATCTTACAACTTAGATCTACATTAGATCAATTTCAGGAACCATGAGAGGGCTGGGATTGTACTCAGTTTACAAGCTGATAAGTTAGCCTGCCACAGTTCCAAGGATGCTGGCTGAAGTCCTGGCTTCTGGGTCAAAGAACTATTTATTACTCACAGCAATAGCAGTGGTCATTTGCACAGGTTCCCTGAGCCCTAATTCTCCGAGTGGTGCTGTGAAGGCCAGGGGAAGATTTTCCACACAGTGGAGTGTGTGTCACAGAAGAGTCCCAAGTTTAGGAAATCTCAATCCTTTTGAAGGACTGCATGCAAACCTCCCCAGCATTTGTTCCAAGATAATCTTGGTTCTAGAGGGCAGCAAGCACCCATACCCTTTATCACCACCTCTGTCTTCCAAGGCTGTGCACTAAACAGTCTGGAAAACAAAATCCAAAACAAAAAGTGGTCAGTGCTCTGCTCATAGGAAGGGCAGAAACAACAGACTCATGCTGAGTATGTCCCATGTCCTGTCTGTGTGGAGGGTCTTCTTAGGAATCTAGGGTAAAGTCTACAGCCATACCACCCTGAACGTGCCCTATTTCGTCTGATCTTGGAAGCTAAGCAGGGTCGGGCCTGGTTAGTACTTGGATGGGAAGAATCTAGGGTCAAAATGGAAATTCAGTCAAGCACACCCAATAAAATAATTTCAGATATGTATGGGGAAGAGAAAAAAATTCATAGGGTTTTCTTGGTTGTTGTTTTTGGGTTTTTTTTGGTAAATAAAATATAAAGCCCTAAAAAATCTTGAATGGTGTAAATGCTTTCAATCACATGATTGAAGTATTCTCAACTGAGGGTTACATTAGTGTTTGATACTTACATATTTTGGAAAAGCAAGATGGACTTAAAAAATACACAGTGACTTAAAACCTGATTCTCCAGTGGGATATTTATGTTCAACAGAGATTAAAGCCTAAAGCTGGTATGATTTCCGTTATCAGCCAGGGTATGTGACTGTGTTTTTAAGGTCAGGGCCGTTCTCTTCCCTGAGCAACTTCTCTGGGTTCCTTCAGAGGGCTTTAAATCTTTAGCATGCACATTCTCATTGTAGAACATAAATAAATAAATTAGCCCTGTCCCAGTCACCAGTTGTTAGTTTCTGGTATTTGTAGATGTAAAAGCTGCACTAAACAAAACACTGGGGATGATGATATGATAAAGTTTTTCTTATTTTTTTTAATCTTATGACCATTTTTTTTAATTCTTAGTTACATATCATATTCCTCAAACATTTAACCTTTGTTTCTACTGTCACAGTGTAAAGAGATCTTAACAACACATTCTCTATAGATCATGGTTAAAAACAAGCTTCCCCAATGCACAGGCATGGGTGAGGGAGAATCAGAGCTTAGCACCTTCTGACATCCTCAACAGCACTATCATGGAAATTAGTTGAAAGATAAACTTGGCAAACCTCGCTAGACCCACTAATTTTAGGAATGGGGTGCAGGGGACAGAGATCAATGCAGAGCAGAACATGCAATGTCTACATACTATCACAGTTCAGAATAAATACAGTGTCATGTTTTAAAGATACTGTTTTTTATTTTTAGAGGGAAAGAGATGGTGAAGTAAAGAGAGTATTGTGCATGCCATGTAATATATTAGAAGAGATAAATCCAAGAAAATATTTCCCTTATAGCAAAACCTAGAAAATGTAGTAGCAAAAAAGCAAGACATGATGATGCAGACATCACACAATAAACTCTATATTCAATGCTACCATATTTGCACCCAGCTAATTTCTAACCATAAATACTTAGAATGAAAAAATCAGTTTATAGTAACTTACTGTATATTTACGGTTTTTTAATTTAAATTGAATGATTTTAAAAAGAAAAAAAACTCTTGAAAGCGAAATCAATTAAGATATATTCCTTGTTTAAAGGAAAAAAAATTAATATGCTAGAGGAAAGTGGACTGTTTAACTTCCATTTCACATAGAGATACATAGAGGAAGAGAAGTATGATAAGCAATAATGAGTAGGATCCATTTCACAATTAAATGGATCTCCAGATGGGAAGCAAGTGGAGCACCAGACACCATCATTCTACCTCAATAAGCAAGACCTCCAGGGCTGACAGACCATGTTAGATTTCTTGACTTCTTTAATGTGAAGGTTATCCCCAAAACTGCTACATATATTTGCAAATATCTTTTAGACTAGTTCATGCTAATTAAGTAGCTTTTGTTTATAAACTGCAAAATTTATCCAATGGAATATTACAGAACTTTACAGTATGTGTATATTCAAGTTGATGGTTCAGTAGAAAATCTTGGACCCATATGTGCAGGTTGTCCTTTGGGAACAGGGCTACAAACAGCTGCAAACAGCTCAACTCACAGGCAAGTATTTTGAGTATTTTGACTTTAGTAATTAGAATTTTCTTAGTGAAAAATAGTCTAAGGACTTTCCCTTTTAGACTTTGCAAGATAAATTCTGCTTATCCAAATGCTCATGAACAGTGAAGTCTACTGTCATGTAGCACATACAGGATATTAAAATTCAAATGAGCCCCCCAAAAGAATTAAAATAAATGAATGTTTAATTAAATGGGGTAGGAAAAAATGTTAAGATAGCAGGGGAGAGGAATAAAGGCAGAAATCAATGAATTAAAAGGCAAAAAATCTCAGAAAATAGTCCAACATCTGGCTAGCTATATTTAAAAATGAAATCCAAACACCCCAAAATATAAGAACATGCAATCTAAAATAGTAAAGAAAAAGAATTTAACACACGAGAAAGTGAAATAAACGTGTCATTCTAAAAACATCTAAAAAATGATACAAATTATTTTGAAGGGAATATGGATTGCCAGAATAGAGTAAAAAAAATACGTGAAGGTAAACTCTCAAACTGTTAATAGCCATAGATCCAAAATATTGAGACCCTCCAAGAGATACTAAGATAAGCTCTGAGAGTTAATTGGTAAGGTTTGTCCATCTTTCAAGGAAAAGATCAACCCTTTTCTACATACAACTTTCCAGACCATAGAAAAATATGAAATATTCATATTTATGTTCAAATACACCATAACTGATTCCTGTGTTTGATAAAAATTGTCTGCCAAAGAAAAAAAGCTTCAAGCGAAATTCATTTATGGCAAGTGCAAAGATATAAAGGGAAAAAAATTAACTTGTGCTGTGTAGGAATATAACATATCATGTTAATAGGTAATACTAGTTCATACAATGTTTACATGGATACAGAAAGTTATTTGATAAATTCAATACCCATTCCTGATTAAAATTTTTAGTAACCTAGGAGTGAATATTTTACTTGTTCAACATGGATTAAAGAATATGAAATCGCAATTCAATAACTAATGCATATCAAACTACAATTTAAATAAAAACTTGAAACAAAATATCTAATGGATATCAAATGGTGAGAGATATTCCCAAGTTGAGAACAAGAACTCTGTAACTAATAATAATATAATTCTGGAATTTTTAACCAATGCAATTAGAAAACAAAAAGGAAAAAAAATGGAGCTAAAATTACTAGAAAGGCAAAAGTGTAATTTTTATTTTTAATACTGTTATAATTGCCTGAGAGAAATCATGAGACTAATCCAAACATTTTTCCAGAACAATGCTATTTTACACTTACGTATACATATAAATTCCTCATATAATTTAAAATCGCATGATTATAAAGTATATACTGTAAAGTGTTTGATTTTGGATTTATACTATCACTGGTATCAAGATAGTATATACAAGAAAATTAGAAAACAGAAGTAAAATTTATAAATGATATAGAAACTCAAATATATATTAACACACATATATTTGCTAGTTGCAATGATTTATCAAGAGCTTTCCTAAGCTCTCTACTAATCATCAGCTAGAATAAAAGGCAACAAAAGATTGTTCATAACAGTACATGATAAACTAAATTTGAAAATAAATGCAATAGGTAGAAGATGTGAGAATGCATTGGTAAGAAAGATTTTGTATTTCTAAAGGATATAAAAGATGGCTTAAAAAATTAAAGGGAAAACGCTGTCATAGAAGTATATAAAGTTCTTAACTTTCCATAAAATAATGTCTAATTATTATAAAAATTTCAAAAAGATTTTTGAAGCTGAATTGATTCAGTAGTTAATCTGGAAGAATAATCAAGATTATCAAGATTATTCTAAAAGAAAAAACAATTTGTACCAATATACATTAAAACTTATTTAAATATGCAATAAATATTACAGTGGGAAATGAAACAAAAATGGAAAATTATCACTGGAACAATTTAGAGTCCAACACTATACATAAATGCTGCTTTTAAATCAAAAGGGATGAAATTAATTATTCAACATATAATTCTGGATTTTTTTTTACTATGAAAGGAAGTTAAATTTAGATTCTCCAGTTTTTTAAAATATGTACCAAATAGCTCAAAGATGTATATATAAAGAACTAGGAAATAAACTTATCTTAATAAATATTTGTTGTCTCAGTTTGAAGAAATACATTTTCTTTGAAACAAATAGTCATAAAAGGAATAGTTTGGAAACACAAAATCTTTTTAATTATATTTTAAATTAAAAAAGATTTTTAAAAAACCCCGTCAGTGTCTCTCAACTTGGGTCCATATGCTTCTTGTGTTTATGACTTGTAGTCCTAATTTTGTAGGTAATGTAATGTATCATGTTGGTACATTAATTGTAACAAAGGTACCATACTAAGGTAGGGTGTTAATAAAAGAAATGGGGTGCAGAATATATGTAAATCTAAAACTTCTAAAATAAAGTTACTTAAAAAATTAAAAATGTTAAGACTAAGCAATTAAAAATTTTGTACAAATAGAAATTGCTGAGGAAAATATTAATCTCTCCACCATGAAGCGAATGCACAAGTTGCCATATTTTAATGTATTAAACTAACCAAACCTTTTTAACAATGGTATATAATGACGTTAATGTGGTTCAGAAGGTTACTTTCATATGTTGTAGTGCCAAGGAGACTACCACACATTTTCCAGAAACCCTTTTGGCAATATACACTAGAAACCTTGGAAAGAGCCATACTTTTTTTTTTTTTAATTCAATGTAGTTAGCATATAGTGAATTATTAGTTTCAGGGGTAGAATTTAGTGATTCATCAGTTGCGTATAACACCCAGTGGTTATTACATCAACTGCCCTCCTTAACGCCCATCACCCACTTCCCCTCCAGCAATCCTCAGTTTGTTTCTAGAGGTAAGAATCTCTTATGGTTTGCCTCGTTCTCTGTTTTTATCTTATTTTTCCTTCCCTTCCCCTGTGTTTATTTTGTTTCTTAAATTCCATGAGTGAAATCATATATATCTGTCTTTCTCAGACTTACTTTACTTACCATAATACCCTCTAGTTCCATCTAAGTCATTGCAAATGGCAAGATTTCATTCTTTTTGGTGGCTGAGTAAAAAAGATCCGTAAGTTTTGACCCAGTCATTTTTATAATGTATCCCATGAAACAATCATAAGAACAACAAAACAAAATATAGATTATTTATGACTATTTTAGTCAGGGTTCTGACAAGAGACCAGAAACCCCTCTAGATATTTTAAACAAAATGAGATACAGTATGGAGAAGCAGAGATTTACAAAATCGTTGAGAATGGGAACAAAGTTGAGAAAAACTGAGAAAACGGATTGGCGACTTACAGAAAATGGCTACAGATGATCTCACTTCCTGCATCAGGGAAGTGGGTTGATACCTTTCCACTGCAGATGCAAGAGCAATAATGACCTTTATTCTCAACCTTCTACATACTGCTCAAATGTCTCTCATTGTCAAAATCTAATGTGGAAACCTGTGGTCAGGGATTCTGGGAAACATACCTAGTTCCAGGCTTTCAGCTCTTTAATAAAGGTAAGAACATAGATGTAGTGACAGTTCAATAGTGAACTACTGATACAACACATTGTTCTATGGGATACTTCTGTAAGAAATTCTGATGTAACAACAACAAAAAAAGTCCACAGTCTAAATGCCAGTAATATTCATATCATGGGATTCTGTGAAGCTGTTAAATATATTTTGCAATGCATGAGAAATCATGTTTGTTTCAGTGACCTGAGAAAATATTCACTATATTAAATTAAAATCCATTTCCAAAGCAATGTAGTATCAACCTACGTTATTATAACACAGAGCATAATTCTATGCAATTCCAACTTTATAGTGATAGGAAGTTTCTCTAACTGGAAAATTAGGTATTGCAGACATTGTCCTAAAATCCCGTTTTAAAAATGAAGTTCTCAATAAAAAAAAAAACTGAGGCTTTGTTGAGGTAACATGTAGAAAACCTGGAGAACAACTCTTAAGATTTTGAGCTTAATATCATGTTAGGAATCAACACTCTAAAATATTATACAGCCCAGTGATGCTATCCTATGTTCTGGTTATAGTTATTTTTTTTTTTTTTAGATTTTATTTATTTATTTGACAGAGAGACACACACAGTGAGAGAGGGAACACAAGCAGGGGGAGTGGGAGAGGGAGAAGCAGGCTCTCCGCGGAGCAGGGAGCCCAGTGCGGGGCTTGATCGCAGGACCCTGGGATCATGACCTGAGCCGAAGGCAGACGCTTAAGGACTGAGCCACCCAGGCGCCCCTATAGTTACTTTTTTTTTTTTTAAAGATTTTATTTATTTGAGAGAGAGAGAATGAGAGATAGAGAGCACAAGAGGGAAGAGGGTCAGAGGGAGAAGCAGACTCCCCGCTGAGCAGGGAGCCCGATGTGGGACTCGATCCCGGGACTCCAGGATCATGACCTGAGCCAAAGGCAGTCGCTTAACCAACTGAGCCACCCAGGCACCCCCTATAGTTACTTTTAAAGTAAATGCTGTAGTCTGAAAAGCAGAAAGAATTTTCATGGCTAGGTTTTTCCAATAACCAGGTGACTATGCTAGAGATCTCATTAACTTAAAAACCATAAAATCAAGAATGTTTTCTCAATGTCCATGAAAATAGAGGAATAAAGTTGCTTTCCCCTGAACATAGTGCTTTAATTTGAGCCTGTCCTTCAAGAAATACCATCTGTTATCTGGTCCATTATCAAGATGGATGCCACAGGCTATTGTTGGGAGAACAGACCTTCAACAAGCAATCAGTTCTTTAGAAAAAAAATTATGTGAGCATATTACTCTCCTTTGCAGAATGATTACACCATATATTTAGTTGTCTGATAAAGAAAATGTTTTATTGGAATGGAATTATTTACCCTGGGGACTCTTTCTGGGAGTCTGCGGAGGGAGCGCAAGTTTCCAGGAGTTTTTTCCAGGTCATTCTATCCCTGCTGATGTTATTCAGTTATTCTGTCCTTTGTCAGTTCTGCTTTGTGTATGATTTTTAAAATTGCCATTATTTTGTTCAATTTCACATCCAGATAGAATTCCAGTCTACATTTTCATACTCACTGTTGTTTAGATTTCAATTATTATCTCTCTTTTCTCTGACTTCAACATCAATAGAGCATTTAAAGGTCAAGGGAGAATTTTAATCAGTTCAGTTTAGGAGAAGAGAGGATCTCTAGGCAAAGATAGAAGTCTAGTAGAAAAGACCTTATAGAAATTACTATGAATTGTTTTACTTGCATTCCCCTGTGATGATCTGAAAGACCTAGATGAAGGGAGATTAAATCAGAGCATTCAAATGTAAGGAGGCCATATACGTTTTGGGTTTCGGCTTGAAAATCACAAATCTAACCATTTTATGATAGTTAATGTTAAACAAGCTATATATAAATCTATATATAAAACCTCATGTTGCATCAAAAACAAATAATTAAAATAGATTGTGCCTAATTTAAATATTAACAGTCTTTACCTGGAAAAACAAAACTATTAAGAGAGGACTCGCTCCAAAATCAAAATCGATACCTAGTTTCCTAGTGTGCTTTTAGGGGAAATTTCTCTGGCATTAGGATGTTAAATGAGTAAACTCTCCAAGGCACTTAGAATTTCACAACCCAAGAAGAAAACATCTTAGTAGTTTTGGGACAGAAATCAGCAGTACACTTTGTCCCCAATATTCTTTCCTTTAAAGAGCCAAGTTGTCCATCGACAGATGAATGGATAAAGAAGAGGTGGTATATATACACAATGGAATATTATGCAGCCATCAAAAGGAATGAGATCTTGCCATTTGCAACGACGTGGATGGAACTGGAGGGTGTTATGCTGAGTGAAATAAGTCAATCAGAGAAAGACATGTATCATATGACCTCACTGATATGAGGAATTCTTAATCTCAGGAACAAACTGAGGGTTGCTGGAGTGGTGGGGGGTGGGAGGGATGGGGTGGCTGGGTGATAGACATTGGGGAAGATATGTGCCATGGTGAGCACTGTGAATTGTGCAAGACTGTTGAATCACAGATCTGTATTTCTGAAACAAATAACGCAACATATTTTAAGAGAAAAAAAGAAGATAGCAGGAGAGGAAGAATGAAGGGGAGTAAGTCAGAGGGGGAGAGAACCAGGAGAGATGATGGACTCTGAGAAACAAACTGAGAGTTCTAGAGGGGAGGGGGGTAGGGGGATGGGTCAGCCTGGTGATGGGTATTAAAGAGGGCACATTCTGCATGGAGCACTGGGTGTTATGAACAAACAATGAATCATGGAACACTACACCAAAACAAATTATGTAATATATGGTGATTAACATAACAATAAAAAAATTAAAAAAAAATAAAAATCAGAGACTAAACTATATCACTTGTCTCAAATACTCTAATTGCCAAAAAATCTTAAACATTTAACTTTGAACAATTTGCATTTACCTTTACCCATGCAGATAAAAACATCATGCTTACGACTTTAAAGAGCTTAAGTAGTTCACGATCGCCTGTTCCATAGCTGGAAACATAGCACATCAAGAAGTGGGGGGCAGAGAACAGCCGCTAAGCCCAGACTCTAGGCTTGATCCCAGCTCTGCCATTTAATAAGTGTGGGTCATTAAGTTGTTCAACCTCTCTGCCTGCTTTCTCTGTCACATGGAGGTAATATCCCTAACTTAGGGTGGACACGAGGATTAAACATGCTTATAGAGGCCACTAAGTATATTCAACAGTGTTTTTGGCATGTAAGTAAGGAATGATTAGCTGCAGTTATTACATACCTGAGGAATAGTTTTTACGCATGCAAACGAGAGCTATTTTGTGATTTGGATCAGGAAAATAGCCACCTTTTATATGCCGTTTTTAAAGTGTGGTTTTACATTTTTAAATGATTGGAGAATAAAATATTTTGTGACACATGAAAACTACATGAAATTCAAATTTCAGTGTCCACAGTGTCTTATTGAAACACATGCCAGAGTATAGCTGCAAAGCCTAAAATACTTACCATCATCCTTTCCAGAAACAGTTTCCTGACCTGTAGGCTGTGGGCAGTGTTTTAATCTAACAGTATCATCCTTTCCTCCATTCTTGAATATAACAGTGACTGTTAGATTCAGTAACTTTCATTTTTTCCAAAAAATCGAGTAAAGGGGAATAGTGTTAAGAAATATGCAGTTTTTAATTTTTTTATTAGAAATGACACCTTAATATTTCTAGAAAGTATAGAATAGGTAAAGTCAGAATTAAGGATTATGCATTTCATAACTTTATTAACATTATCAGTGTTTCTCAAAATCCATATATTCATAAATAGACACACACATTCAACCAGTGATATCCTCTACAACATATTGGCAGTGAGATAAGGGACTATATGGCAAATATATTCATACTGCATTAACTACTCCTTTTTAATGTCAAAGTTTGTTTTTTAATTTTTTTTTGAGTAAATAGGGCTTATTTTCTGATCTCTTGTTGAGCTTCTCTAGTGGCTTTATCAGTGCATGTTTTTAAATGTGGAGACAACTCTATCTTCTACAATTTTTAGTCTCCCACCATTGCCCAATGTGTTGCAAGCACAGGGTAGGCCATTTGATATATTTTCATTGAGATTTATTGACTTGAATTAAATTACTTAAAGTAAAACATCTCAAACAATGAACCCTCAGTAATCTTGGCTATGTTTACCATGTCCTAAGGCCTTTCTAAGAGAAACCACAATTTAAAAGTTCTAAAATAATTACAGAAATAAATATGGTGCCATATTGTTCACTGCAAAGTACAACTGTCAATTACAAATTCAATTTTCAGTGGCAGTGTGAATGTAGAGAATTTTAAAAATGCACCATCTTGTAACTGAGTGGTAATGTGTTTTTGGGTCTCCCCTTGCATCGTGGTTCTAAATATTTTAACATGATTGTTTTGCCAAAATATTACCTAACTCAAAATATACTAGGATTAATGTAAACACAGTGAAAATGAGTTTTTTTCTTGGTGTAGGAATAAATGTTACCCCACCCAACAAAATGACTCTTGTTTTTAGTTATGTTTAAAGGACCCTTTGCAGTTTGACCTTCTCTCTCAGTGTGGAGAAAGATTAACAGGTACTGCTGGAATGATCTACTTCTCACGCTGCTTTCTATTACTGTGATTAGTAGCATCATCTAAAACTTAAGAATATACTAAATTGGCTTTAAGTGTATGATCTGCTTTTAAGATCAAACAGCATTAGGGTTTGCTTTCTTTGGTTTATTTCTGCATCCCTTTAGTATTCTGGTGTTGGTGATTGGATTTCCTTTAACCCCAAAGAATTAAGGAAAAAAAATTAAAAATAAAAAGGAATCATCCATGCTTTGTGCAACAGAATGGACATGCAGGTCCTCTAGCAGGGATTTGAATCCTAATAGTACCACTTAGCCTCTTCATATCTCTGGGCAAGTTAATTTTCAAAGCCTCAATAGCCTTATCTGACAAAATACCCTTGCAGGGTACTTGCTAAGATTAGAAATGATAGATGTAACAACAGCTGTCCCAGTAAACCCTCGGGAATGGTGGTCATTGTTGTTTTTGTTTTGTTGTAATTTGATCAAGGTCTTTATTGACCCAGTGAAAACCTACTTCTTGCTCAAAGAGGCCATTTCCTTATTCCTCATCAGCCTTCAGTAAAATACAGTGATCTGTTTAGGGAAGTTGGTCTCACAGCAACAGTCCACATCATGGCTTCATCCTGCAGTCCGAACTTAAGTTGTAGTCAGTCCACGGCTTGGAAACAAAGCATGGGTATGTGGCACTGAACTCTTCTAGGGATGGTAGGAGATGTGGAGAAGTGGGAGCCCAGAAAAAAGGCAGAGCAGAAAAAAGGTCCCCAGAAGAAACTTTATCTTGTCCATAACCATTTTGATTTTGACATATCTTCAGCAAGTACCATTAAGGTAAAGGAGGGCTTTAAATTTAAGACAGTTGTTGCATACACTCCAGCCTCTCTCTGTAACCCCATCTCATTATTTAGCTTTACAGGTTGGCTCTTTTAGAGACTTTCAGAGGTCTCTCCACTTACCGCAGGCTGATAAGCTACTCTTCCCCTGTCCCGTTACCATCCTGTTTCTTCCCAGTTAATGTTACTTTGGTAGACTTAACCCAGAATTTATTCAAGGTTTACACATTGACAGATATTTTTGAGTACCTACCATCATTCTAGCTGTTGAATATGCAACAGAAAACAAAACTAATAAAAATTCCTGCCCTCAGTAAGCTTATATTTTAGTGGGAGGGTGCAGACAATTAACTGAATGAATAAGTTACTGTGTATTTTAGCAGGGGATAAGCAAAAGGGGGAGGGGGATAGAAAATACTGGGAAGTAGAGGTGCAGTTTTAAATAGTTGTCAGGAACAGCTTCATTGAAATGACAAGTAAAATCGCCAGGAAGATGTAAAGAGGGGGAGCAATTTAGGCAGAAGAAACTGTAAATGCAAAAGTCCTAAGGCAGGAAGATGCCCTTCAGGGTCTAAGAAGAGTAAGGGGGCAAGTATAATTGGATTACAAGAGGTAATATCAAGTCATCAGGGGTAGTATGGAGGAAGATGGGGAATATCTAGACTCTTGTAGACTACTAAAAGAAATGTTGGCCTTTTTTCTGACTAGTATGGGGAGCCTCTGAATAGAGAAGTGACATGAAATGACTTGTGATTTTAAAAGATTCACTCTAACTTCTGTACTGGAAATATACTATAAGGAAGCGAGGTGGAAACAGGCCAACCCATGAGGAAATCATTACAAATATCTGGGTGAGGGGCTCCTGGGTGGCTCAGTCAGTTAAACATCCGACTCTCGATTTTGGCTCAGGTCATGATCTCAGGGTGGTGAGATCGAGCCCTGTGTCAGGCTTCACCCTGGGCATGGAGCCTGCTTCAGATTCTCTATCCCCCCTCACCACCCCCGCCCCCTCAAAAAAAAAAAAAAAAGGAAAAAAAAACCATCCAGGTGATGTCATTGGTAGGGCTGAGTAGGAAGCAGCTGGATTCTGTGAAAGGGACTTGGTAACAGAGGGATGGCAGTGGGGAGAAAAAGGGACAGTCGTGTATGATGCAGACGTGCTTGACTCAAGTATTTGAAAGGTAAGAGTTACTATAAAGTGAAATGGCAAAACATGAAAGCAGAGCAAGTTTTGGTTCAGCATCAGGAATTCAATTTTAGGCATGCTGAGTCGAAATGTCTGTTATTGCAGACAAGGTGTTGGGTAGGTAGGTCTGGAGTTGGGGAGTCGTCAGAGCTCAAGATACAGGACTGGGAGAATCCTCGGTTTTTAAAGTTGTGAGACTGGACATGATTGCTGAGTGGGAGCCGAAAGATCAAGGGACGAGTTCCAAGGACTGATCTTTATTTGTACTCTTAATACGAAGTGGCTGGTGAGATGAGCAGCAAGTAGATGAAGAAGGGTGGGCTGAGGGCTAGTATTCTAGATGCCCCTGACGGAATTGTTTTGAGGAACTGGAGGCGACCAAGTAGGTCAGATGCTGCTGATGGGTCCCTTCAGACCAGGAGTGAAAAGTGACCATTCCATTTAGCAATGGCAGATCCCACGTGACTGTGATAAAAGATGTTTTGTTGTGCCTGTTTGGAGTAGTTTCAGGTAAGAATGAAAGGAAAATAATTGGAATCATTGAGCAGTGTTTTTTTTTTAACAGATTTTTGCTGCAAAAGGGAGTAAAAAAATGGGGCAATTAGAGCTGGAAGAGGGAGCATAGTTAAATTTTTTTTTAAATGGAAGAAACAGGTTTGTATGATAATGGAAATGAACTAACAAAGAGGGAAATTACTTAGAATGCAAGATAAAAGGATGGGATTGCTCGAGAAATTTCCTTGACCAAGGTGGGGAGAGAGAGGGTTCAAGGCACAAGAGAAGCAGCTGGCCTTAGAGACAAAGCTGACCTTCTTACCATATGGGAAAGCTGAGTGTAGGTGAGGGATAGATGTGAAGGTCTCAGCCTTAACAGAAGCATTCACATTCAGATTTAAGGTACTATTTAAATAAATCTCTAGTTATACAATTTTAGTAAATTTAAAATGAATTTCCATCAGGGTTTGAAAGTATATTTTTCTTCGTAGATAGAAAAGAGACTAATTAGAACTTCCTAAACTCTGCTATGCAGATATTACCCTGGGAAAAATATGTCTCTGGCTGAATGTAGCCCATTTAAGGAACACAAAATTCATTCTTTCCCTTATGTCTGACAGGGTCTATGGCAACTCCAGTTTGTAAATGAGCTCATTCATTTGTGAACTGGGAGTCATAGCTTTGCTCAAGTACAAGAAACAGCTTGAATTCAACGGTCTTAAAAGCACTGCCACTAAAATTAATTTCAAACTTTTAACTCAACTGTTTGAAAACTCTTTGCTTTTGAATCTTTGAAAGTATTTTATGATTTTGGCAGTTGAGCAGCTGGGTGGTCCACTTGGAATGCTTTGCCTATCTCTTTGTAAGCCACAATAAAAACTCTGACCTGACAAAAATAAAGTGTTTACACAAACCAAAACAAAATTTCTAGAGTCTAACTTATAGAGGATTTCAATCGTTATCCACAAATATTAGCGCAAACACAGTGACAGATTTCAAATAAACTTGGAGGAAAAGGCCATTCATTTGTGGACAGTGTTTCACTCAGGCTTAGGGGGAGCTCCACAGTAGTGATCAATACTTTCACACTCACCACTGCATTTAAAATATGTTTTTGTCTAAGTAGACAAAGGCATATTAAACTTGTGAAAGCAGATTATTTTTTATTTTTTCTGCTGATGTAAATGAATGCAGGTTAGAATTGAAACCTCAGTATAATAGAGTAAAAATAAATGCTGTCCAGGTTTGAAAGAAAATAGTGGAACAACTATCCTTGGCCTTATTAATGCTTTCTATTCTACAGCTTCAAAACATTTTCCAAAATAGTAAATATAAATTATGCTAAAAAGGTAACGTGGCGTTAGTAATGCTTCTGAGTACAAATTACCAAGCTTTCTGTAAAAGTATAGTGACTAATATATTGTTTACAATTTTAATATTAACATGCAATAAATGATTCTGTTGCGGGGTGCCTGGGTGGCTCAATCGTTAGGCATCTGCCTTCGGCTCAGGTTGTGGTCCCAGGGGCCTGGGATCGAGCCCCGCAGTGGGCTCCCTGCTCCGCACGCAGGAAGCCTGCTTCTCCCTCTCCTACTCCCCCTGCTTGTGTTCCTTCTGTCTCTCTCTCTCTCTCTCTCTCTCTCTCTCAGGTAAATAAATAGAATCTTAAAAAAAAAATGTTAAAATGATTCTGTTGCTTTAAACATATACCAAATGGCAAATGAAGAACATACTGTTGAGGAAATCTGATGCTTCTTACCTTCACCTTTACTGGGTTTATTTTGCATTCAAGGTATCAAAAGTACTTAAGCTTTCATGTTTTTGTTTCTCTGAAGAGAAAATTACCTCCATCGCTATGTGGTATGTTGGCAGGTAAACCAAAGCATGCCATGTGGCTACACTGATTCAATTTTGATATTACTAAAAATTCAGAATTAAGAAAGTTTTAGGGTGCCTGGGTGGCTCACTCGTTAAGCGTCTGCCTTCGGCTCAGGTCATGATCCCAGGGTCCTGGGATTGAGCCCCGCATCGGGCTCCTGGCTCATGGGGAGTCTGCTTCTCTCTCTCCCACTCCCCCTGCTTGTGTTTCTGCTCTCCCTATCTCTGTCAAACAAATAAATAAAATCTTAAAAGTTTTATTGTTTCTATATTGATGAACAAGTTAGACAGCCTGTGTTGTGGTCCAGTCAATGGCTGGACTGCTGGTTGTTCAGATTGCTACTGACCAAAGAAAATGAACCGAGGATAAGGAAGGTTTATATATTCCTTCAACAAGATTACTCATATTTTCAGAGAGGTTTTCCATTAAACGTCAGTGTGGTATCTTTATAAACAAAAAACACTGAAAATAAGCAGAAAGGAAAAAAACACAACCCAGGGCCCTATCCTAGAGAAAAACCTCTGATGACCATTTAAGCTTGGTTAACAAATATTCCCGATATCCTCCATAAAGTAGGCTTCCTGTGTCCCCAACTGGCAGCCTGCTCCCTGCTAACCAGGCTTGACTGCTGCTTCCACCAACAGAATTGCTTTCCAAGACTCTGATGTTTGTTCTCTTAACATTTGATGTCATCTTGACTTCCTATTTTAATGCCACAATTTAATGAAATCTTTTGTAATCCGATAAAATGTGACAAACAGGGAAAAAAACGTATTCTATGAAAACTTGCTTTAGTCATTTGTAAAGATTCCCAGTGAGGAATTTATTTCAAATTGTGGTGAGACAGCTGCAAAATATTGACCAAAAAAAGCATAAAGATAGAAAAAAAATAGGGCAATCTGATGGTAATCTGTAATCCACCCTAAAGGAATTGTTACATATACACTCACACACAAATATATAACTTATTTTTAAAGGATTATACAGAGATCCCATTAGGAGACCTATTTAAAAAAAGAAAAAAGTGTCCTATATAAACATTGGTGATTAAAAATACTTCAAGTCAAAGGAAATATTTAATATAGGTATAATTATTTTTTCTTTAATCAGTTGTTTTGATTAAATGACTGTCAGTTCTGATCACATTTGCTACAGTTTATGTAACAGCAGTTAGCTGCTAAATTCACTTAGGATTTAGTGTATTTATTATATTTCTTTATAATTTTTAATGAAAAGCTTTTTAAATACTTCTGTTTTCCAGAATATACCTTGTTTAAAAAAAATCTGTAGGAAATACTTCGTATCATATTTGTCCTAGAAATGCAAAACATGAATTAGCATGATAAATACTATGAGATCTCCACAGTAAAAAGTACTCAATAAGAAATCTAAATAATGTTTTATTTTAAAACAATCTCAAGCTTACAGAAAAGCTATAAATACAGGAGAATGAACTTTTCCCCCCCTTGAGTCATTTGAGAGTATAAGTCAACAACCTGATTCCCATCGTCCTCAAGCACTTTAGCGTGTTTTCCACAAACAAGGACACTCTCCTACATGACTACAATACTACCATCCAAACCAGGAAATCAACATTATTTTATGATTTCCTCCTACCCTCAGATCCCACTTGAGTTTCACCACTTGTCCCATAACACCCTTTAGAGCCAAAGGATCCAGTTCTGAGTTACATGGACCGTCTAGTTTCATTTATCCTTGGTCTCCTCAGTCTGGAAGATTTCATCAGCCTTTCCTTAATTTTCAGGACTTTGACATTGTACAGATTAGTGTCCATTCATTTTGTAGAATTTACCTCAATTTGTGTTTCCCTTGTGTTTCCTCGTGATTTGTTTAAATTTATGCATCTTTGGCGGGAATATCCCTCAAGAGAGGATGTGCTGGTTTGTGGTGCACAGCTTCATGTCACCGCACGATTTGGATGTGATTCAGGTGTTGTCTACCAGTCCTCTCCAGTGTAGAAAGACTTTTTCCTTTGTAATTAATGTGTGTCCTTTATGATTAAAAAGTATTTTGTGGAGGGTCTTTGTAACATAAATGTCATCTAATAAAACCTTCATTTACTTATGTACATACAGATAAATGGTGTCTTATTTTATGTAATGGGTTAAAATGCATTTTTTTATATTGATGAAGTTGTCCCAGATTTGGGCAGTGGGAACCTTTTCACTTTGGTGCCTGTGTCCTTTTATCATGGTCCCTTTATTTTTTCAGTAGTTCTCTGCTTTCTGCCCCACAAATATTCCTAGATCTTGTACTTTACCTGCCCCAGACTAGATTCTTTTTCTATCAGTATTTTCTCCAGGAAGTCTTTGTTCTTTTTAGTGGAGAATGATTTTGGAGAAGCCATGATCTGGATGCTAGATGTACTCATTACTAATGTGGTGTTTCTGCTCCCAGGTCTTCTCAGTGGACAGAGGGAGGGAATATATGTGTGGTAGGTAAGTAGATACACACATTTACATCAACATTTAGATTTTTGTTTTTATATATGGAAGACCATGAATTCACACCAATACTCCAGTACCATAGGGTTCTGTTTGTCCACTTTTCCATGATTATACTTCCTTTCTCCAAGTGGAAGAACCCTGGCTGCCATTGTCTTCAATATACTTAATCGCCAGTTTCCCATCAGTACTGCTGTCCTTCCGCCCCTTTCTTAGGCTGATACCAACACCAGGCAGCCCCTCTATCTGCCTGGACACACTCTTCACCTGGATCAGTCTCTGACTTTGTATGTCAAGCCATTCCCACATGGGGATGCCTCTTCAGTCTGCTCAGACTCTGATACCCTCTGAGGCTGCCCCATTCTCTGGTGCCATTCATATCACACCGGCCCTCTGATTCCCTGTGTCCGGCTAATCCTCTATGTAATTGTATCTGTTTGAGTCTTTGTCATCCACTGAGTTTTTAATTCAGTAGTTTTGAGCTTGGTCAGTATTTAAAAAATTTCTATCCTTTAGGTATTTCATACCTTAGTAGTCTACATCTAATAATCCCAGTATCACTGGAATCTGAATTTGGCTTATTGTTTTTACTGACTTCTTAGTCACTGTAGCATTCTTTGGTTTAGTGACTCTGAGTTTTAACTTGTGAGAATCTTGGTTATCTGAGAGTGCTTTTTCTAGAAACAGATTTTTATTTTCTTCTGCTGGGAGTTAGGGACACTGTCAACACTTCAGCTTACTGCTCTATCACTTTCATCTGATACAAGTGACATGGAGCTCAAGTTGGAGTTCTCATATTCCCTTACCCCCCACATCTAAATAATTATTCAATTCTTCCGCGTCAGCTTCCTAAAATCCTCACCGTCTGTGTTCTAAATCAATTCTTCCGTCTTCCATACTGCTGAAGGAGTGATTTAACCAAACCTTGCCCTGTGATTTCTACACCCCAAATTCTTCAAAGGCCTTAAGGCAAAATCCGCACCATTTGGATCATTAAGTAACATGATAATTTGGTCTTTTCCTGCCTGTCCCTCTAGCCTCGTAGGAGGTCACTTCCCCTAGTCTGCATCACTTAAGTTGTATTCTAATATGACAGACTGTACTTTCCACATGTCTGCACATGATCAGAGATCCCTCTCTTCTCTAATCAGTTCAAGTGCTAACTCCACCGAAGGACTTCCTGTCTCCCCTGCCTTGATCTAGACTTTCCTTCTCCAATGCTCTCCAGTGTATCTTATATGCAACTCCACTGCAGCTCAGTTCACTTTGTATTATAAACACTTATTTGAATGTCTTCTTTACAACAGAGTGCAAGTTCCTTAAGGCCAAGGATTAGGTCTATTTACTTGTACATTAACAGTTCCTGTTATAGACTGGCATGGAACCCAGTCTGTGAATAACGGTCAAGTCCATAATGGGCATACACATGTGTAATTACTGTTGTATAAGCAAAGAATGCTATAGATTATATATGTAAAAGAAAATCATGGTGGGAATTACACATCCTACAAACTGTTACTAAAACAGAAATATTATCAAACACTTTACAAAATAAGTATATGAGTTAGGATTATCCTTGTTCATTAAAACACTCCTATATAAACATAAGATTTTACTTATTTGACAGAGACACAGCGAGAGAGGAAATACAAGCAGGGGGAATGGGACAGAGAGAAGGCTTCCCACTGAGCAGGGAGCCCGATGTGGGGCTCGAGCCCAGGGTCCTGGGATCACAACCTGAACCGAAGGAAGATGCTCAACGACTGAGCCATCCAGGCACCCCGCTTTAATTCTTTAACAGTCATCATGATCTCAATAAAGCAGGAAGCAGTTTTAGTGTCAGTTTGCATGCAGTGCCATCAAATATTTTCATTTTGTTTTTCTTTTATATGAGAATCAATATATACTAAACTCCTGTTTAATTTTCCTGTTGGGAATATATTTTAGCTCTTGCCTGTACCCAATATAGCTGAGAGTCTGACCATACTAGATCCTTGAGATTTAGTCCCATTATTTCTTCATTTGGATTTATTTTCTAGTAAACATAGGCAAATTCAGGCTCTCAGACATTTCCTTTTATTAACCATTTATTCCCCTTTCCTCTGTTCCCCGATAAAAATTCAGCTATTCTCCACAAGTTAACAACAAGTGCTATAGGTCGTACAGTCTTCTACTAGAAAGCACAGCAACTTAGTAGAGTATCTTCTTAGCCTTGCACTTATTATTGTTTAAATATTCACTGTAAAGTTTTGCCTCAGGGTGAACCAGGAAATTTAGAGCAACTTATCTTTAAGAGTGGCTGTAACTTAGTGCAGTTTAATATGCAAATGGACAATCCGTTCACCATCCAACTTAGAAGAAAAAGTGAGAATGAATTCTGTAGATACAAAGGAATCTTCTTATGAGCCTATCAGAGAATCTGGTTGTCAGTAGATGGAATACTGTGCATGGATTCTGTATACTGATGAAAATATCACAAAAGCGTTTTTGTAGGTCTGTTGAGCTTATATCTCAAAACTTGGCCACCTTATTGGTAGGTGTTCGTAATTGTGCATACAAACTTAGGCAATAGCCACTGAATGAATGCAGTGGACAGAAGAAGCTGCTTATAAAAAGGATTGTATTTATGAGGGATAATAATATATTTGAATGAATTTTGCTTAATAAATGTTTTTCATTACTGTTTCTAGAAGTTAAGCAAACAGAACAAAATCGGTTGTAAAACCCCAAACCATTAATGTGGTATCATTTTCTATGAAACTACAATACCACATACTTTTCATGGATACCCTCACTCTCTTTTCAGTAATTGAAAGCATTTTCCAGAGTATGAGTGAAGTGGCAAAATGGCAGGTGTGAGCACTAAGTGTGGATTTATTTTTGTTTCATCTCTGCTATTTCCTAGCCAAGGGATTTTTGGACAAGCTGCAAAAATTTCATGCCTGTTTTTTCATCTATAGAATGAGGACAATAAGAGTACTCATTTTACAATGTCATGTAAATGAACAAATACAAGTAAACTTGTCACAGAGTAAGATGTCAACAAATAAAGCCATCAATTCACTATATCTCTGCCTAAAGAAAATATGGTGATTTTCCTGCCTTCCCTCCCAAGCACCAGGCATTTTCCCTTCCAATTTGGAAGCAAACAATTAAGTTAATTAGTTACTGTAATTTCATATTACCTACACTTGACTCAGCACCGAGCTTCCACATCCTCTGTGGTGCCCGAGTTCCCTTAGCAGGTCACCTTTCTCATTATATCAGGCATTTTCGTGGCTGGAGACAGCAGTTACTGAGCTGTAGCATTCAGTAGCTCTCAGCTGATGTTCACTTTGGCTAGCAGCAAAGTATTGACATCGTGTTTACCGTCCTAACATCGCCCTAATTATATATTCGTAAAAGAAAGCAAAAAAAAATACTTAAAATTCCATGTAGAAGGGCATTAGCCCCACATTATGATTCATCTAATTTAAAAAGACTTTTCGGTGCCAAAAAGAAAATCCATTTGAGCCTTGTTCATCTACACATTTATTTTTGTGGGGACCAGGGGTGGGAAAGAGGTTCAAGTCTTGTTTTGCCATCTTCTCATTTCTTGAATTTTGCAAAAGTAAATGGCTCACCCTCTGTTTGTTTCGTTGAGTAAACATCTTAATGTAGGGATAATGCCCAGCCCTTTCAAGTAGGTAAGATCTGTACATAAGACCCTCAAATTTGTCCTGAGCTGTTGAGATTTGGCTCAATAATTAGAGGCAGATCCTGCTTCAAAGTAGAAGCACAAACCGACTCAATCTTTATATAAAGTTCTCTGTCTTGGAGACAGACTCTCAGTCTTTAAGGGTAAGGACAAGCCTAACTTTCTCATCGTTGGAATTCTGGGCCGTTCTGCCTACGTTCTTTATATCAAATCAGTGGAACCTCTGGTCCAATCCTGGATACAAGCTCCCATTATACTTCCTCACAGAAAATCTTTTTTTTTTTTCTTATTCCTGTGTCTGAATTTTTTTCGTTGCCCTGTGTCTTTGCAACTTCTCATTTCCAGTGTGAAAACCACTAACAGGTAAAATATCGGTGAATTGGATTTAGAATTGTCAGCTAAAATACAAGATGCCCAGTTAAATTTGATTTCAGAAACAATACTGTTATACTTAGTACACTTAGTATACATGTCTCATACAATTCAAGTTTAACTTGGTTTCCTGTATTTTTTACTTGCTGAATCTCGCAAGCCGAATCTCCTAATTACTGATAAAACTTTATAAAGCAGAACAGACTTGCATAAAAAAGGAGTTCAAGTGTTTACTTTTTTTCTTTGTAACATGCAAAACTTCCAACCATTCTCTTTTGATTTGAATTTACTAGTTTTCTTTTTCAGTTGCTTTATGACAATTTTTCTTTGTTGATTCTCTTCCTGTAATGCAATCAACTCCATCATTGTTTGTTCAACGCCCTGGTTCTTTTCCCCTACATCAGCATTTTTACTTTTAACATTATTCTTTCTTATGAAATAGAATGATTCCAAGATTTTCAGTACTGTTTTATCTTCTCTGAATGACACAAGTTTATTAAGGAATACTCAAACAGGATTTTAATAACACAGGATTATCATTGTACTGACATTCTCTTCGCCGAGTTTAGATTATTTATGGAGAATATTATTGCTCTATTCTACACCCAGAATTCTGGAAGAAATACTGTGTCTCTTCTTCATATGCATTTGCTTCTGTAACTTGCATTATGGATTTCTTACTTAAAATCCTTCTGTACATTTCCTGAATTCTATGGCACAGTGATAGGAAGATTAATCTTTGGTAGATTTTCCAGTTTTCACCCATTCCAAGTCATTTTGCACACTACTGTCAATTTTTTAAAGACTGACACCTTGATCATGTTGCTGCCCAGACCCTGGAGTTTCCTTTAGTACTCTTTGGATCAAGTACAGACTTCAGATGTTTCTATTTATTTCCTCCTTGACTTACTCTCTTCTCTCAGTATCCTCCATCTTCATTTCACCAGATTTACTTAAAAACAAGACTAACTGGAATTCATCTCAACTTACTTAACCAACCCTGAATTTGATCCATTCTGCCTTCCTCCAAAATATAAAATGACAGTCCTCCCCTCCTGCACACTGAGTTGTCCCCCCCAGTCACATGTAGGATATTCTCTTTGAACAATCTATTTTTTTAAATTTTTTTAAGATTTTATTTTTTGACAGAGAGAGAGACAACAAGAGAGGGAACACACGCAGGGGAAGTGGGAGATGGAGAAGCAGGCTTCCCGCTGAGCAGGGAGCCTGATGCTGGACTCAATCACAGGACCCTGGGATCATGACCTGAGCCAAAGGCAAATGCTAAACGACTGAGGCATCCCATGATCAACCTATTTTTTAAGCTACTTTCCCATTTTAACTCCTAACACACTTCGGATTAATATCATCATGATGCAGTGAAGAGAGAATACATCTGAATGAAGTTCTGACTGCTTCACTTTTGACAGATTGAATGACTTTCTAAGTATCAGTTTTATCATCTTAAACAATTGGGATATAATCCTTATCTAACAGACTTGCTGAGAGTAATAAATAGAACATGTCAATCAATCCATCATGTGGTAAGGTATATTTTAGGCCTTAAATAGATGGTAATCTTTTCCCACATAGTTATTTCCAAATTAAAAAAAAAAGTCTCAAATATTCTAAAGAAAGAGGCTATATATATATTAGTATATGCTTTTAAATGTGATATGCAATGGAGTTTTGAAAAATATAATAATTAGTTACCTGGCTTTACCAAAGAATGATTTTTCCAGAGAACTGAAACTTATCCCTCTAAAAGCAAGTTTTTAAAATAAATCTTGAAGAAATCTTATTGAAAGTTTTCTGAAAGAGTATATTCTTCCATGTCTCCCTAAGCAGAGCATGCTGAATATTTAGCTTATCATGAACCTATGAATATTATATACGTTGAATGTTGTGTCTCACACTTTTTTCCCCTTGTTAATGCCACTGATTACAGTTCTTTTGGTCTGCTCATCTATATTTCAGTCTTCCTGTTGAGTGCTAGGTTACCTGGACCTACACTAGCTGCCCGTCCTACCCCCATCCCCAACCCCAGGATCACCAGTTCTTAGTGACGTGATTTACTAATTTTCTAAGTTGATGCTTATCATCCGTGAGTGGAAGTTTTAGGTTTAAAAATATTTATGATCATAGGAAAAGTAAATGCAAATAGTGGGTGAGTACCCAAGGAACTCACCTATGCATCAACTTTATTAAATCTATTTGGTGACTTTAAAGGCCTTATTACTTATTTCCTGATTTTTAGCAGTATCCCTGGTAGTTGCTTGCCAATGAGAAATTTGTAGATAAAGTTACTAATGTTACAAGAAACTGATTATTATTTTTATAAATCAATGCCAAGAAATTTTGTACATTTACTTTATAGCATCATTGCTTAGCATATCATTTTGTAAAATATCAGAAGTTCTTCAGTACTGAAAGGGCCAGGTCATGGACAAAGGTTTTTACAAACTTAACAGTGTGACAGCACCAAGAACAGACCAAAATAATAATTATGGTTTATTTTCTTAAAAGACAGATATGTCCTGTTGATGAAGAAATGGAAGTTATTTCTGTGACCATTTCTCCCCTACACGTAATCAACCCTATTTTCTCATTCACAACTGTTTGGAGTGGGAACTCCACTTTTTACTTAATAAATCTAAATCCCCTACCCATCCTCCTCCTCAAGACCCTTTCCGTTTGGCCCTAGTATTCATTTCCCGCTTTATCCCCTACTACTAAGCTGAATGACACATTCTCTCAACTAGCTATGTTTCCCCATTTTTGCTGTGTGTACATTTCATCCTGGGTCTGGCAGGCCCTGTTCTAAGTATACAAGAATTGTAGTAGTAGCCACAAGAAATTAATAATCCAGATAGGAATATTCTCTAGATACTATTTTTTACACTAAAAAATAATTTATTTGAATTTCATCTTTTTGTAAGAATTCTTAGTAATTTAAATAAAGTTGCTTTCCACGGGACACCAGATTTTATTGCTTGAAGGACTGCTGATAAGCAATAGAATCAAGTTGCCTCCTTGGCAGCTGACAAGAATTCGCTATAATGTCCATCAGAACAGTCAATTAGAATAGCATACACGTGGCACTATATTGGCCTTGATCGCTATTAAATGTCTATTTTTATTCTTTCTCCCGAACTCTTATACTTTCCTACCTGTAAGTAATTTTCCTCACTTAAAACCTATGCTATGGGTATTCTTCATTCATTCGTTCAGCCATTTATTCATGCGTTCATTTAAGATATTTACTAAGACCTTACTGTAGGTCAAGCAATATCTGGAATATTGAAGTTTCATCTTAATGTCAAAGGGATATTAAAAATTCTATTCCGTATTAACTGTAGTTCCCATGTTGTACATTATATCCCCATGACTTATTTTGTAAGTTGGAGTTTGGACTTTATAACCCCCTTCACCCATCTTGAAAGACAGGCATGAAGAAAGAATAGGAATTTAAAGAAGGTTCTGAGCACCTTATTAATATAAAGGCATCAAGTGGCTTGTGAGTCATGACTAAGCACAGGGATGTTACTTTGAAAATAATTCTGGCCTTGATGATCCACCTGTTCTTTGTGGGGAAGAAATAAACTTTGTATTCAAGAATTGGAGAAAAATATATACACTAACACATGTACTTTCCAAATACCAAAGACCAATGGAAAATGCTGCCCAACTTAATTACTTGAAAATACAAAGCCAACTCCCTGAATGAAGAGTTCATACAGACTAAGAAAAATACTTAAGCATTATATGCTCACCCTAGGAGCCCACTGTCTAGAAATTTGGGGTGGGGGGACTCTTTGAGTCAACTAGTCATAAAGCAGCTAAATAGGAGAAAACCTTTAGAAAAGAAGTTGCTTCTTCTAGGTCTACAGATGTGGGGTTTATTCACTATGTGGGTCACTGTTATTTTCTTTTTTTTTATTTTTTATTGTTATGTTAATCACCATATATTACATCATTAGTTTTTGGTGCAGTGTTCCATGATTCATTGTTTGTGCATAACACCCAGTGCTCTATGCAGAACGTGCCCTCCTCAATACCCATCACCAGGCTAACCCATCCCCCTACCCCCCTCCCCTCTAGAACCCTCAGTTTGTTTTTCAGAGTCCATCATCTCTCATGGTTCCTCTCCCCTCTGACATACTCCCCTTTTCTTCCTCTCCTGTTATCTTCTTCTTTTTCTTTTTTCTTAAAATATGTTGCGTTATTTGTTTCAGAAGTACAGATCTGTGATTCAATAGTCTTGCACAATTCACAGCGCTCACCGTAGCACATACCCTCCCCAATGTCTATCACCCAGCCACCCCATCCCTCCCACCCCCAACCACTCCAGTAACACTCAGTTTGTTTCCTGAGATTAAGAATTCCTCATATCAGTGAGGTCATGTGATACATGTCTTTCTCTGATTGACATATTTCACTCAGCATAACACCCTCCAGTTCCATCCACGTCGTTGCAAATGGCAAGATCTCATTCTTTTGATGGCTGCATAATATTCCATTGTGTATATATACCACATCTTCTTTATCCATTCATCTGTCGATGGGCATCTTGGCTCTTTCCACAGTTTGGCTATTGTGGACATTGCTGCTATAAACATTGGGGTACCCGTACCCCTTTGGGTCCCTACATTTGTATCTTTGTGGTAAATACCCAGTAGTGCAATTGCTGGATCGAACGGTAGCTCTAATTTCAACTGTTTGAGGAACCTCCATACTGTTTTCCAGAGGGGTTGCACCAGCTTGCATTCCCACCAACAGTGTAGGAGGGTTCCCCTTTCTCCACATCCCCGCCAACATCTATCGTTCCCTGACTTGTTAATTTTAGCCATTCTGACGGGTGTGAGGTGGTATCTCATTGAGGTTTTGATTTGGATTTCCCTGATGCTGAGCGATGTTGAGCACTTTTTCATGTGCCTGTTGGCCATTTGGATGTCTTCTTTGGAGAAATGTCTGTTCATGTCTTCTGCCCATTTCTTGATTGGATTATTTGTTCTTTGGGTGTTGAGTTTGATAAGTTCTTTATAGATTTTGGATACTAGCCCTTTATCTGATATGTCATTTGCAAATATTTTCTCCCATTCTGTCGGTTGTCTTTTGGTTTTGTGGACTGTTTCTTTGGCTGTGCAAAAGCTTTTTATCTTGATGAAATCCCAGTAGTTCATTTTTGCCCTGGCTTCCCGTGCCTTTGGCGATGTTTCTAGGAAGAAGTTGCTGTGGCTAAGATCGAAAAGGTTGCTACCTGTGTTCTCCTTTAGGATTTGGATGGACTCCTGTCTCACGTTTAGGTCTTTCAACCATTTGGAGTCTATTTTTGTGTGTGGTGTAAGGAAATGGTCCAGTCTCATTCTTCTGCATGTGGCTGTCCAATTTTCCCAACACCATTTGTTGAAGAGACTGTCCTTTTGCCATTGGACACTCTTTCCTGCTTTGTCAAAAATAAGTTGACCATAGAGTTGAGGGTCCGTTTCTGGGCTCTTGATTCTGTTCCATTGATCTATGTGTCTGTTTTTGTGCCAGTACCATACTGTCTTGATGATGACAGCTTTGTAATAGAGCTGGAAGTCCGGAATTGTGATGCCGCCAGCTTTGCTTTTCTTTTTCAAGATTCCTCTGGCTATTCGGGGTCTCTTCTGGTTCCATACAAATTTTAGGATTATTTGTTCCATTTCTTTGAAAAAAGTGGATGGTATTTTGATGGGGATTGCATTGAATGTGTAGATTGCTCTAGGTAGCATTGACATCTTCACAATGTTGATTCTCCCAATCCATGAGCATGGAACGTTTTTCCATTTCTTTGTGTCTTCCTCAATTTCTTTCATGAGTATTTTATAGTTTTCTGAGAACAGATCCTTTGCCTCTTTGGTTAGATTTATTCCTAGGTATCTAATGGTTTTGGGTGCAGTTGTAAATGGGATAGACTCCTTGATTTGCCTCTCTTCTGTCTTGTTGTTGGTGTATAGGAATGCCACTGATTTCTGTGCATTGATTTTATATCCTGCTACTTTACTGAATTCCTCTTTGAGTTCTAGCAGTTTTGGGGTGGAGTCTTTTGGGTTTTCCACATACACTATCATATCATCTGCAAAGAGTGAGAGTTTGACTTCCTCTTTGCCAATTTGGATGCCTTTGATTTCTTTTTGTTTTCTGATTGCTGTGGCTAGGACTTCTGATACTACTGTTCTTTTGGTTTCTATTTCACTGATTTCTACTCTGATCTTTATTATTTCTCTTCTCCTGCTGGGTTTAGGCTTTATTTGCTGTTCTTTCTCCAGCTCCTTTAGGTGTAGGGTTAGGTTGTGTATTTGAGACCTTTCTTGTTTCTTGAGAAAGGCTTGTATTGCTATATACTTTCCTCTCAGGACTGCCTTTGCTGTATCCCAAAGATTTTAAACAGTTGTGTTTTCATTTTCATTGGTTTCCATGAATTTTTTTAATTCTTCTTTAATTTCTTGGTTGACCCATTCATTCTTTAGTAGGATGCTCTTTAGCCTCCATGTATTTGAGTTCTTTCCGACTTTCCTCTTGTGGTTGAATTCTAGTTTCAAAGCATTGTGGTCTGAAAATGTGCAGGGAATGATCCCAATCTTTTGGTACCGATTGAGACCTGATTTGTGACCTAGGATGTGATCAATTCTGGAGAATGTTCCATGGGCACTAGAGAAGAATGTGTATTCCGTTGCTTTGGGATGGAATGTTCTGAATATGTCTGTGAAGTCCATTTGGTCCAGTGTGTCATTTAAAGTCTTTATTTCCTTGTTGATCTTTTGCTTAGATGATCTGTCCATTTCAGTCAGGGGGGTGTTAAAGTCTCCCACTATTATTGTATTGTTGTCAATGTGTTTCTTTGCTTTTGTTATTAATTGCCTTATATAATTGGCTGCTCCCATGTTCGGGGCATAGATATTTACAATTGTTAGATCTTCTTGTTGGATAGACCCTTTAAGTAGGATATAGTGTCCTTCCTCATCTCTTATTACAGTCTTTGTTTTAAAATCTAGTTTGTTTGATATAAGGATTGCCACCCCAGCTTTCTTTTGGTGTCCATTAGCATGGTAAATGGTTTTCCACCCCCTCACTTTCAATCTGGGGGTGTCTTTGGGTCTAAAATGAGTCTCTTGCAGACAGCATATTGATGGGTCTTGTTTTTTAATCCAATCTGATAGCCTGTGTCTTTTGATTGGGGCATTTAGCCGATTTACATTCAGGGTAACTATTGAAAGGTATGAATTTAGTGCCATTGTATTACCTGTAAGGTGACTGTTAACTGTCTGTTGTCTGTGTTCGTTTCTGCTCTTTGCTGCTTTTATGTTCTCTCTTTGCTTAGAGGACCCCTCTCAATATTTCTTGGAGGGCTGGTTTCGTGTTTGCAAATTCCTTTAGTTTTTGTTTGTTCTGGAAGCTTTTTATCTCTCCTTCTATTTTCAATGATAGCCTAGCTGGATATAGTATTCTTGGCTGCATATTTTTCTCGTTTAGTGCTCTGAAGATATCTTGCCAGTCCTTTCTGGCCTTCCAGGTCTCTGTGGATAGGTCTGTTGCCAATCTAATGTTTCTACCATTGTAGGTTACATATCTCTTCTCCCGAGCTGCTTTCAGGATTTTCTCTTTGTCTCTGAGACTCGTAGGTTTTACTATTAGATGTCGGGGTGTTGACCTATTATTATTGATTTTGAGAGGGGTTCTCTGTGCCTCCTGGATTTTAATGCCTGTTTCCTTCCTCACATTAGGGAAGTTCTCTGCTATAATTTGCTCCAATATACCTTCTGCCCCTCTCTCTCTCTCTTCTTCTTCTGGGATCCTAATTATTCTAATGTTGTTTCGTCTTATCATAACACTTATCACTCGAATTCTGCCCTCGTGATCCTGGAGTTGTTTCTCTTTTTCTCAGCCTCTTTATTTTCCATCATTTGGTCTTCTATATCGCCGATTCTCTCTTCTGCCTCATTTATCCTAGCATTTAGTGCCCCCATTTTTGATTGCACCTCATCAATAGCCTTTTTGATTTCGATTTGGTTAGATTTTAGTTCTTTTATTTCTCCAGAAAGGGTTTCTCTAATAACTTCCACGCTTTTTTCAAGCCCAGCTAGTATCTTTAAAGTCATGATTCTGAACTCTAGGTCCGACATCACACTAATGTCCGTATTGAGTAGGTCCCTGGCTGACGGTACTACCTCTTGTTCTTTTTGCTGAGGTGATTTCTTTCGTCTTGTCATTTTGTCCAGAGGAGAACAGATGAATGAGAGAACAAAATGCTAACAGGTTTACAACGTCCCCAGCAAATATACTGTATACAAATCAGAAAAGACCTGAAACCGGGGGAAAAGAAAGGGAAAGAAAGAAAAAAGAAAGAGAAAAAGAAAAAAAAAAAAAAAGATAAAAACAAAAACAAAACAATACAAAAAAAGCAGAATATGATCAAATATGATCAGGCTAGTGCATAGATCAGTGCCACACACTAGATTTTGGGCGTATTTTGGTCTGTTAGAAAAAAGTGCCTCCTAAAATTTTAAAGGAAGAAAGACATATATGTACAAAATAAGGGTTGATACAATGAAGGGATGGAAGATGACTGTAAAGATGAGAATTATAAAAGATTTTATAAAAGGACTTGGTAAGATAAGTTGTTTTAAAAAAGAAAGAAGATTTAAGAAAAAAAAAAGGAAAAAGGGAGAGAATGTGATCAGGCAGGAGACTAGAACAAAGCCATACACTAGTGATTTAGGGTATATTTTGATCTGTTAGAAGAAACTGTACCTCAAAATTTTAAAGAGAGAACAACTTATATATATATGCCAAAAATAAGGGTAACTACTATGAAGGGATAAAATATGACTCTAAAAATGAAAAATAAAAAATGTTTTTTTTTAAAAAAGGGATTGATAAGATGTTGGTTGAAAAAGGGAAAAAGAAAAATAAAAAAAAAGTCAACAAAAATTAACTTTGATGAAATAATGAATCATGGTAAAAAAAAAAAAAAAGCCATGAATCTATGTGCAGTATTCCCCTAGCGCTGGAGTTCTCCCATTCTCCTTGGTCGATCAACTTGGTCTTGGCTTGCTGGCTGTTTGTGCTGATCTTCTGGGGGAGGGGCCTGTTGCCGTGGTTTCCAAATGTCTTTGCCGGAGGCGGAATTGCCCCGCCCTTGTCCGTCCGGGCTAAGGAAGCTGCTCGGGTTTGCTCTCAGGAGCTTTTGTTCCCTGCAAGCTCTCAGTACATCTTTGGAGGACCAGGGCAGAAATGGTGGCCTCCCAACCTCCACCCGGAGGAGCTGAGAACTTGGGGCCCCGCTCCTCAGTGCGCCCGCAGAGAAAAGCAGTCACTTCCATGTCCCCGGTCTCCGGCCGCACTCCGTGCTCACCCGGCCTGTGACCGAGCGTTGCTATCTCTGGCACCCGACCCCGTGTGGAGTCTCCAAACCCAGCAGATCCCTGTGGTGCGTTCCCGCGCCGCTCCTCCCGGGGGAGGAAGGGGAGTCTCCCCGGATCTGCTGCTTGTTGGGTCCCTGCTGGGGGAGCCGTGCCCCGACTGGGCCGCAGATCACAGTTTATGGCCACCCCGAGCTGAGAGCCCGCGCCTCGGCTCCGTCTCTGCAGCCGGCTTCCCCGCTCCGATCCCTGGGAGCTCTGGCGCACTCAGGCACCCCCAGTCTCTCTGTGACCCCAAGGGTCCTGAGACCACACTGTCCCGGGAGGATTCCACCCCCCGCTTAGCCACTGCAGCGACGTCCCTCCGCGGAGCCGACTTCTAAAAGTTCCGATTTTGTGCTCCGCGGCTCTAGCACTTGCCAGAAGCGGCCGACGGAGGCCCCTCCCCCGCCGTCTATCCTCCCGAATATCACCTCGGATTCACTTCTCCGCACGCCCTACCTTCCAGTAAGTGGTCGCTTCTCTGTTCAGAGAGTTGTTGCTACTCTCCTGTTCGATCTCCTGTTGAGTTCGTAGGTGTTCAGAATGGTTTGATCCCTATTCAGCTGAATTCCTGAGACCAGACGAAATCTAGGTCTCCTACTCCTCCGCCATCTTGCTCAGCCCCCTCGGGTCACTGTTATTTTCTTAAGTCCACAAATAAGCAGAGATTTTAACCAAATATTTCAAATTCATGTTCTATTCACCATGTAAAAGGCACCAATGATCAACATTATCATCAATGCATTCTGTTCCCCTCAAGGAGAAATTCAGACCACAACTCTCTTAGTAAAGTTAAAAACCAAAACCATCATCTTGTATGAAATAACTATTGTCTTCTCTGGTGGGCATCCTCCAAGCGCTAATACCTTTGAGCCCCCCAATTATAAAGAAGCCATAATTAGGGCAGCCTTTAGAATCACATAAACTATGTCCTATAATACAGGGAGACGTTGGAGGGGAGTTTCAAGCACTTATCTTCAGCCTCTCCCTCACCCCAGTGCAGACTCAGAGCTGGAGTGAAAGTTCAGCCAACTTGGGAAAGCTGAGGTTTTCAGTCCTTACACTGCTCCAGAGATCATGATTGAGGTCACGGGTGACTTTCCAAAGTTTCTTACCAAAGTTCCTTGGTCTGTAATGGCGGCTCCTTTTCTCACGAGCTCCCTCACTTTCCAGCCTTGTCTTTTCCTCTGCACACAGCACCCTCATGCAGCCTCCCTGCTCCGAAACCATCCCTGGGGTAGGCATTTCCTCACTGCCCAGAGCAAAAGAGGTCTGCGCTCACAGAGATGAAACTGGCTATTTGATTAAAATGGGGATATTGTCTATTCTTAATAGGTCCATTGGCCTCCTGATTCTGATGATGTGGGTCTGGGGTGGAGTCCTGACTTTGTGGTTTGTAAAAGCACCCCATGTGAGGCTTATGACCACCAGCTGGGGCTGGGAACACTGATAAAAACAACTGCCAAGATGTTAATGATGTTATGAGGGTTGGGGTTGAGAAAGAGGAGCAGTGCATTTCTAAAATTACGCTTGTTTCCCAAATAACCTCTAGCCAGGAGAAACTTTGGGAGGATAGTTTTTGATCTCTCACCTAGAGGAATTAGAACATGGGGAGAAGGAAAGCACATTACAGTCAAACTGCATTCATTTTCCTCTCCCCTTGTTTGTGGAACAAGGCCTGTGCGGAGGTGGGGGGAGGGCCGTGGGGGGAAGGCGGTGGGGGGAGGGAGTCTGGATGTCGGGGAGCACCAGTGGGAATTTGGGGCCAAGCAGGGCTCTCTGGGTCTCCTCACTCCTTCCCCTGGAGAAATGGGCTGCAGCTCAAATAGAAGAACACCTCCACCTTTTCCTGAGAGTCTCAACCTTCAGCCAATCCTTTTCTCCAGTTTAAATGGATATAATCCAACCTCACAAAAGCATCCGTTGGTATAGATTCAGAAGTGGCTTCTCGGGGCTCCTGGGTGGCTCAGTCAGTTGGGCATCTGCCTTCGGCTCAGGTCATGATCTCAGGGTCCTGGGATTGAGCCCCACATCGGGCTCTGCACTCAGCCAGGAGTCTGCTTTTCCCTCTCCCTCTTTCTCGATCTCTCTCTCTAATAAATAAAATCTTTAAGAGAAAAAAAAAGGAAGTGGCTTTTCAGGGTGAAAACCTGATTCTCACAGGGAACTTTCCCTGCATCCCTTCCCCAACATTCCTTTTTCTACTCAGCAGCCTCCCCTCCAGTGGGGTTGTCTCTCAGCTTCATGGGTTGGTATTATCAGTCTCTCTGAGTCTGAGGGGGGACGAGAACTTTGGGGTTTGCAGAAGGAAAGAAAAGATGTATCTGGTCTGAAGGTTATGACCAAAAGAAGAATTTTCTATTGAGATAGTTTATCTCGTTTGTGATTGCTTGATTGGCAACATCTGCTCCACCAGGAAATTTAGCAATGCAGATTGTCAGACGTTAGTCTAGATTTATGGAATCAGAAACTCCAGGGGTGGAGCCCAGCAGTGTGAGTTTTAACAAACCCTCCAGGGGATTCTGGCACAAGCTAAGGCTTGAGAACCACGGACTTTCTCAAGCTTTCTCTGGACTTCTCCTTTCCAACCTTGGGTTACCTTGTTTAAAAAAAAAGTGGGGGGGAGAAAACCCACTTCCTATTACTTGTGCCTGGAGCCTGGATGGTAAGGTGAAAAAATAAATAAACCCTCTGCAAATAGAAAAAAAAAAACATTTTTGCCTGTAAACTAACAAACTGCAAATTTTAGCCCATAGAAAGGGTAAGAAATAGCTTATTTGGGACACATTCGGAAAGCAGAGTTCTCTGAGTCTCCATAACTGCAGCCGAGAACACGCAGACGTTTTCAATTGAGAACGTGAGCCTCTCTGAATCCTAGTATTCCTTCCAACTCCGGTGGATCTGGGAGTTTTTAGGATTAATAAAAACAGCAGGGAGTAAGAATCATTAGAAATATAGGAAGGAGTGCTGTATTATGTTGGGAAATATGGGTATGTTTAAAGACAACTTCTCAGATAAAATGATACGAGCCCACATCACGGTTTTATTTTAAACAAGCTGCTTAAAGAGAGGTTGCTGTGTAAACCTACCTCAGTGATGCCTCCTGCTGGTAAAAACATTTTGTAGGGAAAAAAAGAGTGCGGATATAAAAAAGAAATGTCTGGTTAAAGATTATTAGGCTAGTCACAAAATGGATTAAAGATGTAGGCAAGTCCCAAAACTGACAGCTGAGTGGGTAACCCAGCATGCCCAGAAAGGCTCTTGAAATACCATGAGCGTCTCTTAGAAAACTACTCAGACTTATCAGGGACTCTAATTACTTTTCAGGAGGGGCTGTGAATGGCATCTTGTAAAAATGTTCTGTCTCATAGCAGGTTCTGGAGAACTGTTTTCTCAGTTTCTGATCTCATCTCTTCTCACTAAGTTTCTTTTTTTCCTTTTCACTTTTAGTAAGTAATTTAAACTTTCCAAATCTCAATTGCTTCATCTGTTAAGTAGGGAAAATGATTTCTAACCCAAATGAAAGAGTAAGTCTAGGAAAAAAATAATTACCTTTTTAGAGTTTTCCAAGATCTATGACTGACTAATCAGCATTATGCATTAAAGGAGAAAGGTAATATGAGATATTTTCTATTCTGGGATTCCAATACCAAGCCGTAACACCAAGCCCATGGTAGATGTAATTTTTCTGTCATTTATCAATCAAACACACAGTTCCTGCTATGTATTATGCATTCCCTATGCATTCCCAAAAACTCAGTCCATGTGATTACTCTGTGAGGTAGGTACAATTATCTCCATTTTACAGATGAAAAAACGGAGACAGAGGTTAAAGAACTAGCCCAGGGTCAACAGCTGGTAAGTGGCAGAGCCTGGATTTGAACTCAGGAAGGCTGCCTCTAGAGAACGTGTTCTATAAGCTGCTCACTAGTTGATGTGCTGTCATTATGCTTGATTCTCCAGCAATCAGGTTGACCTTGTCAGGGGTCAAAGGACCTTAGATAACCTTAAAGAAGTTGAACTTGAAAGAGCCCCAGTGGGAGGGAATGAAACACCTAGTTCAGGTAACTGAAGCTAGGTCATTTCCTTGTATTGCAGTGTGTGCTGACTGCCCCCTCTGACGCTTGTCCATCTATATTACAGCCCTCAGTCCCTGGCTGAACCTTTTCCATCAGATCTGAGCATAGGCACTGTGCTTCACCCTTGTTATTCCTCTTCTGACAAAGGAGGGTTCATATGTTGCTCATCCCCTTAGCATGTTCTGTACGTTATTCCTAAGGGAAAAAAAAATGTAACCTCACAGGATGGAAGATATTACTGCCTTGATGTTTTGAGAGCCCCTGACATTTTCTTGAGGCTTTAAAAAAAAAAATCACTGTCTCAGGGAGTAGGAGAATGAAAGAATCCATGTTGGGGACTTTGAGGGCTAAGAATAATGATCAGGTGTGCTAGTGATAAGTAGTTAAGTACAAGACTGCCGCTGACAAAACTGTTTTTTCAAGTTTGAGGGGCCCCACGGTGGGATCCTGCTGTTTGAAGCAAAGCTCAAGAGGAAAGAGCCTTCCTTCTGAGCAGTGGGACACCACATGATTCTGATAATACCGTGTCCACAACTGGGAAGAGTCTTCAGTCTTCATGCCTGACCAGTGGTCTCTGGATACCGTGCATGTGAGCGTCATTTTCTCGGGGTGTCTTTGTGTCCAGCCCTGTGCTGATGCAGTGTCCTGCTGGCAGGCCTTGATCTTCTGGGGCAGAAGTATTATTCCTATTTTAATGGCGAGAGCTCTGTATTTTAAGTACTTGCACCAGACACACAGTAAGTAGGGGAAATGAGATTTGTTCCCGTCTCCCTGACTCCAATCTAGTGGTGGTGTCTGCTCTTTTAACCTCATGTATCTCTGAATTCTTGACCTCTGCTAACCTCTGGGGTATCTTATTGCTTTCCTCTAATTCCAGTGTTGTGTCCGGGTGTGTGTGTGTTTTCCCTCCTCCACGGCTTTCTCTCATGAGAAGGAGAGATACCAGTGAGCTTGCAGGGCACAGCTTGTCCCTGCTGTGACTCAGCAGAAACTTCGTAACTTTTGGAAGACCCTCTGATCACTAGAAGGCTGCTACTGCTGGTCTTTTCCTCTGATAGAAGGTTCTAGAGTCTTTCCTATAATGCAGCTTACAGTACAGGACTCATGATGACGTCGGAACAGCAAAAACATAGCTCAGACCCCTCCAAAGTGTATAGCTAAGCCCCAGGGTAAAAATGAAATTCTACTCTAAAAATGATACCCTAAAAATAATGCTTTTGAACCAGATCATAGTTTAGAACTACAAGAATGTTTTATTCCCTTAAGAACTAAAACTTTGTTTGTTTTTCCATTCATTCTTTCTGAAAAACATAAGGGCTTTAAACTTAAAAGTGCATCGTGTTTAATATTACAACCGTATGATTTTTCCTATTTTCGATTATGTAGAGAAAATAAACATTTGATTCACTTGAATAACTTTATAGTTTACAAAGCTTGCTTATATTGCTAAATATATATAAGGTCATTCAAATATACAGCCTGACATCTTAGAATCTGAGGTATTGACTTTGGGCAACAGTTAAGCCAATTTTTTTATTCTCATTGGAAGCACTGAATTGAAACGCTGTAATCTTCTCTAGAACTATCTTCTATTTCATGTTTCAGCAAAGCCCTAATTGTTCTTTGAAGAATTTCTAACTCTAAAAATGGTGGCAATTTATATTCCAAAGAAATATAATTATCTTGCTCAGAAAAGGGAAGAAGCATAGAATTGCCTTTATTTTTAAATTATAATTACAATTATATATTGGCAGCACATGTGAACAATGTAGACATAAAATTCTGATAAGAAAACCTGCAACAAAAAGGAAGCATGCATAGATAATGATCCTCTGCCAAGTAAAGTGAGTTCTACTTATTTATGTGTTTATTTAGGCATATTAAATGTTTACAGCAGCAATCTGGACTTCACCTTTTGATTAGTTGTCTTTCAGCACCTATGTTTGCCTACAGTATTGAATACCATATATTGTCTGCTTTGGGTACTATATATCTTTTAAATGAATGTTAATTATGTTTAATTTTGTACTTATCCTAGAATTTTATAACTCGAGGTAAATAAAGTTTTCATGACTTGTCAAAAAAAAAAGATTAATGCCATGATACATTTTATGATAAGACCACTTTTCATTCCATTTGCATATAAATGATGGGTAAAACTATGTATTTAAATAGGGAAAAGGATGTGTCACATGGGTTTAAAAAAATAACACCATGCTATCAGTGTTTAAATATTTTAAAATTTGTTATTTATATATACTACATTGGAGTAAGGAAAAAGGGAGATACTCACTAGCTAGAAGCTAGGCAAGCATCACATCTCATTTCCTTCCCACACTAAAATGACAAGCTCTCCGGTTAGTGGGGAAGAAAGACTTTGTGACCTAGACATAGAAAATGAGACCTAATTCTTAGTATGAGAAAGACCGACCTTGTTGTTTTTAGGTTGTAAAATTTAAAATGCCTATTTGAAGGGGTGTTGATAACTACATTTGAAAGGGGGCTTGCATTTGTCTAGGGACATAAAACATTACAGTTCTCTTTGTCATATTAGCATAGGTCACTGAGCATAAATGTGGCATGATAAGTGAGTTAAGGATGATAAATGTGGTAGCATATACAGGATATTAAAAGGCACTGGAGTCATAGAGTGATGACCTGGACTAAGTGGTGGTAATGAGACTAAAGCTGAAGGGCGGGAGAAGTAGATTTGAAGGGGGAAAGTGGACGTGATGACTGACCACATAAAATATTAGGAGCAGAGAAGAGTGTCACAGATGAGTCCTGGGTCTGAAGCCTGATGACTGACATTTGAAAGTATAATTTGGGGAGATGGTGATGTCTCTGCCTGTTTGAGGAGAGTGGCGGGGAATGGGACACATAATGACACATTGACCCTGGGCCAACAGCAGCAAAGCTAAATGAAAAGAGGTCCTGGTGGGAGACAGGAGAGCAAAGTGAAATGGAGATACAAGAAGTTAGGTCATAAGGGGCACTTGAGTGATACAGTCGGTTAAGTGTCCAACTCTTGGTTTCCGCTCGGGTCATGATCTCCAGGTTGTGGGATTGAGCCCTGTGTTGGGCTGCATGTGCCAAGTTTGCTTAAGGCTCTCCCTCCCAATCTCCTTTGGCCCCTCCCTCCCCCCCAAATAAATAAAAGAGAAATCAGACATGGAAACAGAAGATTGCTTAGAGGTGATCGGAGAAAAAAGCAACAGGCCCAACTAAGATAGAATTTCATGAAAGACGGGCCACTGAGAAGTATCAGAACACTTAGGTATGAAGAGAAGAAACAGAATGGAAAAGGCTTAGGTTTGGACAAAAACAAAATCATTGGTGTCTTTTGAAAAAATAGTTTTAGTGGAGTGGCAGAGTTGCTTAGGTTAACAGGAAATAAATGACTAATTACAAAAATACAGCAGTGCAATACCCACCAGGCAGTCTTTCAGGGTCTAATTAAACCTTGACACTTAGAAGGCGATCAGGGGTCACATTTGGCACCAACTTACTCAGAAATCTGTTGAATAGGAAGCTGGCTTACCAGACAGGTGACCTCAGATGACCCCTTTCAGTGAGAGTCCTTGATGCAGGTCACTCAGCAGTCTAACCCCATATCCTACCTTGGTAGCAGCCCAGGTAGATGAGATTCACAGTGGTGGGTGCAGGAGTCCCCTGTGCTAGAAGTCTCCTTTTCACAGTGGATATTACCTCTAATCAAAATTGTATAAACATGAAACTCACCCAGCTATAATAGTCACCACACTCTTTAGGGCCCAGAGCTATGGAACTGCCACCAGGCATTCATGACATATTGATATTTATCCAGTCCAATGCATTTTATTAAGAAAGTATGATAGGGGATTAGGAGGTGTCCAGGTCAGAGATGAGCATGAAAAAACCTAAAGACCCCATATGTGTAGGATGATGACAAAATCATAAGTGAAATGGTTCAGCATGGGATCCAGACTGCATGAAGAATCACGTGCAGCTTGGAGGAATAGAGTATGTTGAGTGACTAGCTCAATATTGCAGGTTCAACAGCGTATTGGGAGAGATGGCGGGACAGATTGCATCCTACCTTGATGTTTCTTTCAGCATTTAACACAGTCTTAAGTGGGCAGTAAATACCCAATAAACAGCTGTTTGATTAAAATAGTGCACTGAAGGGCGCCTGGGTGGCTCAGATGGTTAAGCGTCTGCCTTCGGCTCAGGTCATGATCCCGGGGTCCTGGGAACAAGTCCCGCATCGGGCTCCCTGCTCCTTGGGAGCCTGCTTCTCCCTCTGCTTCTCTCTCTCTCTCTCTCTCTCTCTCTCTCTCTCTCTCTCTCTCTCTCTCCCCCCTCCCTCCCTCTCCCTCTCTCATGAATAAATAAATAAAATCTTAAAAAAAAAAAATAGTGCACTGAAATGGATGAACAGTTTTGGTTTTTATTTATTTTGGTTGTTCAAATAATAATGTAAAAATTCTAAAAAAAAATAGTAAAATAAAATGAGTGCAAATGTGAAATGCCAAGTTCTGTATCTTGACGTTAGATGGGTGCCATGCAATGATGATAATGTCTCATTACTTAAATAAAAATAATATAGAGAAAGAAAAAGGCAAGGTGATAGATGACAAGAAACCACAGGAAATATAACACCACTAGTGAAAACACTCAGATTGTGGAGTATGGGGAAAGCTGGTATTGAATAAATACATTTTACTGGGTCGGTCTCAGTTATTGCTCTGCATAGCTCTATCAGAAGTCCTGAATTTTTTTTCATCAGACCGTTTTTGCTTTTATACAGCTTATTGCAGCTACTGTATCCCCTCTAACTTGTTCTCCCATGACTTGTGGAGACGTCCAGACTTCTGGATGGGGACGCTTCCCCCACAGTTGTATGGGAACATCTAAGTCCAGCTGTAAACTAGAACAGTTAGCTTATGGGCAAAGAGCAGACAGTGCAGAATATTAGGGCTGTAAAGGACCTACAGGAGGATCTGGTATAAACCCTATATTTTAGGGATGAGGAGCCTGACACCTAGAGAGGTTAAATGGCTTCCTAAGCTCTTGTAGGTTCTTGGTGACAGCTGCAGACTCAGATTCCAAGTCTGGTGCTTTACCACTCTCCATGCTGTCTCCAGTAATTCCTGTGAAAAAGCAAATAGTTTTGGTTCCCCCCATCGCCATATGTGCTTCTGCATTCCCTTTTGTACAATTGTTTGTTGTTTCCTGCATGGGTCAAACATTTCTTTTTTTAAAGATGTAGGGGAGGGACAGAGGGAGAAGGAGAGAACCCTCCAGCGGACTCCCCTGCCCAGTGCAGAGCCCGGTGCGGGGCTCCATCTCACAGTCAGGACCTACGCCAAAATCAAGAGTTGGATGCTCAACCTACTGAGCCGCCCAGGCACCCCGGGTCAAACATTTCTATACCAAACTTCTAAGGATTCATAGTGGCAGGAAGAAGAGGCATGGCCTCCCTATGTGTATAAAGAGAAGGGAAGTATGGGATCTTTTCATATGGTAAGAACCCCTGAAGGTACAGACCTCTGAAGTGTATCTTGAGTATGATTTCCAATAGTTTCCTTCCGGTGTGGTTTAGTAGACTTAGCATGAATGCTACAGTCAGGCATTTGAACCTTTCCTCTGATGTGGTGGCTGAAGGCACATCCCTTTATCTTCCTGGGCATCAGTTTAGTGATGACTACATCCAGCGTCAGAGTAGATTTGAGGATTACCTAAAATGAAAATACGGAGAATCATGGGGCTTTTTGCTTGGTACATTTCTTTCCTCCTCTTTATTTTTGTTCAAGGTTCAATATCAGAATTTTCTCGGAGTTTATCACCAATGCAGCCATTTCTTTTAATGGTCATGTTTCTCCTTTTCTCTTAAAATAGTCCAGTAATGTAGGAATAGGGAAATTATATGAAGATAATACTAAGGAAAGGAAGGGGGAAAGCATTTGAGTTTCCTAACTGGATAAAGAGGAAAATATTAAGAAAAACATTTAAAAAATGCAAGTTTGGGGGCATCTGGGTGGCGCAGTCAACTGAGCGTCAGACTCTTGGTTTTGGCTCAAGTCATGATCTCAGGATCATAAGATTGAGCCCTACGTCAGGCTTCTCACTCAACGAGGAGTCTGCTTGGGATTCTCTCTCCTTCTGCCCCCCCCCAAATAAATAAATAAATCTTTAAAAATAAGTAAAGAAATGCAAGTATTTCAGAAGGTTCCCACGGGGTAAACTCAGGACATTTTTTTTATGTAGAGTCTTACGTGGAGGGCACTAAATACAAAGCAATGTTTATACGACTTTTTTGTTGTTTGTTTTTCAAAAAGACTTCAATAAAAGCCAAGTACATAATCTTAAAAGTGAATCCCAATATTTGAAGCTTCTCCTCTGTTCTAAGGAATAGGCTTCCTGTAGTTTAGGACAGTTCAAAGCAAGTCTTGACTACAGAACAGCTAGATATGTGAGGAATGCAGTGTTCTTTATATCATCTAACCTGAATATGACTTCTCTCAATTAGGTTTTGAAAAGAGGCTAGATCACATAACATTCTAGGTTATACAGGATTCTCTCCCTAAATATGAACACAATTTTGAGACTGTTTAGTATTTTTATCTATAGTTGAATGTATCTTTACATTCCCTCCCATCCAGCCCTTCCTCTCCCCTGGACCCACAAAAAAGAAAAGGTTAGATTGATTATTGAGTCAGATCTGTTGCAGAGGATCAGCGGGTAAAGTGGTTTTGAAAAGTAATGTTGGGGGCACCTGGGTGGCTCAGTCGTTAAGCGTCTGCCTTTGGCTCAGGTCGTGATCCCAGGGTCCTGGGATCGAGTCCCACATCGGGCTCCCTGCTCAGCGGGAAGCCTGCTTCTCCCTCTCCCACTCCCCCTGCTTGTGTTCCTGCTCTCACTGCCTCTGTCAAATAATTAAATAAATTCTTAAAAAAAAAAAAAAAAGAAAAGTAATGTGGATTGCCAGTGTTTTTTTCAAGAAACCATGGAAAAGATCTAGAATGGAAGCAAAATAAACCTTGGAGAAGAAGGAAATAATAAACCATATCTAAAGAAAAGTACAGAGATCATAGTTTTCTAGTTTGCAGTTTAATGTGGAGTTTCTTTCAGGTAGGTCTAAGAAAATATACTCCATTATTTGTGGTAGGGGATTGAAGAGGTATTTCCTAGAGCAGTGAATGTAGGGGTTAAAAAGACAACCTAAATTTTTTTTCAAGTCTCCAAGATATATTTCACGTAAAAGCCTATGGTTTGTACGTCTATTACTGAGTCATGAAATCAAAAATACTTTTGATATTGTGGTAAAAAATTAAAACAAAATAATTACTTTAGCTTGTGTATTTATCTTCAGCAGTTTGAACTGAATTCCAGCCATTCATTAGAACTGAGGGGAAAAATCTGAAAATATTCTAGAGGGCAGGAGATGGTACATGGAAATGAAATGTAGTACTCACACTTTATTTAATAAACTAGTTTTATTATTACATTTTAGAGACTGTAAAAAATAATAGTAAGGGATAACATAGACTCTGCTTACTCCTATTTTTATCCCCATGATTTTGGAGGGAATGTGGCTTTCTCTGAGACCATCTTGTAGCACTCATATTACAGAATGTTCTTTGAAGGCAATTGCACATGCTTTGGGTCAATGGTCTCTTACCATATTAGGAGGTGGAGTCAAGAGTCTCACCTGCATGAAAGGACATCCACCTCCCTATTGAAGTAGAAACTCAGTGCGTGGTCCCTGAATCAGCAACATCAGTTTTACATTGGAATTTGCAAAAAATGTGAATTTGGGGGCCTCACATCAGAACTTGTGGGTCAGGAAATCTAGAGTTGGGTCCAACAAAGCTTATGATGTAAGCTTTCCAGGGGATTCTGATGCAGCTACACTTTTAAGAACTGCATCTGTAGTCTGTGGCAGAATTGAGGCATGACCAGGCACATCGGTGACCATGATTCCAGTGTCTGGCAAATCATACTTAACCACGTATAGTAAACATGATATCTACAATCCCTCCTAGTATTATGCTTTTAACTTTCAAATGATGTATTTAAAAAATTTATAGCTAGTAATGTTCTTCTGATTTCTCATCAATGTGTCCTTTTGGTTCAATGTTAGACTGACCTGGGAAATGTAAAATATCCTAATGCCCAGGCAGTGGAGTGAAACCCAGGCATGACCTAGCTTTAAGGCTCCCCCCATGATTTCAGTGCAGCTACATTTAGGGACCATTTCCTTCTTAAGCAAAAGTTCTCAGCTCTGTACATAAAAATTACCAATTCAGCTTCTGACATATACTGACACATACTCAGAGATTCTGATTCAAAAGATCTAAGATAGTTCCTGGGATTTTGCATTTCTAAAAGGACTCCACATGTATGTTGGCTACCCAGCACCAGTACCAGTATTTTGAAGCTCTAGAGAAGAGATCTGTCTGTATTGGCTCCTGTCAAGTGGTAAAGCAATAGGGGAAAAAATGGTCCTGTCATCAAGAACTTTACCTATTGTACTTTTTGATCAGTAAGTCAAAGAAGTGACTTTTTAGCACTGATTTTCAAATGGTGTTTTAAGATTATTTTTGTTGAGGAAAAATGCAGAAATAATCCATAAATATTCAGTGATGCAAAATGGTTAGCAGAAGCTAATATTAAAAAAGGTAGGGTGGGGCGCCTGGGTGGCTCAGTCGTTAAGCGTCTGCCTTCAGCTCAGGTCATGATTCCAGGTCCTGGGATCAAGCCCCACATTGGGCTCCCTGCTCGGCGGGGAGCCTGCTTCTCCCTCTCCCACTCCCCCTGCTTGTATTCCCCCTCTCGCTGTGTCTCTCTGTGTCAAATAAATAAATAAAATCTTAAAAAAAAAGAGGGTATGATAAGAGCCAATTGCTTTAAATCTTCAAATTTAAGAATCTCAGTTACTTAGAATTTTGTCATGTTGGACAATGATTTTGAAAGGTTTTGATGAAACAGGCAAGCATTTGTTCAAGTAAAAATGATTATTTAGTAGTGAAGCAGGAGATAATTTGAGAGTCATAACAACAAACTACATCAGGATTATAACACATTATTATAGTCATGTATAAAAACAAAATTTCTTATTCTCATCCTATTTAAAGAAGAACTTGAGTGCTTAATATGAGCAGGGCACTGTGTTAAAAGCCAAGCAGAAGCTACAAAGAGAGGGTGAGCTTTTATTACAAAATATGGACTGTTATTAAGGACCACAATCCAAAAAGAGTTTGTAGGACTTAAGCAACGGGCAGAGGAGGGTAGTGGAAGTAAATGTAGAGCGCGTTAAAGAATCTTATGACTCAGTTTTAAATGTTTAAAAGACTGCAGGGATTCACTTAGAAGATTGGGGAATGACAATGTAAAACCCCAAGCATTAAAAAGAACTAATAGAAGATAGAAGCAGAATTGTGTCTCCCCCAAATGCATGTGTTGAAGTCCTAACCCCCAGTACCTCCAGTGTGACTGCATTTGGAGATAGGCCTTGAAAGAGGTAATTCGGTTAAAATGGGGATGTCAGGGTGGGCCCCAACCTGATATTACTGGTGTCCTTAGAAGAGGAGAGTAGGAAGGTCACAGACACAGAGGGAAAGAGTGAGGTTGTGGCGAGGAGGCCACCATCTGTAAGCCAAGGAGAGAGGCCTCAGGGAAAGCAAACGATTCTCACCTGGACCTTGGACTTCTAACCTCCAGAACTGGGAGAAAATAAATGTCTGTCGTTTAAGCCTGTGATATTTCGTTGTGACAGCCCTAGCAAACTAATACAGTTAGTAATTCCCCGCATACAGGAAGTGAACTGGATAGCGCCGCAAGAGTTCATTAGAGCAGAAAAAGAAGCTTCTCACCGTGGGGGTTATCCAGGAGTCTGTGAAGTCTTCCAAGAAGTGATGTGTCAATTAAAAAAAAATTACCTATTTTTAACCTCTGGTGCAAGTCAACATTGTTCCTCCGTAAAAGAAGTACATAAACTTAATGACAGGAGCGTCTCCGTACTCCACTGCACTAGTCTACTATCTTTTCTTGGGACCAGATCAAAGATTTGCCTGAAATATTTTGACTTACACATAATATTAAGCAGTGCTAGAGTGAGGTTATGGTATTTTTTTTTCAATGTTTTTTATCTCTTTCACTCAGAAGGTGTTGTACCCAGAATGAGTGAGTTAGGCCAAGGGACCACATGCTGTTGAGGTAGAGAAATCCTATGTAGAGATCGATTCAGCTTGAGTCATACGTATGGATATTTTGATATTTAAATATGACCTTCTGTCTTATTTCTCCATCCCCTAAAATATTAAAAGCCGGTTTTGCTCTTTGGGGAATCACTTTGAATAAAACGAAAAACAGTTTGCCAAGTAAGACATATGGGGGAGAGACAATAGATGTATGCGTTGGAGTGTATGGAGACATAGCATCTAGCAAACCAGAGACACTCATGACTCGAAGGGAATTGTTTGGCTTGATCTCAGCAGTCAAGGGAGGCCTTTGGATTTTAGCATAGGAAGCTCTATGGATTGAAGCAGTGGATTTGCTTTACTTGATTGATGTCTGTATGACAGAGACAGATGGATGTAGGGTGAACCTACTCTATTTTTAAAAGGTCAAAGTTAAGGTAAACAGAAGCAAAGGAAGTAGAGATGTGGAAAATGATTAGCCAGAGTAAGAGAGCTGTTTTCATGCTCTGACACAAGTCTGCCACGGAAGCCCCATCATCCACAACAGTTCCCCCAAACAAGTGTGGAATTTTACCATTAGATATTTATTGTAGGAAATATTTTTTTAAGCAACTTTTGAAATGCAGATACCTGGTGTAAATTAGTTTTTTAGACTTTCTTTTTCATGGAAGAGGTAGAGTAGAGGGACAGAATGAGGGGGAAGGAGAAAAAATATTCCACATAATTTAAGGTGGGTGGGGGACAAAATGTGCAGAAGTGAAGGGTAACAGCAGTGGGCGGGAAGAGGAGCAGTCATTCACAGTTCCTGCCGAGCCTGGTGCCCGCCAGCACAGGTCAGACCACTGGCCTCTTACCTGGGAGACTTTTGAAGTGGCCAGCCTGGAGCACTTGCTGCAGCATCCTTATAACCCTGAGACCCCCGTGGGGCAGGAATCACAGCGATGGCAAGCTCACACTGTTCATAAGATTCCAAGCATGGAAGGCCAAAGCAAGACATGTTAACGTGTCAGTGAGAACCTCAAGTGAGCTAAAGAGTCTAGAATGTTCCCTGTTTAATTATGCCATTGTGCCTAAGCATCTCTGAGCTGTTTGAGGCAGAGCTTGAAAGACATCTTAAGATCCAAAAAAATAAAGAAAAGCCCCATTTTCTAGAGAGAGATTCCAAATTCTAAATAGGGAAGAGGGTTATTGATTGATTGAGCATTCTGCAAAGTTCAGTAGATAAACTCCTGAGGAGTCAAGTACTGGTTTATAGAAAGGGCACCATCTCTTAGGCATCTGAAACCAAAGTCACATTCACAGTTGCACAGGTAGTTCACTGCACAAGGACTGTCACATAGGGGATAAGTGAGACTTGAAATCCAGCCCCTGCCAAGAAGGGTTAGGAACCTAAAGGAAGGGTCACCACTTTCTAATGTTCACAAATGTGTTTTAAAATGACCAAGCCATGAGGCCAGTAGGCCATCTCCTTTTAATTTTCAGTTTTGCAGAAAGTTGTAGTGGCAGCCCTGAGTTAGTCATTTTCCCTCCGTGATGTATCATCCTGAGGGACCTGGGCAGGTGAGGCAGCACTGGATCTTTGACAGATAACTACATCTGTGCTGCATGAGCTCCAATATCTGGGTGCTCTGAGACAAGCAATACAAAGAACAAAGTTCTATAAAGATATTTCTGCAGCCTAAGAGAAATTCTGCAGCATTCTATTCACTGAGAAATTTGTGCTTTCATAAAAATGATTTTAAAACCCTATCTGTTATTATAGTGAATAAAATGGAATTTTGAGCCTATTGTTGGATTTAATCATTATTTTTATGGCAGAACTGGGGGTGTGGGAGTAGTTACAACAGTTGTTTTTTTAATCCCTTTTATTAAGTCATTTATCATAAGCAAAATTCAGTTTCTAACCTTAGTTCTTTAAGTTTCCGACTTATCTGTTTTTCTGCATGTTGTGTATTCCCATTTTATGTCTCTAAAGGTTATAGAATAACTATTTCATTTTCTCCAGCAAAAGCTGTTTAGCACTCTGGGATAGCATTATGGTTAAAAGGCAAAAAAAAGAGATGATTGGAAATTAAAGCTACTTAACAGTGAGGATTAACAGGGGCATGAAAGGCTCCATATCAAACCCATCTAGACTCAAGCTTCATTTTCAGTAGGGGATTTCATGGCCTCCTGACTTTTTTGCTCAGTTCAGTCCCAGGTCCCTTTTCATCAGGCCAAGAGGAAAAGAGATGAAGGGTGAACAGAAAAAGATACTTAGAATAAATGCATGCCTTACAATAGTCCATAGAGAATGCCTTTTACATTGCTAATGCTTATTCTTCCTGTAAAAATTATATTATGTCTATATACATTGCATATCTCTTTAATACTTTACAAAGTCTCAACAAATAAATTACAACAACGGAAATTTCAAAAGATAATGGTTAAGGTAAAAGAAAAAATAATTAATATTGTCTTAGGAGTTCATATCAATGGTGACACATGATTGAGAAATTATAGGATTATTTTATTAATTTAACTTTGCACACAAATAAATAAAGCACCAGCTATGCTAAGTGTTATGAGAGAGCCACAGCGCTCTGATAGCATGCAACAGGGAAACACAGAACCAGGAACCTCGGGTTTTGTTTACGTTGTTTGTTTGCTACATTCATTTTATTTTTTGGTGGGGTTGGTGAAGTGAGAGGAATCAGGGCAATCAAGAAAAAGGAAGTTCTACCTGAGCTGGGATTTAAGTATGGGTAAAAATTTACTGGGTAGAAGTGGTAGGGATGGGGGTTATGGGGTTTCAGGCCATGGGGTTAATGAAGAAGGAAGAGTAACAAAGATCAGTGTAGCATGGTAACGGGAGCCTGAGGCTGGTTTAGGATTTACACTAGCTTTAGTGGAAGCAGAAACTTGAGACTCTTCCTAAGCGCATGCTGTCCCAGTACATCATCGCTGGCCAGACGTGTCTGTGGAACACTGGAAATGTGGCCAGTCCAAGCTGAGATATGCTGCTATCGTCAGCTACTTAGGATATATTAGGATGTGAGAGACTTCATATGAAAAAAAAAAAAAACACATAATATCTTATTTGTAGCTTTTTCATATTAATTGTATGTGGAAACAATATTTTGAGTATTATTGGGTTAAATGAAATATATCATTAAAGTTCAGTCACTGGTTTCTGTATTCTTTTATTGAATGTGGCTACTAGAAAACTTAATCTTTGTGGCTTGCATGATGTTTCTGCGGGCTGGTGCCGCTGGAACAGGGGAGCTAGGCCTGGCTGTATGTACATCTCTCCCTACATGACTCACAGCAGACCTAGGCCGTGGGAACCTCTCAGAGTTCAGGCTGGGAGTCTGCATTTTAGACAGATAACCCCAGTGATTGTAACAGAGGTGGTTGCAGCCTGCTGCTGTGAATGCCCTGGCTCAGATGTATTCTAGGATACGTGTCTGCTTTTTTCCACCCATAAGCTTCTGATATGCTGTCCCTTATAATCCGTCAGATTCCAGGAATCTTTTTGTGTATGATAGCTTTATGTGAGACATCATTTTTGTTAAGTCATTTGCCAGTAAGGCTACTGTCAATGGCAGTCCAGGCTGATAAATGCCTGATGGAAGCGAGATCATTTATTTATTTATTTATTTTTATTATGTTATGTTAATCACCATACATTACATCATTAGTTTTTGATGTAGTGTTCCATGATTCATTGTTTGTGCATAACACCCAGTGCTCCACGCAGAATGTGCCCTCTTTAATACCCATCACCAGGCTAACCCATCCCCCCACCCCCCTCCCCTCTAGAACCCTCAGTTTGTTTTTCAGAGTCCATCGTCTCTCATGGTTCGTCTCCCCCTCTGATTTCCCCCCCTTCATTCTTCCCCTCCTGCTATCTTCCTTTTTTTTTTTAACATATAATGTATTATTTATTTCAGAGATACACATCTGTGATTCAACAGTCTTGCACAATTCACAGCGCTCACCATAGCACATACCCTCCCCAGTGGCTATCAAGAAGCGAGATCATTGAAATAGGGGAAAAAAAAAGTGACTAAGGCCTTCTTCTGTCTCTACACCATAGTGCACCTGCGTGCCACACAGAAATAGTGGCCTTTGGGACTCAACTGTGTCCAGTTTCCCTCAGTGCTGAGGGGGTGCAGGCTCATGAAGTATAAACATGGCCATCTGTGACCCCCCGCCCACCATGAACTCGGGGTAAAGTCTGATTTGGAAGGAGATAGGTCTGGACAGGCACAGTGACAAACATGCGGCTCCCCATGTGTCATTTTTCAAAGACACTTATTTCCAATTAATAAAACATCTTGGGTTTAGGCATCTCCTTATCTTGACTAAAGCATTTCTATTGTCATGGATATTTATGGTTGCTTTTCAAAGTGTACTCTGTAAGTGGCTCTTATTTCAAGGGCTATTAATAACAAAAGGATCAGTCTTACTAGAGTCTTAGAAAAATGATTCCTTGTGTAGCCCAGAAAGGCAAATTATACTGGTACTCAAAAACATGTAAATACAAGCTCGTATTTATCAGTCTGCTAGATCCCTTCTTCTCTGGCTTCTCAAACCCTATACAGCAGAGGGGCAGACACCAAAAGGGGGTGTTTGGACTAATTTACTAGCTGAGTGTGATCTACAAACCACGTGACTGTCATTTGAAATCAGATGGTTTATTTGGTTACTAGTGTAGTTATTAGCATGCTGGCCTCACTCTGGATTCCCTCCATCAAGGATGTGCAGATTGTTTGCACTCCATGGCTTTTCTCTCCCTTTAGAATGCCCCCACCAATGACCGAAATAGAACTGCTTTTTATAGACTGATTTTTCAGAAGTCAGCTTTGTATGGAGTTGTAGAGGACCTTGTATCTCTGCCAGCTCATTACATTTTGAGTAACATTATCAAACGTAGAACTTAAGTTTTTAAAATAGAAATTTAAGTCATTTCATGAAAGAACAACTTGTCGAGATCATGATCACACCTTGTTAAATTGAATAGATCCTTGTCTTTGCTGCTAAGTAAGTTAGTTCCTTTAAAATATCATTCATCTGAGGAACAGCAGGAATTAAGAGTGTTTTTCCCCCGTCTCCATTTAACTCCAGCTTCATGGAGATTATTGATTTCATTAAATAGATTCAAGCAACCTCTAAAATTTTCTCAAACTCTGTAGCCTAATGCCCAAATGTCTTTATATGGCTTGCAGACTTTCACGTTCTGGGCCCTGCCTAAGTCCAGCATTATCTGCGCAGTCTGCTCCCAGCCCAGCCACCTGCTCACTAGCCAGAGTGTGCACCTTCTTCCCAGTGCATGCCCTGCGTCTTCACAGTTCCACCAATTTGCGTTTCCTCAACCTAGAATCTTATAACCCTTCTCCATCTGACAAGCTTCCCATCCACTCTGGGACCCCCCCCCCAAATGTGAAATCTTCCCCAACTCCTCTGGACAGTGTCCTTCACCTAGCTCTACTTTAGTATTAAATTCCAAGTCAATTTATTTATTGATAGGTACTTATTCCTCACAGGTGAGCCCTAGAGGGCAGGGATTTATTTCAATTCATACATCTCTTTGAGGGGTAGAAGGAGAAGGTATTCGAAGACAACTATATCTCCACCTTCTGACTTTTCTCTTGCTACGTACTCGAATTTCTCCAACCTTCACTTATATGGTGTGATCTAGATCCATTCACCATCTCAGTGACTTGTCTTTTAATATGCTTTCATTTGCTTATGTCTGTTAAATGAAGTTATGGAAGGATAGTTTATAAAATGATATGTGGTTTATAGGCCTTAGAGAGCAGCCTTAAGGACACTCCCCTTTTTACCTGGCCTTCTTCATATGCTGCTTGGACCCTGGCTTACCTTGAACTAAGGAAGGGCAGAGTCTGGAGTTTCAGATGCCGCTGGAGCTCTTTGGAGCCCTCTGTTTTGCTTCCTGCCCCACTCCTAGCCTGTAGAAGCCCTGCCATGGGGGACAGTCTCAGCTGAAAGGCATGAATGTATCCCACCTGACTGTCACCAGCCTGCTAACGTTTGCGGTCTTAGGTTGGATGGTTGGTGGCATTGTTTTAATTGGTGTTGTGTCATTCTCATTTGAAAATGAACCATTATGGTAGAATGCTCTGATTTTGAAGCTGCAAGCCATATATACTGATGAACAGCATCTTTTAAACAGAACAAGTACACATCTCTAAGCCCAATTAAGACCAATAAAATGTTTGTAAGTTGAATTAAAAAGCTCTTCTTTATCCCTTACATAGTGTTAATTGATGTAAGAGAAGCAACCGTTGGCTCAGCTGTTTTACAGATATCATGGCGTGCAAAAACATACAAGTAAAATACCAAATTTGGTGCCAGATTTGGAACTCATATTGGAGAATAATGGGCTTAACACAGACACAGTTTCTTTTTGTATCCTACTTAGACTGAAGCACTGTTTCCTACTGTACCAACAGGACACTTCATTAAAATATAAGTGTGTTCGGGAGTTCATTAGCTCTTTTGGGCTTGGAAAACAGATCTGGCAATATTAATGACTATGTTATGTTTTTGTATTGATACACTTCTATTTATGCATTTGTGTTTGTAAGAAAATATTCCTTCGTATGCTGAATTCAATTGACAAAGGAAAAAATAAAACCATAAATGAAGCACAGATGCTGTGAATAAGAACAGAATGTGCAATGCAGTTTAGCCCTGTGGGCTTCCTGGGAAGAACCCGCTTCTCTTATGATGGGTAGAGTTGTCAGTGACAATAATGTTGTTAGAAATGAAAACTAAGTTGTGCTCACCAGTGTTTAACTGACAGTGTCATGGTGCCTTCAGGGATAAAATGTAAGTGCTGTGTTACAATTCATCTCATGATTTTTGTGGTTCAATAATTTATCTTCATAAAACACCAGTGACAGCCAGTATTCTGTTGTTCCTGTGAGTAAAATATGATGTGCTTGCAGTATGTTTTGGGGATTCACTAACTATGGCTATGTACACATAATTTGTAATCAAGTTCATGCATGAGTAGCCAAAATATAAATAGGAACATTTAAGACTGTCTCAAATGCCAATTGACTTCTCCATTTATATAGTCATAGCAGGAGAGTTCAGATATGTGTAATAATGAGCCTTGGTAAATGTTTGAGGAATTCAGAAGGGGGGTAAAAACTAGATGGGGACCAAAAAGAGAAGACCCCTAAAATTACAGAGCTAAGGATAGGACTGGATAAGTTTAATTCTTCAGAAATAAATTATGGGGTGAAATATCAAAATAAGAATAAAAATTCCTAATTTAATCCTACTTGAACTTCTGATTTGAGTCATTTCCCTCTGATTTTTGGTTGTTGCATGGAGATGATTTTGTCTGAGTATAATACTTAATATAAATTTATCTTAAAAATTTGAACACGCACATTATAAACATTGTTATTTGTGGGGATGGTGTAAACCAGAAGTCTCCATATTTTATGCACATTCACGTAGTTCATAGCTGGTAGATTAATATTCTCAAGAAATTTCTAGTTATGCCACTTTTTTATTCCATAAATTTCTCCTGAATGAAGTTCAAAATTTTTAACTTGAAATTCAGAGTCCTTCCTGAACTGGCTTTAACCAGTGCTTCTTATCTTGTTTCCTGCATGAAAAGTGCTCTTAATGAAGAACACGTAATCCTTTTGTTCATTCAGCAAACACATATTGAGCATTTGCAGCTCGGAGATTCAAAGGTAAAAATAAGTAATTTATGTTTATGCAGTTATGTGTTCAAGGAGCTCAGGAAGGGGCAGAAACCATGCAAACACGTGATCTCCTAAACTTTCATTCCTTTATTCTTAACAATCCCTTCATTTCAAGTAACCTTACCATCCATTTCCATAAATGGAAACTTTTCAATGAAGTTTTACCTAATATCCTCAAAAAATATATATATAAGCCATCCATTCCATGTCTCATTGTAATTTCTTTGTTTTAGCAGTAGGCAATATCTTACTTTAATACTTCTCTACATATGCCCTGCAAAAATCAGTAAGTATTTCTGAAGTCAAGGATAATGTTCCAAATAGTTCCTAGCTCCCACAGTCACCAGAATTTGTAACTACAGAACAATCACATACCTGTCCAGTGAGTAAAGCCACTCAAGCTTGCTTGGAGGCAGAACCACTCTTATTTCCTCCCTAGTCATTCACCTCCTTATAGGTAGAGGAGAAAAAAGCTACCATTTCTCTCATCCATAATTTCAGTGGGTACAAAACCGAATCATTCAGTGATTGAAATGAAAAAAGAACTTACTTTCAAAAGATTCACAGCACATATTGTACGATTTTATATTGAATTAAATTTTCATTTTTATAAAGGAAAATAAAATATTCTTAAGGAAAATTAATAAAACCATAATATAGCTATGCAGTTTTGTACTTACCATTAATCTAATCTCATAACTAATTCTTTAAAATTATTTCAGTCTATTTTCCCATAAAATATTGAGTAATAAAACTTGCAAAATTACTTTTAAAAATGATTCCAAAATTATAAATAACTAAAGTTCATAATTTTGCATCTGTGATAGGGTTTTATAACTTTGCACTTCTAACAAATAAGAGCTTTTTTTACTATGAAATTACATAAGTACAAATTAGCTTCTATTCTGAATATAGATCATTATACATAGCTTGCTAGATACAGCCAAAAATACATACTTGTAATAAGAATGATAATGAAGATGATTAAATAACTAACTCCAAATTTAATCACTCTGAACCTTATCTTTATAATATTATGCCAAATGTTAGTAATACTTATCTGAATTTCAACATGTTGTTATAATCTACATAAATTTATTAGTGATAGATATACTTGAATTTCAGATAATGCATTAAAAATTTCTGCATAGAATATTAAAAAAAGTATTCTCTCCATTAAAAATAATCTTCAAAAGGAAAAAGTAAAATATCATAAGTTCTTAAACAGGCTGCAGGTGAAGATTATCATTCATTCCTAAAACATTGACTCAAACCAGATAATAACTCTTGCTGAGAAAGAATGTCTTTCTTATAGTAGATCTTCAGTAAATATTTTTGAAATTAGGCAACAGCTTCTCACATACTCATTGTCATTACTCCTTATATGTATGCCAATAAGCTGTAATAATCATATGAAATACATTTCATCTAACATCTGTCTTCCATGAGGGAGGGGCCTGTTCCACCTTCCTGAAACCTCATTGCTATGGCCTAATAAGAGCTAAATTATAGTTTTGACTAGTAAGTCCCTAATTAAAGAACAAAAATCATCTTACTGCTTAGTATTGCTACATAGACTAATCCTAAGAAGATCTATCTTCAACCAAATACCAGACATTGTTATAATCTTGGTCAGCTCTGGTGTCCCTACAGCACCAGGTCAACCATGCAGTAAGCCAGTTTAAATGCCAAGCCAAATGCTCTAAGAATGAAATCACTTATGCCTTCTTTGTTGTAGTGATGACCTTATTACTAAGCTTTTTAAATCAGGGTGGAAATGTGAATGTTTGCAAGAGATCTGTCACCCTATGTGTAGACACAGCCTAAATAAAAGGATAGGATTTGTTCTTAAAATCTGTCTGCACAGCATAATGAACTAATTCAACTCGACATGGAAAAAAAAGTGATCGTGAATTCAAATGGACTCTTCTCCCTTTCCTATCATATAAATAATGCTTGATTATTTTCCAAAGGATAGAGCTAACTGTAAAACCATTTCCTGTGTAACCCTAACTTTGTTTGAGCTAAGACGTTGCTGAAGTTGAAAAACCTCTGTTTAAACAAACAGGAAGACCAATAATGAAAAGAGGGGCCTGGTACCCAGTTTATGTTTGCTTGAGTTCCTTTTGAGAACTTGTTGGGAAGAAATAAAATAAACAGTGGAGGTGGATACAGGAAAACAGTAACAAGCCCTTTCTGTCTTGGCAAAGTTTGGAGACAAAAACAGGAGTCGTGCTACCCTCTAGCAAACCTGCTTCATATTCAAGCATCCTTTACAGCAAACAGAGCAATCACTGGTGGAAGTTGTGCTCAGTAAAGTGCAGACAGGTCTACTAAAATGCCAACATTTTCATTTTGTTTTGATGACTTTCTCAGAGGATAACAATGTTCAGCTTAGGTTTTTTTGTTGTTGTTGTTGTTGTTGTTTTGTAGTGCCCTTTGGGAAAGAACATTTTCTCTTTTAAAAGCCACATGAAGCTTAACTCAAGCAGTTTCATTGTTCTTTCTTTTTTTTTTTTTAAAGATTTTATTTATTTATTTGACAGAGAGAGACATAGCAAGAGCAGCAACACAAGCAGGGGGAGTGGGAGAGGGGAAGCAAGCCTCCCGCAGAGCAGGGAGCCCAATGCAGGACTCGATCCCAGGATCCCGGGATCATGACCTGAGCCGAAGGCAGACACTTAACGACTGGGCCACCCAGGCGCCCTCATTGTTCTTTCTCTTTCATGAGGCTAACAAAAAAAAAGTAATGTATTACTTAATGAAGCTATTCATTGCTTAATAAAAATAAGAATTAGTGACGATAACTGTTATACTCACATTAACCTTATTTTCACGCTTTAACATAGAAGTTGCTCTGATGTATTTCTACCATAATTTGCTTCAAAAAAGATAAAATCTGGTGGGTAATACAAATCTATGTTATAAAAAGTATCATTGTTATTTTAGAAATTTGATGAAAAACCAGTACTACTCTCAGTTACCAAAATCTTAAGTTGTAATACTGGTAAGTGGCATCTCTGGGAAGTGGGAGAAACTCTTTAACTTGAAATCCACAAAGTTGATATTTACAAGTCTCCTAACTTTGTGAGTCTTGGTTTGCTCATTTGCTCATTTTCAAAATGGGAAGTAGTTCTGGTTAATCCAAGTACCTAGTTATTTGTGTTAAAATGTTTATGTGTAACTTTTTTCAAAGTTCACAACAAATAAAAGCTGATAAAGACCAATATAATAAACATCTGCTGCAAGATTTTTATAACAAATCACAAGCATGCACTGTAGGCAGTCCCCAATGAATATTTCCCCTGGACACAGATGAATTCACCAAAATTACAAAATCTATTTGCCAAAATCTTATTTTAAAGATTATTCTTATTTAAAGACAATAAATAACTGAGAATCTATGCTCTATGAGGTCAGAAATTTTGATTTGGATATAGCCTTAGTGTCTAGGACGTTGCATGGTGCATAGTATTAAGTAAATGAATGAAAGAACTCAATATAGGCTCTTTTGCTATATTCATGGGATGATTTAGTTCATAACTATATTCCTCATGAATATGTTCTTCATGAATATATTCATTAAAAGATTAAACCCGTGACCCTTAGCTTTTGATAAACTGAACAATCGTTAAGATACTACTAATATATTCACATTTATTGAATATATTTAACATAAATATATTCATGAATATATTCATAAGAATAACATAGTCATAATCATAGAATATATTGAAGAAGACTATTTCTTAACACAATTACCTGATAAATTGGTAAATTTGATTAATTTGGTGAATTAGTCATTTCACTAATTGATTCTCTTGATAATTATTTTTGAAGAGCTGGTTTCTAGTGAATTGACCGAGAGTTCCTTCTCTTGGCTCTGACCTGTGTGATCATTGGCAGCTTGGCTACTGGCATTTGGAGTTCACCACCCTCTAAACCTGCAGACACAGATGTCCTCCCATGAAATCTCTGTTGAAGGAAGGACAGGACCCCTTCTTTCAAAGGAAGAGAGGTTAGAGGCCAAAATCTCCTTTAGAGCCACTTCAAAGTCTACCAAGAACTACTTAATCAGCTAATGCTGGCTTACTGTTTCACCTTCTTCTTCCTGAAATCTGTGCCTTCTTATTCCTCCCAGTTTTTCAGAGACTGTGGCTTTACTTTGGGTCTTTGTGAGTGGGTGTGAATACTTAGTGCACTTGTTAAAAATTAGCTAGATACAAGGGGGCACTGGCTTCAGCTTTTAGTCTTAGAATATATTCTCTAGAGAGATTAGAGTATGTAGAATACATACTAGACATCTATTGATATGTAATATGGATATTATATATTCTATATAAATCAGTTACCAGCCACATGAATTACCTTTCTCAAGTGAGGTATGCTTTTTCAAATGTATAACCCTGGCCACCAAAGGTCTTGACCTGTCATGGAGAACCACTCCCGTTGTGAGCCATGGTTTCTTTTTTCTTTTTTTCTTGTTGCAGAGATTTTTTTTTATTTTTTTTATTGTTATGTTAATCACCATACATCATTAGTTCTTGATGTAGTGTTCCATGATTCATTGTTTGTGCATAACACCCAGTGCTCCACGCAGACTGTGTCCTCTTCAATACCCATCACCAGGCTAACCCATCCCCCCACCCTCCTCCCCTCTAGAACCCTCAGTTTGTTTTTCAGAGTCCATCGTCTCTAAAGTTTCGTCTCCCCCTCCGACTTACTCCCCTTCATTCTTCCCCTCCTGCTATCTTCTTCTTTTTCTTTTTTCTTAACATATGTTGCATTATTTGCTTCAGAAGTACAGATCTGTGATTCAACAGTCTGGCACAATTCACAGCGCTCACCATAGCACATACCCTCCCCAATGTCTATCACCCAGCCACCCCATCCCTCCCACCCCCCACCACTCCAGCAACCCTCAGTTTGTTTCCTGAGATTAAGAATTCCTCATATCAGTGAGGTCATATAATACATGTCTTTCTCTGATTGACTTATTTCACTCAGCCCAACACCCTCCAGTTCGATCCACATCATTGCAAATGGCAAGATCTCATTCCTTTTGATGGCTGCATAATATTCTATTGTGTACATATACCACATCTTCTTTATCCATTCATCTGTCGATGGACATCTTGGCTCTTTCCACAGTTTGGCTATTGTGGACATTGCTGCTATAAACATTGAGGTGTACGTACCCCTTCGGATCCCTACATTTGTATCTTTGGGGTAAATACCCAGTAGTGCAATTGCTGGATCGAACGGTAGCTCTATTTTCAACCGTTTGAGGAACCTCCATACTGTTTTCCAGAGTGGCTGCACCAGCTTGCATTCCCACCAACAGTGTAGGAGGGTTCCCCTTTCTCCACATCCCCGCCAACATCTGTCGTTTCCTGACTTGTTCATTTTAGCCATTCTGACGGGTGTGAGGTGGTATCTCATTGAGGTTTTGATTTGGATTTCCCTGATGCCGCGCGATGTTGAGCACTTTTTCATGTGTCTGTTGGCCATTTGGATGTCTTCTTTGGAAAAATGTCTGTTCATGTCTTCTGCCCATTTCTTGATTGGATTATTTGTTCTTTGGGTGTTGAGTTTCGTGAGTTCTTTATAGATTTTGGATACTAGCCCTTTATCTGATATGTCATTTGCAAGTATTTTCTCCCATTCTGTTGGTTGTCTTTTGGTTTTGTGGACTGTTTCTTTTGCTGTGCAAACGCTTTTTATCTTGATGAGGTCCCAATAGTTCATTTTCGCCCTTGCTTCCCTTGCCTTTGACGATGTTTCTAGGAAGAAGTTGCTGAGGCTGAGGTCGAAGAGCTTGCTGCCTGTGTTCTCCTTTAGGATGTTGATGGACTCCTTTCTCACGTTTAGATCTTTCAACCATTTGGAGTCTTTTTTTGTGTGTGGTGTAAGGAACTGGTCCAATTTCATTCTTCTGCATGTGGCTGTCCAATTTTCCCAACACCATTTGTTGAAGAGACTGTCTTTTTTCCATTGGACATTCTTTCCTGCTTTGTCGAAAATTAGTTGACCATAGAGTTGAGGGTTCATTTCTGGGCTCTCGATTCTGTTCCACTGATCTATGTGTCTGTTTTTGTGCCAGTACCATACTGTCTTGATGATGACAGCTTTGTAATAGAGGTGGAAGTCCGGAATTGTGATGCCGCCAGCTTTGTTTTTCTTTTTCAAGATTCCTCTGGCTATTCGGGGTCTTTTCTGGTTCCATACAAATTTTAGGATTATTTGTTCCATTTCTTTGAAAAAAGTGGATGGTATTTTGATGGGGATTGCATTGAATGTGTAGATTGCTCTAGGTAGCAGTGACATCTTCATAATATTTGTTCTTCCAATCCATGAGCATGGAACGTTTTTCCATTTCTTTGTGTCTTCTTCAATTTCTTTCATGAGTATTTATAGTTTTCTGAGTACAGATCCTTTGCCTGTTTGGTTAAATTTATTCCTAGGTATCTTATGGTTTTGGGTGCAGTTGTAAATGGGATCGACTCCTTGATTTGTCTCTCTTCTGTCTTGTTGTTGGTGTATAGGAATGCCACTGATTTCCGTGCATTGATTTTATATCCTGCTACTTTACTGAATTCCTGTATGAGTTCTAGCAGTTTTGGGGTGGAGTCTTTTGGGTTTTCCACATACAGTATCATATCATCTGCAAAGAGTGAGAGTTTGAGTTCCTCTTTGCCAATTTGGATGCCTTTGATTTCTTTTTGTTGTGTGATTGCTGTGGCTAGGACTTCTAATACTATGTTGAATAGCAGTGGTGATAGTGGACATCCCTGCTGTGTTCCTGACCTTAGGGGGGAAAGCTCTCAGCTTTTCCCCATTGAGAATGATATATGCTGTAGGTTTTTCATAGATGGCTTTTATGATATTGAGGTATGTACCCTCTATCCCTATACTCTGAAGAGTTTTGATCAAGAAAGGATGCTGTACTTTGTCAAATGCTTTTTCTGCATCTATTGAGAGGATCCTATGATTCTTGTTCTTTCTTTTGTTAATGTATTGTATCACGTTGATTGATTTGTGGATGTTGAGCCAGCCTTGCAGCCCAGGGATAAATCCCACTTGGTCATGGTGAATAATCCTTTTAATGTAGTGTTGGATCCTATTGGCTAGTATTTTGGTGCGAATTTTTGCATCCATGTTCATCAAGGATATTGGTCTGTAATTCTCCTTTTTGATGAGGTCTTTTTTCTGGTTTTGGCATCAAGGTAATGGTGGCCTCATAAAACGAGTTTGGAAGTTTTCCTTCCATTTCTATTTTTTGGAACAGTTTCAGGAGAACAGGTATTAATTCTTCTTGAAATGTCTGATAGAATTCCCCTGGGAAGCCATCTGGCCCTGGGCTTTTGTTTCTTGGGAGATTTTTGATGACGGCTTCAATTTCCTTAGTGGGTTATAGGTCTGTTCAGGTTTTCTATTTCTTCCTGGTTCAATTTTGGTAGTTGATACATCTCTAGGAATGCACCCATTTCTTCCAGGTTATCTAATTTGCTGGCATAGAGTTGCTCATAATATGTTCTTATAATTGTTTGTATTTCTTTGGTGTTCGTTGTGATCTCTCCTGTTTCATTCATGATTTTGTTGATTTGGGTGAACCATGGTTTCTGATGAAATTATTCTCTCTCAGATATTTGAGAGCAGAAAAAAGATTGAGAACCTTCCAACTAAACGGACGATGGTGGTAGTGAACATGCCAGATTTGAACATTAAGATATTTGAATCATCTGTTTATACCTTTCTATCTAAGAGATATGGACATGCTGAGCTCAAGAAAAATGGGAACAAAGGAAGCCTAAGAGAAAAATTTTAAATAAAGGGAATATGATAGATTACATACAACTTTGAGAGAAAGCAGAAGAAAAAAATTAAATATTTTTACATCAGAGATTTTCTTTGTTTTTGGTTTCTTTGGGTTTTTTTGCTCTGTGAATTAAAACAGTTTATAGTCCCTGTTATTTGTGGGACATGAAAGGGCTGTAATTGTAGTTGACAAGTTAATTAAAGAAGGGAAAGCCTTTAAGTGTAGAAATGAAATGAAACATAATTTAAAAAGTATCATTATTTTTAAAGCTCTTGAAGTGTCCTGAAATCCCCCTCAGAATCTGTATGAAGTCTTTGCACAGCTTCTCATAGATCCCAGTAATGTCTTTTTTCTTATGCACCATAATTCATGCCAAATTAGTGGCATTGATAGCTATCAGATTTTTTACTTACTATTGTTTTAATATTCTGCAACTGTGTTCATACTTCATAAGTTTTTGATGGCTTCTTTACACATCTTTATAATGATACTAAGGATAAAAGTGGCTTCAGCATTTTCTACATTTTTAAGGTATTTCAATTAGGTTACACATTATATAGAATCATTTTCTTATTTTTTACTTTTATTGAAATATACTGTACATATAAGAAATGCACAGATCATGAATGAACAGCTCAGTGCATTTTTTTTAAAAAACTGAATACACTCCTATGTAACCAACTCAGATCAAGACCAACACCCAGATTGCTTCCAAATTTAGTAATTGATTTTAACAGAGGGTTGTCTGTCCAGTAACCAATGCTGAGCAATGTTCAATAAATAACTACTAAAAATATACAGTTGTGCTATAAGAAAGAAAATCTATGTATGGATTTCACTATTATCTTTAGCTAGTGCATGCCCTGTTAGTAAGAAAATGAGAAATGCTCATCTATATCATAGAATTTTAGTGCTATAAGGCATTTAATCTACCATAAATTCCCTAAGATAATTCCCTTTTTGGGATACCACTGAGTGACATCTTCCTAACCCATCATCAGTATTCTAGAGAATTTCTGCATTAAGGAATAAATACTCCTGCTAAAAACCTAACCTCTATCTTCAATTTTCCAGTACTTTCTGGGACTCCAACTTCTTATGTTAAATCACAGAAATGGCAAAGATTTCTCTCTCAGATTTGAACTAGTAAAAGATCATAGTTCTTTCTATGGCACATGTTCTCCCTCCCAGGTTGGTCCTTTGTCCATTTACTCCAAGAGTCCATGAAGCTACCTGTAAGTTCCCACCTTCTACCTGTAGTATAAAATTCTACTATCTAAAGTACAAAAATCGGATGACTATCTCCTTATTTTCAGCATGGATTCTTCTCTTTTTATCTCAGGTGAAGTCTCTTTATCTACTTTGGGTACTCTATGACCATTGTGTTTAATGTTTAGAGTTATCCAGCAGAGCAAGTACAGATTTTTGGACTAAAATATGCAACTTACTTTTAGAAGTATGTATTTTATTTTATTTTTTTAAAGATTTTATTTATTTATTTGAGAGAGAGAGAATGAGAGATAGAGAGCACGGAGGGAAGAGGGTCAGAGGGAGAAGCAGACTCCCTGCTGAGCAGGGAGCCCGATGAGGGACTCGATCCCGGGACTCCGGGATCATGACCTGAGCCGAAGGCAGCCGCTTAACCAACTGAGCATGTATGTATTTTATTAATGTGCTCTATGTATCATCTTTATAGCATTGTTTGTTTTTCAAATAGATACATTATCACTGGTTTCTCTACTCCCTCTATATCCATGTATCCCTGAATGTATTTCAGTCTTAGTTTAAGTGTCTAGAGCTGAGAGGAATCACGTAATCCCCTGGTGTGAATCATTCATTTTACTGATAATTTCTGGGCCAGAGAGCTACAGTTATTTGCTCACGTAATAATAGTGTTTATGCTATCATGCTATCCAAATTCGAACCTGGCTCTCTCTTAATGCATCACACTGCACTAAAATCCTATGTATCTTGTAGCAGATAACACATATCTGTGCACACATATATACACGTGCCCACACACTGGTGTTATGTACATAATAGTCCCAAAAACATACTAAAAATTAAATCAGTGGCTTTAAAAAATTTATGCTTTGATAAAAATATTATTTTTAACATATTAGTTTTAATTTTTAATCTTCTCTGATGCCTATTACATACACATTAAAATTCACAAAAAGGGATAAATTGAATAAATTCATAACCTAAATATATGTGAAATTTTAGTTATATAAATATTATTTTAATGCATTCACCTGTAGCACTTTCCCACTCCTATCTTGCCAGTAAGAATGAGAAAAATTACCAAAAGGCAGCTGACACTTAAAAAGGATTGTTGTTGAATTGAAAGTTGCAGAAGAGACTAGTTCATAAATATCTGGAGATGTGCCCTTCGTGGTTCAGTGCTCATTAGTAGTCCAGTTGGAGGAAACACCATTGCGCTGAAATGCACAGAGGCTGTCTCTCACGATAGGAATCATATAGTAAAACAAGTAGTAGAGAGGTTGGCAAAAAAATAACTCCTTGTAAAGGGTAGGGACTGCATTTTTGCCTGTGTCTATGACCGAGATACATTATCTAGTCTTTGAGTAAAGGATGGAAACTTATTCAGTGGCAAGTATAAAAACAGTTAAAGGGGGTTAATGCAGAATTACTTGACATGAGAAACTATGGTTTTATTATGCATTTTATGGTGCAATTTAAAAATAATGATTTATATTCAAATTATAAAGGATTGTTCCTGAACATAATATTTTAAGATGTCTATTTCATGCCAGGACTCTGATCATGATTATTCTCTGAACTCAGGAATTTCTGAGCCTCTGTGTGGCTGGATAACCTCTCTAACTTAAAAGTGGTTCTCTCCCTGCAGTTATCCAGCATACACGGATACAAAAAGGCTTTATTTTAACAAAGCCACTTAAATTCACCATTCTGTTTGATTATTATAAAGCCAAGACATGGAAAAATATTTAGAAGGAAAGAGGGAATTTTATGATATATCTAGTTGTAGAGAAAACCAACCTTAAATTCTGGCAATGTTAATTTTAAGCTTTTTATTTGTTTTATTATCAAAATTTAGGGGAAAAATGAGAAAATGGATTCAGAGATTAACCTAAGCTAAATTGCCATTATTATCTTCATTCATGGCTTCCTATTATTCTCTCTCAGATATTCTTTTTACATTACTTCTATAATGCTGACATGACAGAATAGACAGTACTTAACCAATAGCATCATGTAGCAATATTTTCTCCTTAATGTGCACAAGGACAGGAACTGTATGCCTTTGATAATACCTCTCTAGCAGGGCTGTGCCACCCAGGAAGACAGGAATCAACAGACTTTGAAGAACATGTTACAGTGAGACTATGAAAACAAGAGGATGCCTACACTTGGGATTACCTCTTGTTTAACAAAGATCCCCAGCTGGGTACCAAAATCATCTCAGCTACGGTCTGCCTTCCCTACTTATTTCTTATTTATTTATTTTCCCTGTGCCATGCAACTCTACTTTATAAAATACAGGGAAACGATTCATAGAAATTTAAAAATATAAGTAAAGATTTTTAAATCTCATTAGCTGGCACAATAAGGCAAACTTCTTGAGGCCAGGAATCATCATATTTATTAATTTTTTTATCAAGTACAGTGTTTCTGATAGGAATGCCCTTGGAAAAAGAATTGATTTGAATGTCCTTGCCATTTGGACAGTGTTAATTTCCTATAAACAAGGATGATTGTGTGCCTTTAGAGAAAATTGTAGGATATTTCACTTTATCTGAAACATATGCGGAACAAAGATAAAGGACTAAATAAAACTTAGTCAATTTAGATTTAAGAAATAAATTGTAATAATAATAATGAGAATAACTCATTTTCCCCAGGTGGTTTCGGAATCATTTCCCAACAACAACATCTATTTAAGACAAATACAAAACAGTGACTATAAACAATAATAATGAATATTTAAGTTTAAAACCAATTAACTGGCATATTTATTAAAAAAAATAAGGAACAGAAGATATAACCAATAAGCCATTAAATGGAAAAAATGAAATGTAAGAAAAGTAATGAATCCGAAAAACATAAATGAATTGATAATATTTTCATTGCCCAGTAAAGTCAGTGATGCAATTCAAAGATGATGGATTATATAAACCAGGTTCTGAATCTGAAAGAGGAGGTAAACCCCTGAAATTATAAACAAATTTTGGATATATGAATAAAGATTTTTCTTAGGACAGGATTCATAATGTTCTTCAGATTTTCAGCATAGACTATTAACTCAGAATTCTCCTGTGTAGCCCAACTATTCAAGGACTGTCTTTCTTTCTTTGTGCTCCTCACCGGCCGTGCCCTCCTCAGCCCACCCCAGTTACAATTGAACTCCGTGACTCCCAAATCTAGTGTCCACTTCCTGTCGTCATTTCACTTGATAGCTCATAGGCATCCTCTCCTTGAAGCTTACCTTCTTCTTGAAACAGTCTCTCCCTTAACAGCACATTCTCCTGGTTTCTTTCCTATTTTACTGGCTACTCTTTCTTGGCCTCTCCTCTTTCCAACTTCTGAGTTTAGAGCACGCCAAGATTCACACTAAAGTCTCCTCTACATCTCCGTGTTCTCCCTAGGTAGGCTTATCCAGTCTCATGCCTTACGCTTGTGACATCAGATTTCTATGTCCAGACCTTACTTCTCTCTCAAGCTCCAGACACAGATATGCAAGTACTTGCCTGACTTCTCTATTTACATATCTAATGAATGTACCCAACATTGCCTCCCTTCCCCAGAATCCCATTATTTAAATGGCATTCATTTCCACTCAAATGCTTCAGTCACAAATCTTCATCTTTCTCAAACTTTCAATTAATGCGTAAGATCTGCCAGTGGTGTCTCCAAAATATATGACAAATCTAGCCACTTTTCTCCAGAGCTAACCTCTGTCCACATCTCCATCTCTTGTCCTAACTACTGTTAACAGTTTTCTAATAGGTCTCCCTGCTTCCACTCTTCCCTCCTTACATCCACTCACCTTACGGTAGCCAGAGTATATCCTTAAAATGGAAACAGCATCATGGCACTTTCCACATAAGACAGAACAAAGGTTTTCTGTCACACTTAATATTTAATGTTCTAATTACAGCTCACGAGGCCCTTACTTATCATACCTCTGCCTATCTGTTTGTTCTCATTTCCTCAGTCCTGCCCTCTTAACCTCTGTACGCTAACCACTGTAGTCGTCTTAGCGTTTGGGACTCTAACACACCAAGCATGTTTTCCTTCGGGGCTTTTGCATGAAATCTCCATGTGACTGGCCTCTTGGCTTCAGGTTTCAGCTTTACTGTCCCCTCCTCAGAGGGTTTTCTCCTTGCCAAAATGTCTTATCAAGTCCTGCAGTCTCTCCATCATGACATCTGTTTTATTTCTGTTATAGTATTTATCATACCTGAAATTGTACTATAAATTGTTAGTTATTGCCTATGATCTGTCTCTGCACGCAAGAATGTAAGCTCCCTGAGGGCAGGACCTTGTCTGTCTTCTTCACTGTTAGACCCTGGTGCCTAAAACAATGCCATTCATGCAGCAGAAGAACTATAAATGAGTGAAAGAATGAACGTAACTCTTTGGAGTGGAACTCTAGGGGAGCTTGAGCTGGTAGGGGTAAATCTCCATGTTATTCTCCTTAAATTCTGAAAAGTTAGGCTGAGAAGACAAGACTGCCAAATATCCCCCCATCAAGGGAAATCAGAGAATTGAGGAGATGTTGATTGTTGCTGTTTGTCTCTTTTATACTTTTCTCCATTCTTCAACTATAGCATCAAAGTAATCTACAAGGTTTGCATTTTTTTTAAAGATTTGATTTACTTATTTGAGAGAGAGAATGAGATAGAGAGAGAGGGCATGAGACAGGGGAGGGTCAGAGGGAGAAGCAGACTCCCCGCTGAGCAGGGAGCCCGATGCGGGACTCGATCCCGGGACTCCAGGATCATGACCTGAGCTGAAGGCAGTCGCTTAACCAACTGAGCCACCCAGGCACCCCAAGGTTTGCATTTTTTATGGTAAAAATTAGAATAAAATACACCAGATATTAAGTGTGATGTCTCTTGGTGATATGAATCTTTTTTTCCCTCCAGTATAGTTTTTGGAGTTTCTGTGTTTTCTTCAGCACATCTTGTTTTATAGATGAAAACCATTTATAAAAACCCTTTATTTATAACTCCAAACTCATGTAAGGTGCCATTCCTCAATATTGTCTTGATGTGCCCTATGCAGATACACATACAACCCACAAAATGTGACATATGCCCTTTGTAAAACCTTGGATATGCTTTCTCTTTATACATACATGTATTTGTCTTTGTACATGTATAACAAAAATAATAATGATAAAATAAAAACTGCTACTAGCTATTGATAGTATCAGGTGGCTCACACACACTATGGCTAATGAATTATTTATAACAACTCTCTGACATAGTACTACGTCTTCCTCTAAAAGTAAGGAAACCAAGTTGCAGAGAGGCTTAGTAATTGCCTCAAAATAAAATAGCTGGATTTTTCTACAGCAGAGACCCCTTCCAACTTACTTACCTCTGTATCTTCAATGCTAACGTAGTGCCTGGGAAATAGTAGGTACTGTATATGTTTATAGATGAATTGAACAGTGTAGTTAACATTCGAATCCATGTGTGAGTGACACCTAGACTCTTAAGTGTAGTATCACACTACATCTTTGGTCTTATCTCTGTGTGCACATTAATCAGAAATCTTATGACTTGAAACCCTCTTTGAAATTAGCAATAACTTCTTCAGTGCAACTTGTATTACATTTTATATTCAAGGCAGGATCAAATACTGAAATGAATGAATGAATGAATGGATCTTTCAGAATTAGTGCATAAACTAGAGTCCTGGATTGATAAGATTTTTTGAAGTTAGGTATTTACATAACCATATTCCTACTAAAGTTAACATTATTTGGAAGATTATCTCAAAAGAAACGTGACCATAGAATAATCATAAAGCTTTGAATGAGAGATTTTGAAGTACAGTCGTATTTGACTTTTGTCTGGGAATCAGTAATGGTTAAGACAATTATTAGAGATTTTTATTTGAAAATGTAGTCCTGGGGTAGTTACCTAATTTTTCTAACATCCTAAAACATTGGCCTCTAAGTCCTTAACATATTAATACAGAGTCTAATTGGGTTTTATTTATTTAATATCAAATAATGGCATGTTATACATCGGGTTTCTCATTGTTTGGTAATTCAGAAAACAAAGCAAAAAACAGGCCTCGAATAAAATTCAGTTGAATTTAAAAATGAGTATCACTATTACTTCAGTTCTTTTAAAAATGTTCTTCATATTTTTGAAGCAAAAATTACATGCAGTTGTTTTTTATTATTTATGGTAGTTATGTTCCCTATAGTCATTGCAAACACTGAATTAGTGAATACTGAACTATTGCTCCTACAAGAAATACAGGGTTATGTTCCTGCAAGCCTGTGGTCACAACATTGGCATCAACTGATCAGTATAGAATCTTGCTTTTTGTGTGTTTCTGTTGAAAGTTCTCTTGTTTAATACATATAATTGATTCATTAACATTGAACTCACAGCCCACAGTGTTATAACCTGTACCTGAAAGAAGCTTATTTAACATAAATCCTTTTTCTTCGTAAGACACATCACAGCATTCTTGAAATTAGGAACACTGAACAGCACTTCAGCACGGCATTCAGGGACCTTTTTATTTTTATTGATTGTGTAGTGATACAGCAATTCTATACATTACTCCCATGCTCATCATGATAAGTGTACCTTTTATCCTCATCACATATTTTACCATCAGGGGCCATTTTAAATAACAAAATCAACAAAAAATAACAAAAATGGGAGAAACATGGTATTAAATATGCAGTGGAAAGAACACTTGGTAACAGGATGAGAGCTGAAACAAGGAGGCAGAATGCTGCCTTTTTTTTACTTCATCCGGGAACTTGTGCGAAATGGCTCAAATTTTCACCCAGTCTGTGCATGTTTGAGTCTGTGAATGATCGTGAAAATATATGTATTGGCTTGGGATTACAAATAAATATTAGCAAGTAGATGTTCTCACAAATACGGATTCCATGAATGAGAATCAGCTGTGTGTAAAATGCACAGATCTTAAATGTACAGTTGGGTGGATTCTGATAAATGCACATACGTAGCGCGCCCAACCTCCAGTCGAGATAGGAAACATGTTCATCACCTCAGAGAGTTTCCTTCTGCCACTCCCCTGTCGATTCCCACCTGCGCCTCTCTCTCTCGTAGGCAGCCCAACCACCTGGCCTGATTTCTATGTGTAGATTAGTTTTGCTTTTCAGGAATTTCATACATAAGGATTCATTCAGTTATTTTTTGTGTCTACGTGCTTTCAGGCAAAAAATGTTGTTTGTATCACTAGTTCATTCTTTTTTTAACACTTAGCAACATTTCTTTGTATGAATATACACTGTGTGGGTATACAGTTATTTTCAGTTTAGACCTGTAATAAATAAAGCTGCCAAAACATTCCTGTGCAAATATTTTTGCAACATGTATTTTGATTAGGGTGAGTAAATATTTGGGAGGGGAATTGTTGGGTGATAGGATTAACATATGTTTAACATTATTAAGGAAGAAACAAAACTGAGCTGCCAAAGAATTTTTCAAAGTGGTTATACAAGTTTACATCTCATTGACAGTGTATGAGTTCAGATTGATCCTGACTGTAGCTAGTTCTTTTAGTTTTGAGCCCCCGAAGTGGGTGGAAAATTGTACACCATTATGGTTTTAATTTCCCTGATGACTAGCAACACTAATAAAAAAAGTCATACAACATGCTTTCCTCTATGTATTTATCTATCTTAAAGATTCCATTCAAGTGGCTCTTTCAAGACAAAGACATGTTTTAAAGTGACTTTTTGTCTGTACCTGTAGAGGAAAGCATTTGGCAGTTTCTTCAGCTGACAAAAATTGAAGAATTTTTTGCCTGCCCGAGCACCTTATTACATGTTCTATGTGACCACAAGTGATCATATTTATAATGTGGTTTGTATTGGCACATAAAAGTGAGCAGGATTAAATGAGATCAAGTTCCTTATGATATGGAATTTATAGATAATATAAGAAATAGTGCATGGCATATTTATAAAGAGATATATTCTCCTTTTCCTTTTTATTACATGAATGGATAATTGATAACTTTTGAGGTCTGTCAATAGCACATCAGAACACTGTAACCGCCTAAAGATGGATTCATATCCTAGGAAACTTTTCTCTCAAGATTGAATACTGAGCAAAAGACTTGAAATTCCAGTCATTGTAATTTTATTTGAAGCATTTTCAAACAGATGTTGCATCTTGGTTTGCTCCTGTATTTTAAATACTTTCTTTTTTTCAATATTCATTAAACTAGTCTCTTCTTCTTGTCTCTAATAAGAGAAACATCTGTTTCTTCTTGTTGTATCAGTGCAACCACCTCAAGAGCTTTACTTTAAAAATAATACCATTAGAAAGACAGCATAGATAGAATATGCTTCATTAACATGCTACATTTGCATACAAAACAAGTTTTTCTAACAATGATACGGTAGAGAAATGTAAGTGAAAATACTATAAAACAATTTAGTTATGAAAAAAAAATTAAGACCAGAAGCTGGAATATGGTTTCAAAGATGTTGGTTTTAGGTTAAAAACTTTCTTTGTAGAAATGTATGTTTCCTTTTAGAATATACAGTTGAAAAGTTTTGATTGTTATGATTTAATAACTGGAGCTATCTATTATAAAGTAATATCAAATAACCATTAAGTATAAAATTACATCAAAATGGTATATTTTTAAAACACAAATACTTTGGAAAATATGTACTTCAGGTTATATCAGTCTTCTCAAAATTAGTCACCATGGGAAGTTCTTGCTTGGAATTATATTTAATTTTTGGAAATACTTCATATTCAACGAACCATTATCATTTTTTTTCAGAACCATATGCATTGAATAATCTAGTTAAAACACACACACGCACACAATTTAGGGAGGAGAAAGCCGACCTTAACTATGAAAGAATAAGACTGATTTATTGTATAGCTCAAAGTTGGCTTAAATTAGCTTAAAAATTGTTGACCTTGATATTAACAAGAAATATAATCAGCTACCCTGCCAAATTCCCAAATTCCTCCCCACTGATATTGCATGTTTGGATTTATAAGGGGGAGAAGGATACTTGTTCATAAACAAAACCAATTTTTAATCATGTTATAATAGTTAATGCTTACAGAATTAAACAACAATCCAAGTTGATATTTAGAGAGCTGGGCTCACTGACGGAATAAGAAACAGGAGTTACTTACTGGGTGCTGCCTGTGTGTCAAGCACTTCTCTAAATGATAACGTATTTACACATAACCGTCACAAGAACCCTATGAGGTAGATACTTTTATTAGTCCCATTTAATAGGTAAGAGAACTGACACAGGCTAAATTGCTGAAGGTCTGGCATTTGGTGAGCAGAAATGAGGTTGTACCCCGATGGTCTGACTTCCGAATCCCTGCTCTGTCCGTTGTGCTATCTGCCCCTCTGAGGGTGAGTCTGTAAGTCAGACACTCGGGCTCTAAACCCTTTCTCGGGCTCATAGAGGGCATGGTACATGTGTGCCTGAGCAGAATATGACCCCAAATACAGGGTGAAAAAATACATTTTTTCAGCAAGATAATTAAGAGTTCCTTTTAACTAACTTGCGTGTAAAAACTTTTAGTTCTGTAAGTAAATATATGTATAATATTCACATAATTGCTATGTGTTTTTAAAATTACATACATATATAATTTGGGAGGTTTATTTTCCACTGTCACTTTTTGGAAATAATTTTGTTCTAATTTCTTCACATGCAGCTTTAGCACTTGTGTCTTTGTCATAACTGTGAGTCATCTCACACATTTTTTCAGAACAAATCATCATCACCTCTAAGTTGTTTGTACACAGGAATTTTTTTTCACATCTGATGTTGTCACTGGACACTGGACATTATTTTTCTAAGCTTCAAGTGCCCATAAGCATAATGCTAGGACACACTTATTTTCAGTTGTCTCGTATGTGTATATTTGTGATTCCATGTTTTAAGATTTACTTTATTACTGTCTTGTTTAGAGAGCTTACTTATAACTACACCAACATTTGTAATTGTAACTCCCCCCAAAAATAATTTTAAGTCTTAGCTTCCCTTTCTATAAAATGAGACTAATCAAAACTTAAAAAAAATTTTTTTGACATGATATTGATATAAATATGCTGCTTCCTGGGTGCCAGATGCTGTTTTAACGCTGTAGAAATACTAATTGGTCTACTCCTCAAAACCGGTCTATGAAGTGGACAGTGTTATTTTCATTTTAGAGAAGAGAAGCCTGAGGCGCAGAGCGGTTAAGTAGAGCCCAGCTTGGCAAGGGGGAGGGCAAAGGGGCGCAGCCTGACTCCGGAGCCCGTCGCCCTCATCCTCACGCTGCTCTCTGTCCTGCTGTCTTGCCGCTCACTGTCGGGGAGAGTCAACACACGAACATACGCAGTGTGCGTACACAGTGCTGCGCACAGATGAGGATCTCAGGAAGTGCTAGCCCTGTGACACATGGGGGGCTTTTCTAAGTATCAGTAACTAGCATCCTTCTTTTTTGGTCTGGTACCGAACCACTGTGCATCCACCAGGACCCCCTGCTTCTGGGAGCTGATGAGTCTTCCTGTTTCCTGGGGTATTCATTGACTCTAGAACAGTGAGTGGGGTAACAGCATGTCTTTAAGAGCAGATGAAAAGTGCTGCTTTCATCCTGTTTGTTAACGTGTTCTTTGTTATTTATGACTCACAATTTTTTTCTCTCTCTTAAAATGGATTTTATCCACTTATTTGAGAGAGATTGAGCGAGTGAGCAAGCGAAAGAACACAGGGAGGGGCAGAGGGAGAGGGAAAAGCAGGCTCCCTGCTGAGCAGGGTTCCCACTCGGGGCTCCCTCCCTGCACCCTGGGATCCATGACCTGAGCCAAGGGCAGATGCTTAACCAACTGAGCCCCCCCTGTGACTCACAAATTTCTAATAAAACTTGAGATGATGATACTTTTTTTCCTGAATAAATGTGTTAATACTCATATAAGTACCTATCTTATAGCAACAGTCTGATCAACTGTGGTAGTCTGAGTGAATTTTAAATAATGAATTCCAAAAGCTCGTAAATTTAATTAATGTTCGATTTCATATGAATTAAAATTTGCTAAACAAAATTGTTACTTTTTTAAAAAACACTGTAAAGATGCTATTCCTTATAGCTTTTCTGAAACAAAACTAAATCTGTACCATACCCTCCAAGTAACAGATGGTCCAGGGAATGATAAAGGCAAAACAGATTTGGAACAAGTTTCCAGGAGAAGCCACATATATATATTTTTATAATTTTAGTCCTTATGTAAAAAAAGTGAGTACAAAGTTCTGTTTGCTCAGTTTCACAAAGTATGAGAATGATTTATACGAATACTCATGGGCTTATTCTAATGTGCCTTAGAGAAAATGCTTGATCTTGATTCTCATACTTTTAATATAAAATTTAATTTTAATTACAATTGTGAGGGAAAACCATCGATGTAAGAAAATATAAAAGACATATAGCATGGAGGAGATTCCAATACCACAAAAATCTGATGGTGCAAATGCTGAAAATTAGCAAATGAAACTGGATGGTGTGTCAGTTATTTACCATCCTAATGCTGTGTGAGACAAGGACATCCCAGAATTTGAGCTCTGTCCAGGTGTGGTGGCAGTGGAAATGTGTGTGTGTGTGTGTGTGTGTGTGTGTGTGTATGAGTGTACATGTGCACATGCACATAGTGTAAGCAAATTCTGATCATGGATGCATAGAGGTTATATAACATTTTTGTTGTTTTGTTTGTTTTTGTTTCTTGTTTGTAAGAATTGAGACTCTGCAACCAGATATATCTGTGTTTCAGTTCTGTCTTCTGCCATTTACTTTGCGATGCTTAAACTTTATTAGATTCAGTTTTCTCACCTATTTACTTGAGGCAATAATTCCTAAAACATTTAGTGTGAATCAAATGCAAGGACTTATCAGAGTGAGTAGCGTATTGAGCTTAGAACACTGTATCTTTAAATATACCCATATACAGAGCTAATGCAGTTAGATTCTGCTCTGGAAGAAGACTTCAGGCTATTATTTTTTATAACATGTGGATGAAGAAAATTTTTTAAAAGTAGCATATTTTCTTTTGAGCAAGTGGATCATTCTTTCCCCAATTGAAGAACTGAACTTCATTGTATACGGGAGCCTATTCGTATCATAGATTACTAAGGCATACCTCTTGAAGATTAAAAGTACAAAATAATTGGAATTAAAATCAATAGAAATCACAGTTTAAGCACAGATGCAACAGTGGTTGCTATCAACAAGCCTGCTTTTATCTGAGTTTTAATTTAGTAATTAAATTTCTTGAAAAGATTAACCTTTTTATTTTTATCTGATTGGAATAATAGACCTTTTTGCTATGAACAATTAAGCTGATGATGTTTGTAAGTTAATTGTATGATGGAGAAATGTTCACAGGAATTTTTAGAAAGGCATTCTGGTCTACTGTTTAGAACTGAAAGGTTTGTCAGCTGATGGTATTTTATAAGTGACCTTTACTGGATGCGTGATTATTTAGAATTAAATTTTGAGACTGAACATTTGTAACATTGATGTCCTTGGGATCCATGCCCCAAAATTGCATTTCAAAGCAGGGCTCATCACATTATAAAGGCAAAACCCAAAACCATGTACTTCTGTGCTTAATCAACACTAAACCCAGTTTTGTACTCTACAGAAAAATGTTATGGTGAAATACAGTCTTCTGTGCCTCTGTTCTGTGGGAGAACCCTGATATAACCTACTTGAGAAGGAAATATTTCAGTAAACACTACTGCTTGTCTGACAGCTAACTGATTTTAATTTTAGAATAAGACTTTACATAGCAATTTCACAGTACAAAATTGTGCATATGTATTATACATTTTGTAACTTGGAGGTTATTCAGTATTAATTACTTTAGAGCGGGGGTTTTCTCTTTTCCTCCATTGAAATAAAATGTGCTGAATATGTATTTCTAAATTAAAATGTGAAAATCCTAAAAAAAAAATCTGAGATGTGGTTATTTGTAATGCTTTTTACCAGTGTAATACCAGTAAATATTACATATATGTGACAATCTTATAAGCTCCAACAGGCTTTAATTTTTTTCATTAAAATCATATTTCTGTTTAATAGTATCAGCCAACCGAAAGTTTATGCTTTTTCTGCAAAGGACCACACGGTAAATCGTTTAGGCTTTGTGAGTGACAAGAAGTCTCTGTAGCAACTGCTTGACTCTGGCTTTGTAGAGCAAGACAGTATGTAAGCAAATGAGTGTGGCTGTATTCCAACACAACTTTATATGGGCACTAAAATTTCAATTTTATACAATTTTCATATGTTGTTATTATTGTTGTTGTTGTTATTATTATTATGTGTTTTCAGCTATTTAAAGATGTGAGAACTACTTTTAGCTCTCAGGCCATACAGGAACAGACAACAGCAGGCCAGGTTTGGCCTATAAACTGATTTGCAAACCTCTGATCAGAGGCTTGGAGCTGTCATCTGTTGCTTCATTGACTTGCTCTCATTTCATTTGTAGCTACCTTTACTTGCGAGGCTTCTCTTTTCTTTTGTGAATCTGAAGTGTATCTTCAAGTAACTTCTTCCTGTGAATTCTGAATTATTCTATCTGGCCTGGGACAAAATCCCTTCCCTTTGCCATAACAAGGCCTTTGTAAGTTCAAAGAAAGCCACTCTGACCCTCTTAGACTTCTCTCTCTCTGCCTCTCTCTTAGTGTTTCTTAAACTCTTTCCAGATGCTTATGTTCAGTTGCTGATCTCCTTTGTTTGGGCCTTAGTTTTCTATTCTTTACAAAATGAGCACAAACTAAACAAAAACTTTAAGTTATTATCTGTCTAATGGAGAGTTTAAAATCATTTTTCATTCCGAAGATCTTTGTACTAAGCCACAGTGAAATGTGGTTGTTAGGAGTGGGAGCTGTTGATTTATTTTTGTTGGTTTGTGTGTTTAAATATAACCTAATTCATTATAAAGATACCTTATTTATAAATGATCAGATAACCCTGGTATTATTTCCTATGGTTATGAGTGGTTAATTAGCACATAGTTTTTAGTTCTTAATTTCTACAAACTGTATATACTTGCCAGACATGGTTATTGAGAGAAAATAATAGTACAAAAAAAGTTCTTAAAAACAGAGAGAGATGTTAGATAAAAGTCATAAATCCATTTTGTTATCAGAGAGTGGCTTCTAATAAACCTAATCATAAAATAAGTAATTAAATTAAAATAGTTCATCATCACCTCCCAAACAGCTTTATTCACTCCATTAATTTTCCCAGGTATGCCAATGGCACATTAATGACTATTCCCCTCCTTTATTGGGTTCTGTTATGCCTTTTCTGTCAAATGGAGGCTAGAACCACTTCTGAAATTAAAGAAACATGATATCAATTGCAGGTAGTACTGAATTTTTCTAGATGAAAATATGCTAATCTTTACCAACAAATTTCTGACCTTGTTGGTACTGAAAATTGTTTTAAACTGTACCATCTTTAGAAAATAAATTGACTTTTTTTACTTAACAGGTTCTGGGTTGAATGATGGACAGTGGCATGAGGTTCGTTTCCTGGCTAAGGAAAATTTTGCCATTCTCACCATCGATGGAGACGAGGCTTCAGCTGTTCGAACTAATAGTCCTCTTCAAGTTAAAACTGGCGAGAAGTACTTTTTTGGAGGTAAGACTACCGTGTTTTATTGGTTAACTAGTACATTGTTAGAAACAGTTTCAGTCAAGTTTGATTATTAAGTATTTATATTTGATTCAGTAGACTCAGCAGATCTCAGGGAAAACACCAAACTCTTATTCCATGAGCTAAAAAGAGTGGCAAATTTATGCTTCTTCATGATAAAGTATTCTTATAATATCACCATATTCTTCTAGTTTAATTCAAATATTCAAAGTATAAAGCATGAGATTCTGAATCCATTGATTCTCATAATACTATCCTCAAGAGTCAGATCCTTGGGTCACCTATTGCTGTGTAATTAATTACTCCAAACCTTAGTGGCTTAGAACAACAAACATTGCCTCACAGTTATTCTAGTCCTGGTTTTTTTTCTTGAGTAGGGTCCCCACCGAACTTGGGGCTTGAACTCACCCAACTTGGGGCTTGCACTCACAACCCCGAGATCAGGAGTCACATGCTCCACCGTCTGAGCCAGCCAGGCCTCCCTGTCTCACAGTTATTCTAGATCATGAATTCAGGAGTAGTGTAGCTGGCTGATTCTGACTCAAGGTCCCTCATGAGGTCCCTCATGAGGTTGTTCTACCCAAGCACTTGACTGTGACTGCATTATCTGCAGCCTTCACTGGGCTGCACGTATGTTTCTGGGAAGGTGCACTCGCTACGTTGAACGTTGCTGCTGGTTGTTGTCTGGGGTGCCTCGATTCTCCTCCATGTGGCTCTGGTTTTCCAGGCCTGTCTTCTTCAAACCGCCTCTCTCATGGGTGATCAGGCTGAGAGAGATCAGGGGAGAGGAGCAGAGAGGGGGGGAAACCAGTAAACGAGAGAGAAAGTTTCCACGATGGAAGCTGAAGCTTTTTTACAACCTAGTCTTGGAAGTGACATCCCATCACTTCAGTTATACACAGTTTGGTAGAATTGAGTCACTAAATCCATACCACACTTAAAAGAAAGGGATTACATGAGGAGACTTGCATGGAGAAAATCTTCGAGGCTACATACCACAGGTTGCCTTACAGGAAAGCCATCTTATCACACGTCTTAGTTCTTAAGAAAAAATAAGTGAAAAAGAAGGTTCTCTTCAAACAATAAATTCTACTATATGTGAAAAAGTGTTCTATCATGGATCTGGGCATATTTTTTTAATTTGAAAAATGTATCCTGCCAGAATTTTTTTATCATTAATGAAATATAGGGACAGTTTTTTATTAAAGTGCTAGGTTTGTTTAAATCAGTATATCTTTCACTAGATTATCGAATTCTTCATCCAAAATCACACAATATGAGATCTAAAAAATATATTGTACTCTTAGGAAAGGCTTTGTTAAACTTTAAAAAACATATGTGTACGTATATCTGCTTCTCAAAATATGTGTATTAATATTCACACTTAACTTGCTTATTTAAGTGTTTATATATCAGTATATTTATATATATTTCTAATTATTAGAATAAGCCTGTTTGAGAGCAGTCATCTTGTATATCTTGTTCCCTGCTGTATCCTCCTTGGTCTTAGAAAAATTCCTGGAATATAGATGACCAAGAAATATGAATGAATTAGTAAATTTAGAAAAGCAAGCAAGGCCAAGCATTTTACTCCCAGTTGTTTAAAAGGAGAAATATGAAGCCCACAGAGCTTCACTGACTTGTCATTGAGTTTGTGGGCAGCACCTGAACTCAAGACCTGTGACTCTTGTATGCCAGGGTGTTTCTCACTATGCATCATGCTATGATGCGTGACAACTCTGAGACAAAAGACCTGGGCTAGACCTCTCTGTCTTGAACCTTACATTGTGTTCGTTGGAAGTTAAAAACTACATGTTTCTAAAAAGGCTCTCAATAAATATTTGATGAGTTGGGTGAAAGTCAGCCAAGATGTCTTCTAAGTGAATAAACTGGGGCTTATTGATGTGAAAGTAACCCAGTAACCCAACTGGTTTTCCTGCAAAAATATATTTAATATGATGGGCTTTTGGCCAACAGTTTTCATTGCTGTCATAGAAAATGGATCACAGTAGTCAGTTGGAAAGCTATTGATAATAGCTACCCATCCAAATGGCAGTGGAATATCTTTGGCCATCGATGAGCATGCTGAATGCCTAAGGCGAGTTTTGGTCTATTTCCATCTATATGGGTAGCCTCATAGCTATAACCAGCAAATTTAAGGCACAGAGTTAATGGGATATGAAGTCTTCATAGTGTGCTATTTGCTATTGTTTTACAGATTTTGGTTTTCAAACCCAGTGGCTAGAGCATATTTTCTCCCTCTTGGGTCTTTGGTCTGCCATTGGGAAATGCTGTCAGCAGATGATCAGGATCTTCTTTGGTTTTATCTTCATTAGCTGAATCCTTGGAATATATGAGAATCACCAGGGGAACTTGTTACATTTCAGAATCCTCAGCCCCCACTCCTAGAACTCAATGCAGAATGCTGGGAAAAGAAAGAACTCTAAGCTTCAAGTTATTCTGGCACAAATGATCTGAGGAAAGAATTATAGATTAACCTTAGCCAATTTGCATGCACATCTTTCAGATTCTTCTGAAAGATGTCAGTCACCGAAAAGTGAGATAAGTGAGAATTAGCTACTGTCTTGTAGCTTAGCCACGAAGCAGTAAAAGGAAATCATAGGCCAATGTCTGGTGCTTATACAGACATTTATTAAATGAACATTTTTATTAGCAAGTAGGCACAATGCAGTTAATACAAACTCTTCTGTAAGCTCAGTGAAGTCCTAGCTCTCTGACTTGCTATACCTTGCATAAAATGTTCTCTTTGGGCAGCTTTCGCAGTATTTTAGAAGCAGGATTCAGCTACACTCAGCCAGTGCCAAGCAACAGAAAGTCTCCCAAGCTGATGGCTGGCACAGGATCACTAAGTGATCAAGATTCCAGAACCATGTCCAAGGCTTCAGGTCACCGGCCTCACTTGTCTTATCCTGTCTACGCACAGGCTGTGAGTGTCTCTAAAAGATGTTTTGTCAAACTACATATTCTTAATATCTTTAATTTCACCACTGAGATATCTTTCCTAACATTTATCTAACATTTATGCTGATAAACAAAGCACTCATTTCACCAAAGAAAACCCAGTTTGGCATTTAGTAAGTTGATTAGAGGAACAGAGAGCAGAAATCCAGTAGCCTCCTCTGCAATGGCTGCTTGTGACCACCTCTGGCATGCGGCTTTCAGAGTAGAATGCTAGCTGTCTCTAAATTGTAAATTAAACACACACACACACACACACACACACACACACACACACACACACACACATGCTTCCTATTGTCTGTGCTGAAAAATTTAAAGTTAGTTGTAGATGTTGTAATAAAAACATCTTAAGAAACATTAGTAGAGTAGAAAGAAAATTGACTTGTCCTAAAATATGACTTTGAAAAACACACTCTTGGCTTGGGATCGTGGCTTCACTTGTTGATAGATCATTTTAATAATTTAAGGCAGTAGAATTTTAAATAATGGTTGTAAACACTGCCAGCATAACCTGTTAAACCCAGGGTCTGATTCCAGGGTATGCTAAGTGCTGACTCCCTTTCCAATCCACATGGAGTCTTTATTTAACTCATCAAGGAAGATGTAAGATTTCAGACCATGTGCTCCTCTAAAGTATCTGACCAACTTCTCCACTAATCAAAGCATTCCTTCCTCCTTGGTAAAAAATAAATTGTTTTCTTACTAGGTGAAAGCCTTAACTAAAGGCTTGCTGGCCTCGTGTACTCAATTACAGACTTCTGAACGTGTACACACTTTGTTTTTTTTTGAAGTGAAGTCCCAGCCATGTAGCTCCTATTCTTTCCTGCTCTTTCCTACCAGCGTGGAGATTATCTCTCCATGCTTGCACCCTGCTAATCCCAGAAAAAGTCTTAGTTCTCCTCTGGAACACTCGTGATCAGATGTTTAAGCACCAAGAATTCTTTTATCTTGTTCTTTCTTGGGAATAAACAGAAAAAGAAAGAGATTATTTATTTGGGATGTTTCCTCAGGAAGAGTTATTTTGGTTGCTTTAATTTTTTTTTCCTCTACCACCCAACTGGAATTACTTTTGATAAGACTGTTAATTTTAATAATCAAAGTAAATTTATTTATTGGCTGTTTACCTGGTAATAGACTTTCTGATACAGGCCAGAGCCCATGGTCATGAGAGAACAGAAGGATTTGTAAATTTCTTAACTTTTTCAGGGATGGTATTTTTTTATTATTATTACCCTGTTGCTTTCATTTGAAAGGAAAAGGAGCTGTGGGCTGAAGAGAAGAGCTAAGAAAGTTCCAGAGCCAGTCTTCCTGGAAGGGGGTGGCTGCTCTCAAGAAGGACTTTCCTTCCAAACATATTTTGGTGGTTTTATCTCATTTATATACAAAGAGATTATAGAGCCCCTAGTATAACCCAGGTTTTATGCTAGACACTGGCCATATACCATGACAAAAAAGAAGACATAATCTGTGTCCCTCGTGGAATTTATTGTTTTTGCTTTCACAGCAATATTGGTCTCACCTTTATAAAGCTGTCATTTTATATTATTTGTATGATTCTCTTACTAATTTTATAGCTACTCTGAGCTCCATCTGGGGAAACCTCTGTTCTGCGCATAAGACCTTTCAGCCAATTGGATGAGGCTCACATTGTCAAGGATAGTCTCCTTTACTTAAAGTTGGTTGATTGAGACGTTATCCATATCTGCAAAATACCTGCACAGCAACACCTAGAGTCATGTTTGATTGAATAACTGGGCACTATAGCCTATCCAAGTTGACACACAGAATTACCCATTGTAGGGTTTTCTATATCCTGGATTCGAGACATCACATAAAATTATAATCAGACATCTGGTTTAATGTACAGATGAAGTAATACCAGAAACTACTTTTACAGTTTCCTAATTACAATTTCCAAGCCTTCTGCATGCTTATTTTATAATTTCTAATGTTACTTCCTTTATTCCCTCTCTCTCTTTTCAATACCTTTACTAAGATAAAACTTACAAATGCTACAATCACCTATTTCAAGTGTACAGTTCAGTGAGTTTTAGTAAATGTATACAGTGCTGCAGCCATCACCAGCCTCCAGCTCTAAGATCATCCCTTTAACTCCCCAAATCCCCTCCTACCCCTCCTGCTTCACCCAACAACCACCCATGGGGTTGCTTCTGCCCCTGTGTTTCTATTTCTAGACCCTTCCATTTTTTGTGGATTTGCAGTTTGTTTTTTGACTTTTCATGTAGTCCTCCTTAGAGACTTGGCCCAGGTCTCACCTTCTCCAGGGGGACCACTGGGTCCTTGCCCCCGACTCCAGCACACCACCCCTTCCCCACTCCCCACGCCCTTTCGAGTCCACTTTCTTCCCTCCCCTCCCACAGCACTTACTCATGCTCTGACATTTTACATCCTTCTTTATTTACTGTATGGATTGTTTCTTGCTGGAAGCAAAATGTAAGCACGAAGAGGCCAGGTTTTTATTTTTTGTTTTCTAATGTATCTCGAATATTTAGAAAAAAATGTCTGACACATAATAGGTTCTCAATGTCTATCTATTCATTGAATAAGTTAATCAGTGGTCCCTTATGAATATACTTAATGGTTACATGCACAAGGGGCTACAGGACTTTTTATTCCCACATAGATTGTCAGCTTCTGCCATATGCCCATCACCCCCAAAACATTTAGGTAAGGGATAGTGATTGCGCTAGCATACGATATTCCATTGTCATATTTGAGAGGTATAACTTCCCAGGGTCTTGAAGAAAAAGTAATTGATTTATATCAGATGCAATTTTTTATCTAAGGGTATTACATGTACAACTAAAAAGTAGTAGAGACAGGATTTAGATAATTTTGTTTGGTGAATATTTACTAAAACCTGTCATTATTATTCATCCTAGAACAGTGAACAAGTTAGAAAGAATACTTGGCTCTCAAAAGGTTACATTCCAGTCAAAATAACAGATTGGTAAAATGAGTATACTGTGGAGTCAATAAATCCGGGAAAGATGGGAAGTTCTTATGGGAGGGTTGTTGAGAATTACCTCTTACCGTAAGTTGGCCAAAGGAAGCCTCCGTTGACAAGATGGCATTTGGACAAAGAGCTCAAGGGGGTGAGGAGATCAGGGAGAAGAGCATCCCTGGTAGAGAGGAAAGCAAGTGCGGGCACAGGTACAGATGGTGGGTGTATGTGATGCTTGCGGAAAGGAGACCGGCTTGGCTTTAGGAATGGGGGCAGTTGGGCTGGGTGGTGAGGAGTCTTTTACTCTGAGTGAAATGGGAAGGCCTTTGAAGATTGGACCAGGAGGGTGGCGTAATCTAATTTACATTTTAAAATGATCTCTCAGGATGCAGTTTTCAGAAAAGAGTATAATCGAATGAGGGCTCACAGTGGAGACTATTGCAGTAATCCAGATAAAGGAAGGTAGAGACTGGGAGGTAGCAGCGGAGGGAGTGGGAAATGACCAAGTCCTGATCAACAGGACCTGCCCACCGGTGGGATAGGGGTTGTGATAAACAAACAGGAGCCAAGGATAACACCAGTCTGCCTGACAGAAAGCCTAGAGCTTACCCTTTCCCTATTCCACACTTCCTCCTTCCCCTTCTACACTGTGGGGTCCATTTGGCAGTGTTTCCCTAAAACTTAGTTCTGACCTGCGCATCATAAACGTACTGACAGTGTCTGTCCGTGCAGCGACCTGTCATCCCTCCTCCAGAATCAACAGGACTGTGACCTAACCCCCTCACTTTCATGTCCTCTCTTGGTTTTTCTGGATGGTATCTGACTCAGTTCCCAAATCTCTCAAGTCTTTGCCAGACGCTCTTTTTGCCGTATCACCCACGGGGTATAACAAGGGTCAGGAGTCTACTGATCTAAAACTAGCTCTTGTAAACTAAAATTCCAATCAGTCTCTGATTTGGGGACCACAGTGCCACTCAGAAATAGACAAGTGGAGGACACTGACTCAAAGCAAAGCAGCTGCTCTAAAATAAAATGTATTTTAAAAATATTAGTTCACATATAACCTCTGAGTAGATGTACTTCCAGCTTGAAAGTATGACCTAACTGTAATCTCCCCCTGGTCTTTGTTCCATCCAAACTATACTCCTGGTCCAACTATACTAAGGTTGGAGGGGGTTAGGAGATAAACTACTTATTGTCTTTTTACAAATAAAATGAAAGTTAACCATCATCTACATTTACATAGTGCTGAACATTGTTATTAATGTTGGAATACTTGAGTTCCCCACCTTTTGTGTAATATGCATCTCTGTGATTTTTTTAAAGGAAATTTAGCCAATATTACAAAGATTTCAACTATTCCGTATATATAGATAGCACAAATAAATTTAAAAATCAGGCATCTGCATTTAAGTTTAGGAAATTAGGGAGTACATTTTTCATAAACATAGATCTTTCTTTTTTTATTATTATGTTATGTTAATCACCATACATGATTAGTTTTTGATGTAGTGTTCCATGATTCATTGTTTGCGCACAACACCCAGTGCTCCATGCAGAACGTGCTATTGCAAATGGCAAGGGACAACTTTTTCTGACCAACTAACAATTTATTAAACTTCAGAATGAGAAATGAGGAAATCACAACTTAGAACCTTAGAGATTCCTGTAAATTGTTAATATTTTATTTGATTTGGGTTGGCTAACATTATGTAACAATTAGAATTCATTTTTCTTTTATTGCTTCCAAACCTACCAATTAATTTTTGTACATATATATATGTATTTTTTTCTTTTGTGCTTCTACTGTTTTACCCTGGTTCAATATTATAATATTATTATATTATATAAAACATTATATTGTTTTTCTCTTTTTCAGCTTCAGAGGATTGGTCCATCCTTAACTGTAGTGAGTTAATCTAGAAACTTCCTCAGTTATTAATTTCTTAAAAAGGATTTGATTGTACAAAAACAACTACCTGCCCATGTAAATATTTAGATCAGTATTTGCTATTCTATGCAAATTCATCCCCCACTTTAAAAAAGTACATTTTTAAAAAAGCATTTCTTTCCATTATGAGAACATTAATAAGGAGAGACACATTTCTTTTTCAGTCCAATTCCCAAAGTGCTTTTGGTTGTATTAGTTTGTTTTCCAATTATATGCATAAAAGAAAAGGGCAAAGAAGAGGAAGGGAATTGCACAATGAAATTGGATAGATTAACTTCATCAGAAACTGTACATCAGAAACTGTTTCTCTGTTGGAGATAGGAAAGTATTCATTACATAGCCCCAAATTCCAAAGACCTTTATATATCTCTAGAAGTAAAATTTGCTTAGACCGAGGATGCGGGCTAATTACAGTTATTGTGATATTCTACATGCCTTTGCTTTTTTCTGGCTCTCTGAATGGCTTGCATTGGGAATATTCAGATTTAAGATAGAACTAAGTAGTTTTTCAAAGAAGAAAAATCATGGAATTATAAAAACTCTTTGACTTGCAAGAATTGTCTTAATGCTGTGGCTATTTATCACTGGCACCTTCTGCTTTCTTATATTAATTTTGCTACATTAAAATCAGTAGACTAAAAGAACATAATGTTTTGACACTGGAAATAATATAGATAACTCTACAAATATGTAGGTTAAATATGATTTCTCTGTATTTTTAGAAAGTATTTTCCATATCTAAAACACTCAAGTTGAAAAAACCAGCCAAATTTTAAAATAAATTTTAAAACTCATATATCTGCTACAAATATGTGATATGTGTCAAGTTACTACTTGAGGAACATAAGTGTTTCTACACATTATTTTAATCATTGATTTTATAATGTTTTATCAAAAAAATAAGAAAAAAGGAAGAAATTTATGCTTTTTTTTTCATGAGTAATGTGTCTATTTAGGTACTCTAAGAAGCAGAGGTTAGGATGGAATTAGACATTTGAAAGACCTACTGGACAGAATGCCTCTGAAGGATACAGGGATGAAAGAGGAAGAGCAGGTCTGATACCCAAGGAGGGTATCAGGGGGAAGAAGGGGATTGAGTAGCAAGAGCCCCAGAGTGCTGGCAGTGTTGGCATGGTCCCTCGCAAAATTGCCTGTTAGCATCTATCACCAAATGGAAATGGCTGGACCCTGGTCCTGTTGCCATAGTTAGTAGTTGATTAGAGCAGGCTGGGGGCCCATGGCCTCAGTAGAAGGCCATCTCTGGATTCTAGTTTCACGAGCCGACCCTGATCCTCAAACAGGAATATGTGACAAGCATCCCTCCTTGGCCGCCACAAGTTTAAGTGAAAACGAAAGATCATTCTAGAAGTTCTTTCATAGTATTTCTTTACAAACCAGAGAAAAGTGTGTTTGTTTTTCCCAATAAATATAATTGGTATTTCTGTTTGTATTCCTAATTCTCTATGGCCAAAAAAGAGAGGAAATGATTGTAGGCTACTTATTTTTAAAAACTTCTGAGAATTCAAATAATAATACTATATGAGCAGGAAGAAAACCAATATGGAAGCCAGTGCCTGTGATCATGAAGGTTTGTCAGTGTTTATTTTGTTTGCCCATTTGTTTGGTTTTTCCTCTGGGCATTCCATTATTTATACATCAACTTCTCTCTTTGAACTAGGAAGTAAATTCTTTCTGAGTGTGTGCATTTTTCTCTTTTCCATTATTGAGATTTTAAAGAAGATCATAGATTCAAGTAAATGAGTTTGTCTAGTCTGGCTCATCTAGGAAGTAATCAAATAGAGCCTTTGCTAAATTCTCACTTTTTTAAAATGCTTCTTTCTTTTGGCTTCCCACTTGCCCATCTCAGCAACTAGCTATCCTTCAAAAAATTAAGAATCATTATTAACTCCCCAAGGGAATTTTACAATCATAAGGAATTTGTAAGGCTCTCTGGCCTTCAAGACCCTAAAAAGGATACATCTGCAGTGGTGAAATTTCAAGTCTTTTTTAGGGAATAAGGTGTGGGAAAGAGGCTAATTTTTGGTCATTTTCATGACCCCAAGTAGAAACCCCAAACTCATTAGGAGCCAGTCTGCATTCTCCTACAATACCTCCAGCCCTAGACAACCACTAATCTACTTTCTGTGTATAGATTTGCCAATTCTAGACATTTTGTTTTTTTACTTTTTATTTTAAAAAATATTTTCTTTATTTATTTGGCAGAGAGAGAGAGGGAGAGAGTGAGCACAAGCAAGCAGAGGGAGAGGGAGAAGCAAGCTCCCTGCTGAGCAGGGTGCCTGTTGCGGGGCTCCATCTGGGATCATGAACTGAGCTGAAGGCAGACGCTTAACCGATTGAACCGCCCAGGTGCCCCTAGACATTTTATATAAATGGAATCACATAATAGGTTGTCTTTTGTGACTGGCTTCTTTCATGTAGCGTAATGTTTTTAAGGTTTATTCAATTTTTAACAGGTATCACTACTTTATTCCTACATAATTATGTGCAAATAATAGTCTATTGTATGGATATACTACATTTTTTTAGCCATTAATCAGTTGATGGACCTTGGATTGTCCACTCTTTGGCTGTTAGGAATATTGCTGCTGTGAACATTTGGGTACAAGTTTCTGCATGCATGTAGGTTTTTCTTACTCTTGAATATATACCTGGGAGTGAAATTGCTGAGTCTTATGGTAATTCTATTTTGTTGATCTCCTGAACTCTTTCCTAAGTTGTCTCAAGCCTGCAGTTTTCTCTCCACACTTAGAGAAACACTAATTTAAGTAATGATTTGGCGATCAGAATGCAGGAAGAAAAAGAGATATTTCTTGTATCCAAATAATGAAAACCCTAGATTCCATAAAGGGAGGCAAGTATTAGAAAGAGAATAAGGCAGCATTAGAAAATAATAAAACACTGGGTAATGATGTAAGGCTAATGTCATTAAGTGGAAAGTTAGAAATACAAAAGCAAAAATCAGAATGGAAACAAAGATGTTTTTTATCTAGATAGGAACAATCTCAAAGGTTAAAAATGCTCTTGTAAGGTGGTATAGAGAGAAAATAATAGGAAAAACAAAGTGGATCTTAGACTTCTTTATAAAAACAAAGTTTTATCATGGAACACTACATCAAAAACTAATGATGTACTATATGGTGACTAACATAACCTAATAAAATTAAATTAAGTTTAAAAAAAAAACCCAAAGTTTTAAAGCATAACTGAATTTCAGAAGGGAGAACTTTCACAGGTATCATGGAAGAGATGTGACCTGAGGTAAATTACCTGAGAACAAAATAAGAACTATCATGATGAGGGAATGGGAGAGAGAGAATAAAATTTGCCAGGATTTATTTTTAAAAGTGCAAATGAACAAAATAAAAGTTTTTTAACATAACGCTTGTGTTTAATTATATATTACATTATTTTTAAAGTTGCTACTATTTTTTTTATTTGACAGAAGTTTGTTTTTGCTCAATGTTAGACAGATTTTGCTTTCTGGATTAGGATGTCCACAAATGTGCTGTGTCAGATAGGTTTAGAAAAAGAAAGCTTCTTATTGCATGAAGAATTTCAGAAGTTTTAGTTAATCATAGTTTTTGAAAACAGAAAAACTGGCAGTGTCTACCACTGTTAATCTACAGAAATATCAATTTTCACCCTTCTTCCCATACATAGAACATTTTTATGTTTCTTCAAGTGAGAGCAATCCAAAATCTCATTAGTTATTGCATCCAGCTCAAATCCATATCCCTGAATGTTGTGTAGCCCTCTACATCAGGTCAAGATTTGGTTCCTTCTGGTTGAATGAGGTATAAACTGAAGACTCATAACTGCAATATACATTTCTCCCATGAAAAATAAAAGTATAAGAAATATAACCTTCACTGGTCTATAGTAATTTTTAAATCTTTTTAGGAAGAGCAAGCGACCCCTTCCTAATGCCCTCCATGACCCTAGGTTTCACTCTCTGAGAGATCCTCCTTGTCCATTGTTCTACCTGACCGTCTTGAAGAGACCCTTCTCATGGGCTGCGTGCTTTCATAGCTGACTTCCTGTTGATACAGATGTGGATGTCCAGACTGCTTTACTCATTGAATGGACACAGATTGTTGCAGGTCATGTTTGTGGTTTCCTTGGCAATGTAATTTCTCAGAAACATTGTAGTCTTCTAACCTGTTTTCTTTAAGGTGGTTCTCTGTGCAGGGAACCACATCTAAATTTCTGTTCTTGATACAGCTTTAAGCCTAGTGACTCCATCCTTCTACTTAGCTCTGTTTCCTGCCACTTTCCCAGTGGAGGTGTGCCCCTCTGATCTCTCTTCAAGAGAATTTGCTTATGCCCCCACACCTCCTGCTCTCCCCCAGACTTTCAACTTAATGCCTCCTTTCAGCCTTGAGGCCTTGAGAAAGAATAACCCTTGATTGAGTGACAACAGCCTAAATCTGATTATTGCCATAGAACTGTTTCCCACTATCTGGTAGACAGCTCTTTTGTTGTTGTCGTTGTTGTTGTTTTATTTTCATTTATTATTATCCATGGTTATGTAGTACCTGGCAGAATTCTGCTAGAAATCATATATTTTCATCAAATATGGATTAAATCTTAATATAGCAAGTCCTAATCAATAAGAAGCCTATTTCTTGCAACTCTTTTCTTTTTTTTCTTTTTTTTAAATTTTTTTTCCAGCTTAACTCTTACCTGAAGGTAATAAAAAGACATTTTGGACCACAGTTTTACTCTTTTCTAAGTATACCTCTTGGCAGCTATGGCTTATAATTACCATGCTTTAGGATACAGGTTTTTTTTTTTAATCTTTTCAAGCTCAGAAATTGGGGATTCTCCTTCAGTTCAGATTGCCAACATAAGCAGAGAGCACCTGCTATTTTAAAGTGGTTTTATTTTTATCTCAGCCTGCAGGCTAGCTAGTCCTAGACTGAGTTTGTCTCTCTCTTGAGGACTGCTGAACGCAGCAAGAAAGAGCCAAAGCACATCAGCATTTGAGTATTTCCTAATATTTCTTCTAATAGTGAAAGTCCCAGTTGGCATCTGGCATCCGGTTTGCCTTCCAAGGAATAGCAGTTGACAATATGATCAAACATTTTGCTACAGATAGCAAAGGTCCCAGCTTTCCAAGCCTGTATTAGCCCAGGCTTCAGGGCCTGGTATCTACTAAAGGCAATTCCATAAACTTCTGTTCTGTAATGCATAGCACCCTATTTTTAAATACAGTACCAAATACGGTATTAGTTTGGATTAGCTTCAGCTCTGAGGGACAGAGACTATGATTAGCAAGATAGAGATATATTTCTTTTTTTCCATAAAAGAAGATTGAAGGTAAACTCTGAAGGCTGTTGCAGAGCTCCAAGGAGTCAGGAAGCCAGACTTCTTCTGTTTTACCATTCTCAATAGTTAGTATTCACCTTGTAATTTCAAAGAGCATGTTAAACTCCAGGTATTATATCCAATTTTCAGGCAGAAGCAAAGAGAAGATAATGAGAAAGGCTGGGCTCTTTCCTTTAAGGCACTCTCTCTGAAGTCCATATTATATATGAAATACATCAATGGCTGAAACTTACATGGTCACATAAGGGAGATTGGATAACCAAGTGCCCAGCTAAATATCTATATCCATACAAGAGGGGGAAAATTAATATTGGAGGATAATTAGCAGTTTCTGTAACAACTCCTCTGTTTAATATTAAATGCTTGATATTATCTTTGAATTTGATTATAGTCTGTGCATCCAATTTTACTTAATAAAGTGATGTCCAGTATTATTATTCACTCCTTGGGCAAATTTTGGAAATCTGTGAATGGTTGTTTAATCTAAAGATACTGAGTTTGGGAAATACATTTAAGTAGATTCATTTCTTTTCCAAGTTTTCAATTATCTATCATCCTAGCCTGAAGCCTTTTATAACAAATAATTTAGAGTAGTAAAATTAAATAGTTTTTAAAAAGCAATAGAATATCCTCTAATCATGTATTTATATCTCTGTCATTCCCAGTCATATTTCTATTCCCCATAAAAAGCCTAATTCAATAATTCCTTGCTCTTAAATTAAGAGAGAGTTATTTTACCATTCCTCAAAACATTAGAAGTTATTGAAATTAATGTTAGTTGTAGTCTAGGAACTTTTTTCTTTAGCTCAGAAAGTAAATGATTGTACATTTGTTAGTTCATGGATGGTAAACATTTGATCATGAATGTGTTGTCTAGAGAAATGGAAATTAAGAGGCCAGAAAAACATAACTTTGGATTTAGGAAACTGTCCATACCATAAAAAGAAGTGAGGTGTATCAGGTGGACAGCTAGATCTTCAGCTCCAGGAGAGCAGGAAACACCCTTAATTTTGCTCAGCCCAGCTTTCGAAGATACTTCACAGGGTCTGACGTGCAGAAGGTGCTCATTGTACATCTGCTCCATGAATTACTAAGGGTGATTAACCATATCATTAAAATTTGTTCTATTAGAATGTTTATATTATTTTATGCTAGGAAGCAATTGTATATACATTTTAAACCTTTTTTTTGGCATTCTTATTAAAAAAGTGTAAGGTACACCATGCTGTGCCTTATATTTTTATCTCTTACTGTGGCATTAAAGTGTAATCTGTAGGAAGGCATAATCTTTCCCTAGACATCAACTCTAAAGGTTAAAGCTGTATTCTACAACACTTGAGTTTTTCCTTAATAAACATCTCTACTTTTTCCTTATATAAATTTCACTAAATCTTTCTAAAGCTTATTTTTTTATGTGTGAAGATTATATTGTCCCTTGGAAACATGCATTTTCTGATGTATCATTTGTTTTTCAAAGAAAAAAATCTTTTAAACTATCCCCAATATTAAACAATTATTTTTAAGATATATATAAATTTCCTGTTAATGAAGATTCAATTGGCTAAACAAAGATACACTTCAGTATTGTCCTTGTTTGAAACGATACAAATATCACATAGGGAAAATGGGTTGTTAAAATTCTGTCTGTGGCTGTAGATAATTGCACAGTTGTGGGAAAGCAGTTTCCAGATTTTTAGAACATCAACATTTCAAATGGTTTTAGAGGAGTGAAATTAGAATACTTAAAAGTAACTAAATATAACTTATTTACTGTAGTATGAAATGTTGATTTGATATTTCTGAATATCATGTACATCTTCGTCAAACTGGAGACGGTTGGATTTAGCCCAGTGGGCAAAATCCATGCATTCTGTCTCCCTCACCACCACCCCAGCTTCTTCCCCTCTTAAGGCGAGAGAATAATATATCTTGGTGGAGGAGAGTTCAAGAATGAGGAAGGCATGCAAATGTTTTGCTCCACTTACAAAGAACTTAGCAAGCAAACATAGCCCCTGTTCTTATTGCTGTCTAAATATTGATACTTTTTCAGGCAGTCAGGTAACAGCTAAGATTCCTTATGTTATAGTGGGAAAATTGCACTAGTCACAACTTCTAGCTACAAAAATTAGTCACAGCTTCCAGCTACAAAAATTAGTCACAGCTTCCACCTATATTCATTGTTGAATTCACAGAATGTGTAATTTTTTTTTGTGGTAAAATACATACAACAAAAGTTACCATTAACCATTTTTAAGTATGTAGTTCAGTGGCATTAAGTACACTCACTTTGTGGTTGTATAATCATCACAGTCATCCCTCTTCAGAACTTTTTCCTCTCCCCGAACTGAAACTTTGTAACTCTTAGACTCCATTAAACAAGGACTTCCATTTCCCTTCCCTGCCCCCACCCAGCCTCTGGTAACCACTATCCTGCTTTCTGTCTCTGAATTTGCCTGTTGTAGGGACCTCGTATAAATGGAAGCCTATGATACTTGTCCTTTTGTGTCCGGTTTATTCCACTCTTGAGCATATTGTTTTCAAGTTTCATCCATGTTGTAGCATGTATCAAAATTTCATTTTTTATAGCTGAATAATATTCCTCTGTGTGTGTGTGTGTCTGTGTGTCTGTGTGTGTTACCCATATTGCTTATCCATTCATCCATCAATGGAAACGGAATTTTTTTTCCTTACAAAATCTATCCAAATGGGAATGAAGTGATTGATTTTGTTAATGGAGAGATGAAATGTGGTGAGGTAGATGTCTTCTTATACTTGGCTTTCACACTTAGCCTTTCTCCTGTTCCGCAATGACATGACTAGACTAGACAGTAAGTTCTTTGGGAACAGGAAGAATGTTTACCACTGTATTTCAACTTTTAATATAATACATGTTTAATACATGCTGAATGGGAGAATGCATGAATAAAAATATAAGAAAACATGAATGAATGAAGAAACAGACTAATGCATTTTAGAATTTCTATAGAAATAATTGCTAATTTTCCTTTTGTTGATCAGACAAGCTATGGAAACCTTCAGGAACGCTAAAACTCCAAAGCTGACTTGGAGAGTCTTGCCATGTTTTTCTACTTGAAAAAATACACACTCATAACAGTAATATTCACTGGCTTTTTACCATGTTCTAGAAACTATTAGTGTTTTCCTTAATTTATCTCATTAATCCTCATGATAGCCCTGTATCAGGGGACTATGATCCTTATGCCCATCTAATAAAGGTAGAGATCAAGCTGCCAGTTATGTGATTTGTCTGAGGACCATCAGCTCCTAAGAGTCAGAGTGAGGACTTGAATCTAGACTGTCTGACTCTAGACACTAACCTTCTAACCAACATAATATATTGTTCATTAGAATGCCTGCATTTAGTTAGCATTTTCTACTTGAAGCTACTCCTACCTTCATTTCAAAGCCATCCACAGTCTTCTAAGATAAATGTGCATTGCATTTTCTTTTATTAACTTTTCTCGTCTTATATATAGGAATGAGCGACTTATGTATAAATAAGTATGTATTTGTTCTGTGATTAGTGGTACTTTAGGAAAATACTCTCTTCCGCCAAAATTCTTTCCTTATACTCTCTGCAAGAGCGCTGTGAATTCTGTGAGTCTGTTGAATCACAGACCTGTACCTCTGAAACAAATAATACATTATATGTTAAAAAAAAATAGCAGGAAGGGAAAAATGAAGGGGGGGATATCGGAGGAGGAGAGGAACCATAAGAGACTATGGACTCTGAGAAACAAACTGAGGGTTCTAGAGGGGAGGGGGTGGGGGGATGGGTTAGCCTGGTGATGGGTATTAAAGAGGGCACGTTCTGCGTGGAGCACTGGGTGTTATGCACAAACAACGAATCATGGAACACTACATCAAAAGCTAATGATGTGGGCGCCTGGGTGGCTCAGTCAGTTAAGCGACTGCCTTCGGCTCGGGTCATGGTCCTGGAGTCCCGGGATCGAGTCCCACATCGGGCTCCCTGCTCAGTGGGGAGTCTGCTTCTCCCTCTGACCCTCTTCCCTCTCATGCTCTCTATCTCTCATTCTCTCTCTCTCTCTCTCAAATAAATAAATAAAATCTTTAAAAAAATAAAAAAAAAGATTAAAAAAAAGCTAATGATGTAACATATGGTGATTAACATAACATAATAAAATAAAAAAAACTGATTTAGAAAAAAAAAGAATACTTGAAATTCTCGTATCACGCACTCAGGTTAGGGGATTGAAAACAGTTGTGAAAATTCAAATGCTCTCCTAAAAAGTTGATACATGAAGCCTTCATCAGCCATCAACACTAGCAGGAGTGAGTTGTTCAGAAAGCGAAGGACCTTGAGAGAATGAACTGTAAGAAAAATTGTGGAGAGTCTAGTAGGCTTAAATAAGCTGAAGCTTATGAAAAATATCAAAAGTTTTTAGGAAAAAAATATTTAAATATATTGGTACAAAAATAATGAGGATGGGTCAGGATGAGAACGTGGTGTCATTTTAACAATAGGAAAGAAGCAGGGTGGGCTACTCCACTCATTTATTCCATCAGTGTTCTTTTCCAAAGAAAATGGATTTCAAAACTGGAAAAAGGAAAAACAAGTATCAGAGAAAGGACACTGGAATCTAAAATAAGTGAAGAGGGGTACCTGAGTGGCTCAGTTGGTTGAGCATCAGACTTTGGCTTGGATCATGATCTTAGGGTCATGGGATTGAGTTCCCTGCCCAGTGGGGAGTCTGCTTGTCCGTGTCCCTCTCACTCTGTCTATCTTCCACTCATGCTCTCTCTCTCTCAAATAAATAAATAAAATAGGTGAAGAAAAGAAGAGCCTCTCATTGCCTGTAAGGAGCTCTGAGCAAAGAATACAGATCAGTGATATAACTTTTAACTCATCATTTAAAACAAAAGCATGCATTCTATTAATTCAGCAACTAATGTAGCTGGGAGTTGTGACTAGCCTCATTTTTTGAGTCTCCAGACCATTCAGGCTCAATGAAAATACCCAGCTGCTCCAAGTCTCCATCTTGGTCTCTCAGTCACGAATGTAAAATGACAAGGACTACCATTATTGGCCATTTATAAAGTGAGAGAGAGCAGATTCCAGAAACCCCAGGTCTGCAAAAGCCTGACTTTAATCACTGTAAAAATTATAAAATTGATTAAACTCCTTTATCAATACTTAGTAATTAATGAAGCAGTCAAGTGTCTTACTAAGAATAAATCTCTCCAGGAGTATTTTTTTCTTTTTTTGATAGGAGCGATAGGTTTGATAAGATTCTCATTGGCAGATGATAGTCATTGGAGGAGAAGCACCCATCCTCATGCATTCATACACCATTTGAAAATTGCTACTGATATAAAGCCAGCCTGCAGGAGTGCACCATGTCCCTCAGCTGTCTTGGGGCAAACATAGTAGACAACCTGATAGATGCTGTAACTTTAACTTGATTTAGCAAGGCCTTTTGGCAAAATCTGTTCTAGCAAAATCTGGAGTTGAACTCAAAACCCTAGTTAAGTTCACTAGCTCTTCTTTCTATATGCAATTTTGACCCCAACTTAAATAGACAAAGACCAAGAGAAAAGGTGAATGTACTACCTTTATAAAGTCTCCTGATTTTGACCTCTCCCCGCCTTGAAACTGGGAAGAAAAATAAAACAGAATAAGACTGGGCTGAAAAGAAATAAGTTTTCTGATGACTCGTGGCTGGTTGGTCATTTCCAAGGGCTTGAGCACGCTCATCCTACACAGAAGTACATATATCAGATCCTCTGCCCTGACCATAGATAACAGAGTGAATCTGAGTACTTTGAGAAGAATTACAAAAGGATAAATTTTTTTTAATGGAATAAGGGTAGAATTTATCTGTGAAGCTACTCTTTCTTAGGGAGAGCTATTAAACTTTGCAAGCAGCTTGCAGTGTATTTGTAATACAGGGTGTGATTGGCAGCATCCTGGCCTCACAGCCATGGGTGCAAGTGTGCAGTCACCCCTGCCTGGGGGGAGGATGTGGAGGAGGGCAGAGCCTGTTATAACTTCTCTGAGTTCTGGACCCTGGTCTTGACATGTGATTCTTAATATCTCTGATAATTTTTCTTTAATTACTACCTCAGATCTTAACTTACAGCTCTATCATCTTTTTCTGCCCTTTAGGTACCTTGAAGAGGTGCATTTTTGCTGTAGAAACAGTCAACTGAGTGAGGGTCTTAAGAGGCAGCCCTAAGCCATTACTATTGTCCCTTTCCTATGAAACATTTTTTTATCAAAGACTCTAATAATAACATCAAACCAAACTTATCAAATTTGCGATTGATACAAACCTGGGAAGAATAGCTATGAGCACAATGGCCCAGTTTTAAAAAATTCAAAGAGAATGTTAACAATCTATGTTCAAGCTCTGGTTCTACCACTAACTAGTAGGCCTGAATTTTCTTACAGATGAGAGAAGTAAGATTCTGTGAGTTAAGCAGACTGCACATACAGCTAGGAACTGAGAAGACACTGAAGCATAATTGAGACCCAGATCTGTTTGTCTAGAAGCACGATATACTTTGGTAGAAAACTGAATGGGAGGACCTGGTGAGGAGTGCAGGGTGGGGACAGGGTGGTGACCAGGGTGACAGGCTTGGAAACCGGTGAAACTGTGCATACCCATCAGGATGGTAAGGGGAAGGATGTTTAAGTTTGGAAGTGAAGGTGACGTTTCACGTATATCAGATAGGAGGTTCCTTCCAGATGTTCCTGTAGAAACATCTCATACATACTTGTGTGAAAAGACAATGTGGGAGTCACCACCATAACGTTACAGTGGTAACAATGACAAACCAATGAAAATGGAGAATAGAGCGATGTGGAAATGAGTCCCAGTACCCAAGCAGGATGGGACACCAACTTTAGGGAGTGGACACAGGAGACAGAACCCCACATGAGACTTAGAAGGTGGAATAGCTGGTAAAGAGCCAAAGGGCACCAAGGGTGTAGAAGCCACCAAAGAAGGAGAGAGGACCCAGAATTTGTAGAGTTTGCCTAGGGATGATCTGAAGACCCATCAGGATAAATAGAAAGATGTCTTTGACTACTGGCCAGCATGTGCTCCAGTCTTTATTCTTCCTGCATTTCACTTTCCCTGGGATTAAGCACTGATCAATTCTCCAAGACTTTTCCAAGACCACTGTTACTTAGAAGTGATCTTATCAGCTGCCTCAGGATCCCAGAATGTTGTCCAGCAAGCATCTGGCTTTGCATTCTCATGAGACTGACACGCCTTATAAGAACTCTTCTCGGCTCTTCCCTCCTTGTTAAGGTCTACCATGATGTGGCTTTGGCAGTACTTAGTATGGAAATTCTAAAAAGAAAGTATTATTGTTATTTATTTGCATTAAGCTAAATGTTAGTCTACAGAGCAATAAGTCTGCTAAAATGTAATGTTCAGATCTTAGTCTGCATTAATGGAAGAGAGTCAAGATGAGAAACAATAGCTATGTTTTCCTCTACATTGGTTAAACTATATCTGTTATGTTCTCTTCTGGGTGCCAAATTTTAAGAAAATTAATCGATTTGAATGTATCAAGAAGAGGGTGAAATGAAAAATGTTCTGCAAATCGCTTTTTTTGTGTGTGTGATGAAAATATCCATAATGGCCACCAATTGGGCAGAGTTTTCAGACCAGAAAGCTCCCTTCTGCTTTCTTTCTCCATTCCTCTAAGAGTATGGAGTGGGCCACAGACCACTCAACAAATGGCTGCTTGACCTCTGGAGAAGTTCAGCACTGCCAATCAGCAATCAAAAACTTTTAGTAGGGCCTCCTTGGCAGAACACAGAAAATAGCTGAAAGAAAGAGAAAAATAGTTCTAGTACAATGATGATCAAAGTGGGTTTCTGTTTAATTTTGGAGGGTAGAATTTTTGCAAACACATTTCCACGGACACATAGGTTTGGGAAATGTTGGCTTAAAAGCATACAGCTTTCTTGCTGCAGGATTCCTCTGAGTATTTAATATGTGCATGTGCAAGTGACACAGTTTCCCAAATTTATTTGGCCTTTTAAAATGGACCATCTTTAAGTACTAGTACTTACCAGGACACATTTTGGGACACTGATCTAGGAAGTAGGGAGAGGAGCAGAAAGAAGGAAGATGGGATTATGGTCTAACTGCAACCCCATGGTAGAGACTTTGATTGACTTTATGATGGGGTGTGTAGCAGGAGGAAAATACTCTTTTTAAAATCATTATTTTATTTTATTTTATTTTATTTTATTTTATTTTATTTTATCTGCATCATGGTAAATGTACCCTTTAATCCCCATCATCTATTTGACCCATCCCCCCACCTACCTCCCCTCTGTAACCATCAGTTTGTTCTCTGTAGTTAAGAGTCTGTTTCTTGGTTTGTCTCTGTCTTTTATTCCCCCTTTGCTTGTTTTGTCTCTGAAATTCCACATATGAGATATCATATGGTATTTGTCTTTCTCTGACTTTATTTCACTTAGCGTAATACTCTCTAGCTGCATCCATGTTGCAAATGGCAAGATGTTATTCTTTTTTGTGGCTGAGTAATATATATTATATATATAATGACATATATACCTTGCCATCAAAGCAGCCTTGGATCTGAGATGGACTCAATCATTTTATTTAAGCCAAAACTATGAAAAGCTTCAAAGGGGCCATGTGCTTGGATTCTCTACACTGGACCCCTTCCTAAAATTTTTGCTCTTTTACTCCTACTCTCCTTCTTCACTTCTGTCTGAAAGGAAGATATGCCTAACTCTGGTCCTCTCAAAGCTCATGTCTTCACTTAATCCAGCCCTGCTCTACTCTCTTCTGAGACATCAGGTAATCTCCTGCAGTTAATTTATCTGCCTCCTTCCGCCCCCTCCAACTTTTAATGTACTCTAGTTTCCTAATGCCAGAAATATACAAACACCAAATAAATCCCAAATTGGCCTTTGAACCTGCCCGTCCTTGATGGTAACAGCCCATCTCTTTCATTACTTCATGGGCGAAACTTTCTGGAAAAGTATTTAATATATCAGTTGCCTGCACTTCCTCCACTCACTAATTATTTCTAGGTGCCTTGTGTTCTGACTCTTACTACCATCTCTAATAATAAAAAATAATTATTCACAAGAAGAAAAAAATGCTATTTTTAACCATAAATATTTTCTGTAGAAGATGAAAACCGTTACATGACTGGTCTTTTCTTCTGAAAAATCTTTTTTTTTTTTAAGATTTTATTTATTTATTTGAGAGAGAGAGCACAAGCAGGGAGAAGGGCAGAGGGACAAACAGACTCCCCGCCGACCAGGGAGCCCCATGTGGGACTTGATCCCAAGACCCCGGGATCATGACCTGAGCTGAAGGTAGATGCTTCACTGACTGAGCCACCCAGGTGCCCCTCTTCTGAAGAATCTTGATGGGTTTATTTATGTCCCTTTGGAGACGAGACTAGAAATGAATTGATCAGCATGCTTTGGAGATCCAGAGGTAATTCTAGAGGAAAGGAATAGCACAGGGGGACACTGAGGAGCCTGGTGAAATAACAGAAGATTACACTCCTCATAGTGTGACTCCTTCACTCCATCAGCTGTTCTTCAGCAGATCTAACCAACTGAATGCAATGCCTGTCACAGATAGGTATCTGTATGTGTGGAAGCTAGAAAGGGCTAGTTTCACATCTGGCTTAGTGTTGATGAAGCAGAGATGGATGGAGAGGTCCTCTGATTACATATATCTACTCCCTTATGATGGGTGTTATTTAATAAAAAATCATATTTTTTCAGTGTTTGTTATACCAAACACGCATTTTTTTCTCACTTCATCTTCACTATAATCCTGCTAGTTACCACATAGTATTATTCCTATTCTATAGATAAGGAAATCAAAACTTAGAGAGTTTAAGTGACTTGCCAAGGCTTACAGAATTAGTAAGTGGTGGGGCAGGAATTCATACTACCTTGTACTTAGTAGGTACTCAATTTATATTCGCTTAATTTAATTAGCTTGAGAGTCATTGTGTAATTTAGTGAATTGGCTTAGGAGTATATTCATCAACTTTTTTCTGTGATAGGATATTTTCTTAAATACTGACAAGCAAGGACTCATGCTGAGCTAATGTTTCTAATAGAATAACCTGGAAATCTATTATTGTATTGTGGTGCTATCAATGCTAGTAAAAACTTTATTTGATTTCTGTTTTTCTCATTTATGCTGCAAATGAAGAGGATAGCCTTAGGAAAGTGATTTGCCTGTCATTTGATCTTTATGAAGAAATTACACATAATTAACTTATTTCATTTTTAGTAAGTTACTAATTAGGTGATTCGTTGAGATTCCAAAGGATTAATCTTTTGGCTTCCAGCATGGTAGTAAAAAAGAATCCACTATCATAGAGAAAACAAAATCATCAGGAGTTCTTGAGCCCCCAAAGAAAATAAATGATTGAACAGAAGAATGGCAATGAGAGGCTTTAATCTGAGCATTTAAAGTGAAACAGAGATTTAAGAAATCTTACGATCAAAGAGGTCAAATTAAAATAGAAATAAATTATTTATTTAGCTGAGGGTAACATTTTTCTTTGTAATACTTATTTTTCCTAGAAATTAAGCCCATCGTCTCAATTGTGTCATAATATTTTAGATTTCACAGCATGAATTACTCAACTCCTATATTATTAAATTAAGCCTTATTGTTCCCAACATGGAGCTTAACATTTAGTATCTAAAGGTCATTGCTCTATAAACGTGATATGGAAGAAATAAAGTTTAGCAGCTGTATCCCATTATACCAGTCGGGAAGGAAGGAAGGAAGGAAGGAACAAACAGCGGTGGGGATGAGTGGGACGTGCTGAGCAGTTAAATATCTTGTGGGCATATCTGAGGATCCTGTTATTTTCCTCACATTTTCAGCTTGCATTTAGAATCAGGGAGAATAGAAGTGTCAAGAATTAGAACTAAGTTCAGTTTTTTTTCAAATGACCTTTGTTGGGTGAAAAGAACTTAATTTCAGGAGAAAGATATGGGAGATCTTGAACTCTAATTAGGATGATTTTGCTGGGTATTATTTATAAGTAAAATTGGAGAGTTTGTAAGGGATGTCACCCTTAGATTGTGGTCCCCCCACTGGATTGTGGTCACACTTCAAATCTTTGAGTTTTGCTGCTTAATTTCCTCTGTATTTGTTGCTCATGTGAATGCAGCAGCATACCTAGCACGGGATGCACCTAAAGGGAGTTTATTTAAGCACAACTGTGCAAAAATGAAGTTAAACAGAAAAGAATGGTCAAATAGTCACAACATTCCTCATTAGGCCTTTGGGTCCTTAGGGTTTGGTTTAGTTCACTGAAGTCTCTCACCCCTTCATTATGGAAGTGAAGATGGTCAAGAGAAATTTTGTGTCATTATCTGTTGATGAAAATTGTCAGTTAATGCCTTCCTGCAGATTTTACATGGAGAGGGGAACTTAGAATGTCCAGTAAACTCTGCAAAGCAGTAAGAAAACCAGGCTGGCACAGCAGAAATGTCTTTCTGAAATCATGGAAGTCGTTAGTGGCAGAGCTGGGATCAGAATTCAGGACACCGAAATGGCCGGCTCAGCTGTACTTCCACTGTTCAGTTCTGAGTCTCTACTCCCACAGTGCGAGGCCCCCAGTGTTAGCGGTGTCCTGATTTAGTGCAGAGTCGGACTGTGTCAGCCGCTGTTAAAAGCCACCCACAATTCTCCAGGACTCTGTGGGAAAGGGCACAGAATCCTCTGGAACAAACCATGGAATTTCCTTGTCAATTCAACAATGAGTGTAGCATAACTTTATGATTAGTGACAGGCCAGCTGTTACTATCAGCCAGACCGGTTTTTTTTCTCCTTTAATTTTATATTTTTCTAAGTGGTGTGTGTGTACCCTAGGATATAGGAAAGATTAATCAATTGGGGAAATGGTAATAAAATATTTAAACTTTTATTTGTATACAATTTCTATTTTTGTGTTTATATATATAATTATCATATGATTTAAAAATAGGGGTGCATGGGTGACTTAGTTGGTTAAGAGTCCGACTCTTGATTTCAGCTCAGGGCATGATCTCAAGGTGGTGAGATTGAGCCCCGCATAGTGCTCCTTGCTCAGCAGTCTGCTTGAGAGTCTCCCTCTCCCTCTGCCCCACCCTTGCTTGTGTGTGTACACACTCTCTCTCTCTCTCTCTCTGGAAGGAAGGAAGGGAGGGAAGGAGGCAGGGAGAGAGAGAAAGAAAAGAATAAAAAGAAAAGAAAAGAAAGGAAGGAAGAAAATAAATTAGTGGTATTGCTTTTTTTTTAGTTAGGGAGTGCAGTATAAAAAATTTTAGAGACCTTCAGAAAGCAAGTCCTACCCATAAAAAGGAATGACTCTAACGTCTGTTTATAAATTGTTATCACTGCATATCACACAGTCTCTGTTGGAATCCCTCAATAGTCCTGTCATCATTTCTTCTCTCAAGTAAAACAAACCATATTTTAACCTTCCACCATCTCTAGAACGGTTATTGTGTTTTCAGATGTATATGTAATACTCAAAGGACAGCAGGTGGCTTTAGTTATGATCAGTTTGAACATTGAAATTAAAAAAAAAAAAAACTTTGCTCATCAGTAAGATTCCCTAAATAATCGACCACCCCTGACCTTATAAAAAACAATTCCTAGAGCTACATGTCAAGAGGATTGACTTTGGCTCATAACATTTGAGGGGGCTGGTCACTGCTTCTCACTTAATGATTTGTCTAGAAATGAGGAATGCCTAGGCTACAAAGTCCAAATCTCACATCTTCTACCAGCAGGTCAGTCTATCTCCGGTAATTTCCTCCACCACTCTTGCTGGATTTGTGTTATGTGTGGTGCTGGAGTAGATCGCCTCCCTTCTCAGATGATTTTCAGATCATTTCCTGATTTAGAAGATGCTAGGAGTATTGTGACCCCATCTCTCAGACAAGATAGGAAATAACTAGGCTAGTTTGGAATTGCTCCACAAACGACAGTCTTACATCAGACTCTGGTGGGATTTCTGTGTAGAGGGACTTCTTAACCAGAAATTTTCAGTTACATTTCTGAAATATTTCTAAATATTTATTTTCTCGGCTATTGAAAATACACAGAATCAAGATTAGGGTGATTGTCTTAGTTACCTTTCCAGAGCAAAAGCAATCCCCTCTGATTTTTTTTTTTTTTTTAAGCAGATATAGAACACAGGAAGAAAGAGTGCTTTTAATTCTACTCTTAAGTAAAGTCCCTCTGGATTGTTAATAAGGCAGAGAGGTGGTTCCTTCACACAGCTAGCTGGTAGAAGTGAGGTAGTAGATTATTAAAGCCTATTAGATCAGCATAGTTCTTTTCAAATTTTTAATAGTAGGGTTTTTAAATCAAATTTGAACTGGAAAGGTTATAAAGAACAGCAAGCTTCCCAATTGAGTTTTCATAATGATCAGCATCTTAAATCAGCTGTTCAGGCTAACAAGAAGAAAAAAACAACTGCACAAGTTCTTTTTTATTAAATAAGGACCAAAGACTCTGTAATCATTAGTGTTTGCTGGTGCACATGTGTGTGTGCAGATACATAGGAAAAGTGACAGGACGCATGCCAGACTGCAGATGGGGCTTTCTGAAGACAAAGTGAAGGGCTAGGCTCACTGTGTCTAAAGGCCTTTCCTGTGTTCTATTGTTTGTGTTCTTTTTCACGTGTCACTTAATTACTTAAAACTTAATAAACAAAATCATCCTCATAAAATAAAGGTTTTTGGTGGGGGAGGCAGAGGGAGAAGGAGGGAGAGAATCTCAGGCAGACTCCATGCCCAGTACAGAGCCCGATGAGGGGCTCGATTCCAGAACCCTGAGATCATGACCTGAGCCAAAATCAAGAGTCGGACGCTTGACCAACTGAGCTACCTAGGTGCCCCAAAATAAGGTATTTTTAAGTGGCAATGTATTTTAAATGTTTTTCCCTCCAAGAAATACAAAGTACTTCATATACTTAATGCTATTATCATTGAAGTACCTAACTTGACAAATTATGAATTTGCATGTAAAGCTGATAAATGTTTGCCCTTCGGAATAAAATATTCTGAAGAGAATACAGAAAATGAGCTGAAATTTATCAAAGCAAGAGAAAATGTTCCTTCAAAATATAATAATTATCATTTTATTGGCTTATTTACAGGTTTTAAATATTCTAAAAAGTCAAGTAGGTCTTATGAATGTGATTTGATTTGCTAATGTTACTCATGTCTTGTATTTCTTAGCTTATTTTGGCTTATTTTAGCTGGGCAATTAATATTAGGAAAGACTTTTTATACCCAGAATCCAGAGACCTTTAGTATATTTGTTTCTTCAGGATAACATTCTGGATAAATCAATAGCAGCCTTGTTTTGTCTTTATTTGGATCTCACCATTTCATAGTTTTTAGGCAGTTGGATAGGGAATTTATCCAGCCAGTTCAACTGCACTAAAGAGGATTTGCCTTGATTAATTTTTTGCGATTATTTTTTCTTTTTTTATTGTTATGTTAATCACCATACATTACATCATTAATTTTTGATGTAGTGTTCCATGGTTCATTGTTTGTGCATAACACCCAGTGCTCCACGCAGAACGTGCCCTCTTTAATACCCATCACCAGGCTTACCCATCGCCCTACCACCCTTCCCTCTAGAACCCTCAGTTTCTTTTTCAAAGTCCATCATCTCTCATGGTTCATCTCCTGCTCCGATTTACCCCCCTTCATTCTTCCCCTCCTGCTATCTTCTCCTTCTTTTTTTTCTTTCTTAACATATTGCATTATTTGTTTCAAAAGTACAGATCTGTGATTCAACAGTCTTGCACAATTCACAGCGCTCATCATAGCACATACCCTCCCCAATGTCTATCACCCAGCCACCACATCCCCACTCCAGCAAAACTCAGTTTGTTTCCTGAGATTAAGAATTCCTCATATCAGTGAAGTCATATGATACATGTCTTTCTCTGACTGACTTATTTCACTCAGCATAACACCCTCCAGTTCCAGCCACGTCATTGCAAATGGAAAGATCTCACTCCTTTTGATGGCTGCATAATATTCCATTGTATATATATATCACTTCTTCTATATACATTCATCTGTCGATGGACATCTTGGCTCTTTCCACAGTTTGGCTATTGTGGACATTCCCTTTATAAACATCGGGGTGCACGTACCCCTTCAGATCCCTACATTTGTATCTTTGGGGTAAATACCCAGTAGTGCAATTGCTGGATCATAGGGTACCTCTATTTTCAACTGTTTGAGGAACCTCCATACTGTTTTCCAGAGTGCTTGCACCAGCTTGCATTCCCACCAACAGTGTAGGAGAGTTCCCCTTTCTCTGCATCCCTGCCAACATCTGTCGTTTCCTGACTAGTTAATTTTAGCCATTCTGATTGGTGTGAGGTGGTGTCTTATTGAGGTTTTGATTTGGATTTCCCTGATGCCAAGCGATGTTGAGCACTTTTTCATGTGTCTGTTGGCCATTTGGATGTCTTCTTTGGAAAAATGTCTGCTCATGTCTTCTGCCCATTTCTTGATTGGATTATTTGTTCTTTGGGTTTTGAGTTTGATAAGTTCTTTATAGATTTTGGATACTAGCCCTTTATCTGATATGTCATTTGCAAATATCTTCTCCCATTCTGTCAGTTGTCTTTTGGTTTTGTGGACTGTTTCTTTTGCTGTGTAAAAGCTTTTTATCTTGATGAGGTCCCAATAGTTCATTTTTGCCCTTGCTTCCCTTGCCTTTGGCGATGTTTCTAGGAAGAAGTTGCTGCGGCTGAGGTCGAAGAGGTTGCTACCTGTGTTCTCCTTTAGGATTTTGATGGACTCCTGTCTCACTTCTCACTTTTAGGTCTTTCAACCATTTGGAGTCTATTTTTGTGTGTGGTGTAAGGAAATGGTCCAGTTTCGTTCTTCTGCATGTGGCTGTCCAATTTTCCCAACACCATTTGTTGAAGAGACTGTCTTATTTTCATTGGACATTCTTTCCTGCTTTGTCAAAGATTAGTTGACCATAGAGTTGAGGGTCCATTTCTGGGCTCCCGATTCTGTTCCACTAATCTATTTGTCTGTTTTTGTGCCAGTACCATACTGTCTTGATGATGACAGCATTGTAATAGAGCTGGAAGTCCGTAATTGCGATACCACCAGCTTGGTTTTCTTTTTCAACATTCCTCTGGCTATTCAGGATCTCTTCTGGTTCCCTACAAATTTTAGGATTATTTGTTCCATTTCTTTGAAAAAAGTGGATGGTATTTTGATGGGGATTGCATTGAATGTGTAGATTGCTCTAGGTAGCATTGACATCTTCACAATGTTTGTTCTTCCAATCCATGAGCATGGAACGTTTTTCCATTTCTTTGTGTCTTCCTCAATTTCTTTCATGAGTATTTTATAGTTTTCTGAGTACAGATCCTTTGCCTCTTTGGTTAAATTTATTCCTAGGTATCTTATGGTTTTGGGTGCAATTGTAAATGGTTTCGACTCCTTGATTTGTCTCTCTTCTGTCTTGTTGTTGGTGTATAGGAATACCACTGATTTCTGTGCATTGATTTTATATCCTACTTTACTGAATTCCTGTATGAGTTTTAGCAGTTTTGGAGTGGAGTCTTTTGGGTTTTCCACATAAAGTATCATATCATCTGCAGACAGTGAGAGTTTGACTTCTTCTTTGCCAATTTGGATGTCTTTGATTTCTTTTTGTTGTCTGATATATGTGGCTAGGACTTCTACTACTATGTTGAATAGCAGTGGTGATAGTGGACATCCCTGCCGCGTTCCTGATGTTAGGGGAAAAGCTCTCAGCTTTTCCCCATTGAGAATGATATATGCTGTAGGTTTTTCATAGATGGCTTTTATGATATTGAGGTATGTACCCTCTATCCCTATACTCTGAAGAGTTTTGATCAAGAAAGGATGCTGTACTTTGTCAAATGCTTTTTCCACATCTATTGAGAGGATCCTATGATTCTTGTTCTTTCTTTTGTTAATGTATTGTATCACATTGATTGACTTGCGGATGTTGAACCAACCTTGCAGCCCAGGGATAAATCCCACTTGGTCATGGTGAATAATCCTTTTAATGTACTGTTGGATCCTATTGGCTAGTATTTTGGTGAGAATTTTTGCATCCATGTTCATCAAGGATATTGGTCTGTAATTCTCCTTTTTGATGGGGTCTTTTTTCTGGTTTTGGGATCAAGGTAATGGTGGCCTTATAAAATGAGTTTGGAAGTTTTCCTTCCATTTCTATTTTTTGGAACAGTTTCAGGAGAATAGGTATTAATTCTCCTTTAAATGTTTGGTAGAATTCCCCTGGGAAGCCATCTGGCCCTGGGCTTTTGTTAGTTGGGAGATTTTTGATGACTGCTTCAATTTCCTTAGGTGTTATAGGTCTGTTCAGATTTTCTGTTTCTTCCTGGTTAAATTTTGGTAGTTGATACATCTCTAGGAATGCATTCATTTCTTCCAGGTTATCTAATTTGCTGGCATACAGTTGCTCATAATAAGTTCTTATAACTGTTTTTATTTCTTTGGTGTTAGTTGTGATCTGTCCTCTTTCATTCATGATTTTCTTGATTTGGGTCATTTCTCTTTTCTCTTTGGTAAGTCTGGCCAGGGGTTTATCAATCTTGTGAATTCTTTCAAAGAACCAGCTCCTAGTTTCATTGATCTGTTCTACTGTTCTTTTGGTTCCTATTTCATTGATTTCTGCTCTGATCTTTATTATTTCTCTTCTCCTGCTGGGTATAGGCTTTATTTGCTGTTTTTTTCTCCAGCTCCTTTAGGTGTAGGGTTAGGTTGTGTATTTGAGACCTTTCTTGTTTCTTGAGAAAGGCTTGTATTGCTATATACTTTCTTCTTAGGACTGCCTTTGCTGTATCCCAAAGATTTTGAACAGTTGTGTTTTCATTTTCATTGGTTTTCATGAATTTTTTAAATTCTTCTTTAATTTCCTGGTTGACCCATTCATTCTTTAGTAGGATGCTCTTTAGCCTCCCTGTATTTGAGTTCTTTCCGACTTTCCTCTTGTGATTGAGTTCTAGTTTCAAAGCATTGTGGTCTGAAAACATGCAGGGAATAATCCCAATCTTTTGGTACAAGTTGAGACCTGATTTGTGCCATAGGATGTGATCTGTTCTGCAGAATGTTCCATGGGCACTAAGAGAAGAATGTGTATTCTGTTGCTTTGGGATGGAATGTTCTGAATATGTCTGTGAAGTCATTTGGTCCAGTGTGTCATTTAAAGTCTTTATTTCCTTGTTAATCTTTTGCTTAGATGATCTGTCCATTTCAGTGAGGGGGGTGTTAAAGTCCCCCACTATTATTGTATTGTTGTCAATGTGTTTCTTTGCTTTTGTTATTAATTGTCTTACATAACTGGCTGCTCCCATGTTAGGGGCATAGATATTTACAATTGTTAGATCTTCTTGTTGGATAGACCCTGTAAGTAGGATATAGTGTCCTTCCTCATGTCTTATTACAGTCTTTGGTTTAAAATCTAATTTGTCTGATATAAGGATTGTCACCCCAGCTTTCTTTTGGTGTCCGTTAGCTTGGTAAATGGTTTTCCACCCCCTCACTTTCAATGTGGGGATGTCTTTGGGTCTAAAATGAGTCTCTTGCAGACAGCATATCAATGGGTCTTGTTTTTTAATCTAATCTGATAGCCTGTGTCTTTTGATTGGGGCCTTTAGCCCATTTACATTCAGGGTAACTATTGAAAGATATGAATTTAGTGCCATTGTATTGCCTGTAAGGTGACTGTTACTGTATATAGTCTGTGTTACTTTCTGGTCTATGCTGCTTTTAGGCTCTCTCTTTGCTTAGAGGACCCCTTTCAATATTTCTTGTAGGGCTGGTTTCGTGTTTGCAAATTCCTTTAGTTTTTGTTTGTCCTGGAAACTTTTCATCTCTCCTTCTATTTTCAATGACAGCCTAGCTGGATCTAGTGTTCTTGGCTCCATATTTTTCTCGTTTAGTGCTCTGAAGATATCATGCCAGTCCTTTCTGGCCTGCCAGGTCTCTGTGCATAGGTCTGTTGCCAATCTAATGTTTCTACCATTGTAGGTTACATTTCTCTTCTCCCTAGCTGCTTTCAGGATTTTCTCTTTGTCTCTGAGACTCGTAAGTTTTACTATTAGATGTCGGGGTGTTGATGTATTTTTATTGATTTTAGAGGGGTTCTCTGTGCCTCCTGGATTTTGATGCCTTTTTCCTTCCCCACATTAGGGAAGTTCTCTGTTATAATTTGCTCCAATATACCTTCTGCCCCTCTCTCTCTTTCTTCTTCTTCTGGGATCCCAATTATTCTAATGTTGTTTCGTCTTATCGTATCGCTTATCTCTCGAATTCTGCCCTCGGGATCCAGTTGTTGTTTATCTCTCTTTTTCTCAGCTTCTTTATTTTCCATCATTTGGTCTTCTATATCGCTGATTCTCTGTTCTGCCTCATTTATCCTAGCAGTGAGTGCCCCCATTTTTGATTGCACCTCATTAATAGCCTTTTTGATTTTGACTTGGTTAGATTTTAGTTCTTTTATTTCTCCAGAAAAGGTTTCTCTAATAACTTCCATGCTTTGTTCTAGCCCAGCTAGTATCTTTAAAATCATGATTCTGAACTCTAGATCCAACATCATACTAATGTCCACTTTCAGTAGGTCCCTGGCAGACAGTACTAACTCTTGTTTTTTTTGTTGAGGTGATTTTTTCCATCTTGTCATTTTGTCCAGAGGAAAATAGATGAATGAGAGAACAAAATGCTAACAGGGTAACAACGTCCCCAGAAAATACACTCTAAACAAATCTGAAAAGACCTGAAACCACGGGAAGAGAAAGGGAAAGAAAGAAAAAAGAAAGAGGAAAAGAAAAAGAAAAAGATAAAAACAAACAAAAACAGAAGAAAAAAAAACAGAAGATCAAATATGATCAGGCTGGTGCATAGATCAGTGCCACACACTAGATTTTGGGTGTATTTTGGTCTGATAGAGAAAGTGCCTCCCAAAATTTTAAAGAAAGAAAGACATATATATGTACAAAATAAGGGTTGATACAATGAAGGAATGGAATGTCATTGTAAAGATGACAATTATAAAAAATTTTATAAAAGGAATTGATAAGAAGTTGTTTGAAAAAAGAAAGAAGAGGATTTAAAAATAAAAGAAAGAAAAAAAGGAGGGAGAGAATGTGATCAGGCAGGAGACTAGAACAAAGCCATATACTAGAGTTTTAGGGTGTATTTTGATCTGTTAGAAGAAACTGTATCTCAAAATTTTAAAGGAAGAACAACTTATATATATATACGTCAAAAATAAGGGTAACTACTATGAAGGGATAGAATATGACTCCAAAAATGAAAAATAAAAACGTTTTTTTAAAAAAGGGATTGATAAGATGTTGAAAAAGGGAAAAAGAAAAATTTTTTAAAAAGTTAAAAAAAAAGTTAACTTTGAAAGACTAAAGAATCATGGTAAAAAAGCCATGAATTCTATGTGCAGTATTCCCCTAGCGCTGGAGTTCTGCCATTCTCATTCATCAGTAAACTTGGTCTTGGCTGGCTGTTCTTGCTGATCTTCTGGGGGGAGGGGCCTGTTGCCATGGTTCTCAAATGTCTTTCCCGGAGGCGGAATTGCCCCGCCCTTGTCAGTCTGGGCTAAGTAATCTGCTCGGGTTTGTTCTCGGGTTCTTTTGTTCCCTGAAAGCTTTCCGTACAGCTTTGGAGGACGATAGTGAAAATGGCAGGCTCCCAATCTCTGCCCCGGAAGAGCTGAGAACTCAGGGCCCCGCTCCTCAGTGCGCCCCCAGAGAAAAGCTGTCAATCACTCCCTTCTCCCTGGTCTCCGGCCACACTCTGTGCTCACCTGGCCTGTGACCGAGCGTTTCTATCTCTGGCACCCAACTCGGTGTGGAGTCTCCAAACCCACCAGATCCCTGCAGTGAGCTCCTGCACCACTCCTCTCCGGGGAGGAAGGGGAGTCTCACCAGATCTGCCGCTTCTTGAGTCCCTGCTGGAGGAGCAGTGGCCCGACTGTGTCACCGATCAGTTTATGGCAACCCCGAACTGAGAGTCCACGCCTCGGCTCCGTCTCTGCAGCCGACTTCCCCGCTCCAATACCTGGGAGCTCTGCCGCACTCAGGCACCCCCGGTCTTTCTGTGACCCCGAGGGTCCTGAGACCACACTGTCCCGCAAGGGTTCCACCCCCCACTTAGCCTCTGGAGCAAGGTCCCTCAGCGGAGCCGACTTCTCAAAGTTCCGATTTTGTGCTCCGCAGCTCTATCACTTTCCAGAAGCGGCCGACGGAGGCCCCCTCCCCCGCCGTCTCTCCTCCTGAATATTGCCTCAGATTCACTTCTCCGTATGTCCTACCTTCCAGAAAGTGGTCGCTTTTCTGTTCAGAGAGTTGTTGCTCTTCTTTTCTTCGCTCTCCTGTTGAGTTTGTAGGTGTTCAGAATGTTTTGATCCCTATCCAGCTGAATTCCTTGGACCAGACAAAATCCAGGTCTCCTACTCCTCTGCCATCTTGCTCCCTATCTATCATTTTACACTTATTTTCCAAAAACTTCCTCCATATTTTGATGGTCCAGCTACAACAAAATAAATCGCTCTCTTTTCCTGCTGTTCTGTAAATACTGTTTTCTCTGCCTGGAATGGCCTCCTTCCTTCAAGTTCAGTTTAAATGCCCGATTTGCACAAGACCTTTCTGCCCCCCATTTCCCTAAGCCTCCACTGTTAGGTGCTCCTTACTTTATGTTTGTTTAAAAATTTGTTAATATTCCTATCAACATATGTGTTCTACTCCTCTAGACTAACTGTACACATGCTTGTCTCTTCCAGTGTGGGGTATATATTGCTTTGCTCTCTGGGGACAGTATTAGCTCAGTGGCTGTCTTGCAAAACTGTTCACAGAAGGAATGAATGGGTTAAACATGGAATTGTCTGAGAAGTTGAATGAATGTCTCAGGAACTTTTTCCATAGTTGCACATATTGAAGTTGTTAAGTGTAGTTAGTATTCAGGAGTATGAGGTTTCAGAATCAGAAACTATTTGATAGGAGCTACCTATCACTAGCAATGTGAATCTGTTTAAGACTACTTAGCAAGTTTTTCATCACCGTCATCTGGTGAGTGTCTTCTTTTTAATTGAGCAGCCCTGTCCCCAAACCTAGCCAGATCCTGATGTAGGTTCACACACACACACACACACACACACACACACACACACACACACACACAAATACCAGATCACAGCTAAGGATAAGAAATGTTTATTCATCCTAAAAGTTGGGTTACATAAAGTTGGATTCCATGCAGTAAGAGTGGAGTGTAAATTATGATAATTAAACATGCACTATTTGGCTTATTAGGCTTTTATTTTATGTAATTTAAAGATTGGTCTCTTTGAGTTTTGTTTGAACAAAGAGAAATACCCATCAGTAAATGAGTGTGTGCTATGGAAGCATTTGTTCATGATCTCTCATTTCCCTTTAATGATAATGTTATATTACATCCTTCTGCTTTTTATCCTTTTCAAGATAATTTCATATACATTATCTGATTTTGCAACCAGCACCCAGTTTAACGTCACAAATGTTTGCATATTTGTATTGTTTTTTAAAGATGATTCTGTCCTTAGTTGTGGTTACAGATGAAACGTATATTTACTTAAGAGCACCAATTCAGTGAAACCCATAGCAATTTCAACTGTGCTCATCCAAGGACAAAATTAGGTCTCAGGATTTAACTCCGGTGGGATAATGTAATACAAATAACTTGTTTACCTGAGAGCAATAGAAACAAAAAGAGACAATCTAAAATGAAAGCTACTACAAACAGTAATGAAATGTGACATTAAAAACCGCTAATGGATGTTGACCTTCCAAAATGAAATAATAAAAAGAAAGGAAAGGAAAACACGCAGGAAAACTAAGCGTACTCCCAAAGTTGTGAAACATTTCATGAATTGCAGAGCCCCTCCCCTAAATTCTTTCTTTTTTGTTTATATCTCACTTTCTGCACACCATGACATTTTCTGTGTTAATAATATACACATCAAAACCGGGCGCCTGGGTGGCTCAGATGGTTAAGCGTCTGCCTTCGGCTCAGGTCATGATCCCAGGATCCTGGGATCGAGTCCCGCGTCGGGCTCCCTGCTCCTTGGGAGCCTGCTTCTCCCTCTGCCTCTCTCTCTCTCTGTCTCTCATGAATAAATAAATAAAAAAAAATAATATACACATCTGTCTCCCTTTCTAATCTGTTGGAGCCTTATGCATCTTTGATTTGTCCACTCATTAACAATGCCAAGCCTTGTACGGAGAATAGGCAATCAATACATGTTTGTTGAATCGCATTGAACTTTTAAGCAAGGATAAAATTATGCCAACTATGAGCCTACACGTTTTCTAAATCGTAAGCAGTTCAACTAAGAAAAAAGGTAAAACAGAGAACTTTATTCACTGCATAAGCAACAATAAAATACAGCTTTAAGTGGTTTTTCCAATATGAAATATAGTTATCCTAGCCATAATCTTAGTCTGGTGCTAAATATATTATTCATGACATGTAATTATAATGAGTAGCTTGCCTTTTAAAGAAGATATAGTGATGTTAGCAGTGAGAATCAAATTGGCCATTTTTTCCCCATAAATTTCCCCAGGCAATAAGATACGGCTTTGCAAGTAGAATATGTGGATAAAAAGACGAATTGCGTACTATCTCAGAGCCTCATTTTAATATTTAATTTTACTTTAGGCACATCCTGGTACACTTGAAAAAGCCTTTATTTACTTTTATTTCCTCACATTAATTTTGTTGCTCTGAAATACACCAAGTACTTTACTAAGTGTTAAATTAGTTCTAATATTGTGAATATAAGGTTTCACTTTTATGAATGGGTTTGTACTCCCCAAGTCACTCAGTGGTTGAATGATAACCCCGATTTTGAGCCCTCTTCTCTCTTTTTCAGCAAAAGGCTGGATGGCGGGGCGATCATTCCCATGCACCAGCTCAATTCTATCCTTGCCATCCTCATGTAGAATGTGGGTCTCTGTATACCTGGGAGCATATAAGTGAGGGCATCGAAACTACAAACCCCGGTGTGTAGCTCTGCGCTTTGAACGTGGCTAAATTTAATGATCAGGACCGGTCATAGAGATGAAAGAGTGCAGCTAATTAATGATGTGTCACCTGTTATGGGCCAGGCAGAGTATCAGGTTGTGTTTCATGTTCTCTTTTTCACTCGTCAAATCAACACTTCTGTTCACACCTTACAGATACTTCAACCGAGGCTGAGGGGGGTTGGGTGACTGCAAAGGTATTATAGCTAGAAAGTGTCCAAGATGAGATTGAGCCCCAAGACTTTCTGGTTCTAAAGCCCATGGCTATTCCATTCTGGTTCACTGAATCCGCAGGACCCACCATCATGGGTGATGGCAATTTAGAATCTTGAAGTGGTCCTGCTGTCTCACCACATTTTCTCCCACTTACTGACCATCCCCCCAATTCTCCCTGTGTAGCTCCATAATTTTAGATCAAGACTCTAAATGCCATTAAAATGCAGGTGGGGTGCAGTGAATAATAACATTTAAAAACATTTAAGTCAGTCCTTTGCATCTTACGTCGACCAAACGCTGAGAGAATAAATTGAGCTACTTGATTAGGCAGTGATAACATTTAGAATAAAAAAAAATATTTAGAAAACTCAAAAGACAGATCTTAACTGCCTAACAGTTTTGCTCTAGGCTATTGTTATTACTGCTTTTCAGAGAGGCTTGTGTGACACAGGAATATTAAGCACGCTGAATGATTTGAAAGGTGTATATGAAATGTGCTGTTAAAAGTTTTTCACACGGGAGCGCCTGGGTGGCTCAGTCAGTTAAAGGTCCAACTCTTGATTTCTGCTCAGGTTGTGATCTCAGGGTGGTGGGATCCAGCCCTGCATCAGTCTCTGTGCTGGGTGTGGAGCCTGCTTAAGCACTCTCTCTCTGGCTCTCTCTGCCCCTTCCCCCTCTCTAAAATAAATACGTAAAATCTTAAAAAAACAAACAAACAGTTCTTCATACACAAAGGGTGAAACCCTGTGATGAATCTCCTGTAGGTACTTCATCATTACACAAGTGATTGTGCACTTCATGAACCCGTTTTTATTAATGTGTGCAAAATTAACTTTTACTCGTTTTATTTCTGTAAAGTTTTTAAAAAATGCATCACTCTGCTCTATTCTTCTTACTATTAATATTTCTGAAAACTAAGGGAAAATATCTTTTACTAAACCTACGTATAGGATACAAATATTTCACATAACATCTGATTCTTCCGTCGATCTCTCACTGAGGATTATGTGGTTGAAAGAATGTAACCCTACAAATCTTCTCTGTATATGGGCCATGTAGCTTAGTATTTTGTAACTGTAATTACACTTGCTCATTATCTAAAGACCCAGTTATTATTATAGTAAATAGTCAGGAAAAGTATCTTTTCCAGTTTTATATGTTTGTTTTTATATACATTACTTGGCATCTATATAAAATATAAGGATGTGCTGTGGATTTGTAAGCCAGTATTTAGAATACACCCTGAAACTTCCCAGTGAGGCATCATATTTACATTTAATTATAAAACTGATAACAGTGAAAACTGGTGTATTCTGAGTGGATGGTATATTTCCATACAGTTTTGTCATTTTTACTTTTATTTATATTTGTTTGACAGCAAAAAATTAAATCTGTTTTAATAAGATAGTTTTATGACTTTATATAAAAGCTTACATAAATTTCCTTTGTAGTTAATGGACTGAAAATGGGATTCTTTAGTTACACATAGGTGATTATGAAGTGAATGTGTGAATGTTCCTACATCAACATTTTGCTTCCTTATTTGGATCAAATATATGTAGGTATCTTCTTTTACTGTTTTTATTTTTTTTAAGAGCTTGTGAAGTGAATGTTATGTATTCAATTTATGCAAAAGGTGGCAGTTTTCACTCAACTCCCAAGACTATTTCCTTGGTTAAAATGCCTGGCTAACATATGTTTGCTAAAGATAAGGTGCCTATTAAAAAAGTGATGTTCAAAAAAGTTGGTCAGTGATAGTTCTCTCTGCCTCATTAAAGACAATATATGCTTTCTACCTTTTCTCTTCCTTCAGCAAAGTTAGTGCAGATGAACTGTATTCAAATTGTCCATCTTATTTTGGAATTCCATTTAAATGTAGCACCGAATCTCCACATTTGAATTTAAGGAGAGTTGTAGGAGTATCGTGTAGTAAACCTATAAGGAGAAACTAAGATTACAGCTGGCAAGAGGAGGGACCTTCAAGCACAGTGAATCTTTATCCGCTTTTATATGCCAAGGCTCAGGCTTACTCCACTAATAATCTCTAATAATTCATGGGTTAATTTTCTACCCATTAATTTCTAAATCCTTGGAGGACATGTTTTCATGATAGTCACAGAAACTATATTCTAGAGATGAGGACTGGATATGACTTTGTAAATCAAGTTCCAGATTTACTTTCACCTCTGTCCCATAACTGAGAATTCCCAAGCTTCAAAGTTTATTCCTCCCTATTGTCAACCTCCACCACCCTCAAGTCATGTCCATCAGTCACTGCCCTTCAGATAAATTAGTTTAAATGAAAAGAGGATCTGGCAACCCATATAAAAATGAGCTGTATAAACGTGGAGAAGAAAGAATTAAGGGGTATTAAGATATAAAATGTATTTCATCGTGTTAATCCCAGTTCAGAAACCACAGGGACTACCACAGCTTGCAAAATAGATGTTAAACTTCCTCGATTGACCTATTGGAAATGCTGCATAGTCTTTTCCAAATGTGTCTTTTAAACTTCTTGTTTGCCCCATTGAAGTCATGTTGATTTTATCACTTTTTCTCAAACATGTTATTCTTACTCCTACTTTACTTAGTTGTATTCACTACTGTCCTACTGTAAATCATTCATTCATTTGCTCATTTATCCATTTATCATACTTCTGTGAATACAAATCCATACTAGGCACTGAGGATGTAAAAATGAAGAAAACACAGTTTCTTATATGGAGGAGCTTATAGTCTAGTAAAATAGATAAAACTATAGCATTTAGAGTACATTTTTACTACTTAAGTAGTAGTAAAGAGTGCTTCCTCCAACTATGTAGAACCTATCTAAGATTTAAGTCCTGGGCCTTCATCTCTTAACGTATCGTCCATATTTATTTTAATTCATAACTCCTTCTTCCTTTCATGAACTTCAAAAAAGTTTATTGCCTACATTACTTATTTTATAAATAAACCTGATTTATTTATAAAATGACATAGACCTCAGTCTAATGTGCACTTATATTCTTCTTAATTACCATTATTATTGATGAAAGCAAATTGTTTTAATTGCCCACAATATTGAGTGGTATCTGTACATATTGTTGGTGAATAATAAATATCCTTGCATGAAAAATTAATGAAAGAAGAAAATAAAAGCATAAATAAAACCAGAATACTATGTTTGATTAGGGAAGATAAAATATAGGGAGCACTTACAAGTACATATGTGGAATAAAAAATGTATTAGGAGGTAATATTTTAGTACCCCTAGATGCATTTAATATGTTATAACAGATGACTGCTTTTATGACTTAGTAGTATTATTTCAGTAACTGATCATTAAATTTTATTAGTGTTACAAGACAGTTTGGACAAAATACAACTGGTTTAGGAGTGAACAGCATGTAAGCATCACAGCAGAAACTCTACTTATATATGTGATCCAAAGAGGAAGTGTTGGAAGGAACTTTCAACAGAGTTAAAGCACTAGGGTCAAAAACCTGTTCTGTTTTCATAAGGTGATAATCAACAAATGATTTGTCCTTTTCTACAAAAATAAAGGTGATTATTCCATGTTAAATAATCAGTATGAGCCTATCATGGAGATTCTTTTCCTCTTGCTGGTGAGTGGATGGTGAGAAAGGTATTTAAGAGCCAGTCTTGATCAATTCGTTGTGTGTAACCCTAAAAAAGAGCCTATATTAGGGCAAAAACACACTGGAGGTAAAAAGAGTGAGGGTTTGCACAGAACTGGGATTCCATATGATAACGGATAGTTCCCTGAGATCACCAGACCTCTATATGTTTTTTATTATGTGAGATGATAAAGATGTTAAGTGTTCTTAGTGTTAAGCCCATTGGGAGTCAGAGTGTTCCCTAACTTGTAACCTAAGAATTCCTCACTGATGCAAGGACCATTGAAAATAATCAGAAATCTCAAAATAACTGAAAGACATTTAGGCAATTTAAATACGAAGTTACCTGAATTTCCTGAAAAACAAAAGTGAATAAAGCTACTTCTGAGGTTTTTCCACCTTAAAAATGAGCTTTTCATGAGTTAAAAAGTATTTCCCTTGCATAGGATTTTGTTTTTATCCTAATGCTAATGACATAAATGCCTGGTATTTTGTACGCTGCTTTTCATCAACATTATGATAATTGGGTCTCATAATAACTTTATGAGGTAGATGGAACCAATATGATAATATTCCAATTTAAATAAGGAAATTGGTAATTCCAAAAATTTAAATTGTTTGTAAAATCAGAGAAGGTGGTAGAGCCCAGATAATTCTCTTTTTTGATTTTTCATCTGCCTAACTGCTTTTGGCACTCAGAGCAGATACGATCATTTTTAAACCTACCTGAGAACACATGTACCATCCCAACTTTTGGTGAATTTAAAGTCAGAAAAGCATTAGTAAGTTATAGCACATTAAAACAGACATCCTTGCAGACATACTCAAGTGGGTGAAAAAGGACAGCCCTCTGATCTTCCCTGTCCACACCACCACTCCATGGTCTGCCAACTAATTCATTGTGACGACAACCATGTGGGGAAAACGTATCTCACATGCCTAAGCCTTTAGTGTTTGAAATATGTTTGCATAAATGTAATTAGCAAGTTAGCAAATTATAACATCATAGTTCCAGTTATGTTTATAATATGAAAGATACTCGTTTGCAAGAGTAGAGTCCTTTGCCTTGACTATGGATGTTAAAAAAGAGAATGGGAGAGGTGCTATAGAAGTAAATGATGTAAAATTTAAGCATCTTTTAATTTATACACAATCAATATACTTCTAAAAACTTGAATAAAACAAGAAAATATGACTTGTTCTTTAAAAAAATTAATTCCAGTATAATTAACATACAGTGTTATATTAGTTTCAGGTGTACAATATAGTGATTCAGCAATTCTGCACATTACTCAGTGGTCATCATGATAAGTGTACTCTTTAATTCCCTTCACTTACAAGTAAATATGATTTTGAATAGAATTCTTAACTACCTTTTCTGTTTCTCCTTTCTGATATGAAAATAATGCAGCATTTATAATTTTGCATGCAATAGAATATAATGATTCTCAAAGTGAAATGACTCATTTGTGTTATACTAATTTAAATTCTTTTTATTTATGGTTCCATATTATTCTCCTCAAGATGTATCATGGATATTGGTAATTATACTTTTATACACTTTATAGTACCCATTTCCCACAAATAATGCAAATTTTTTAAAAAGAATGATTAAAATTCAGCTTTCAATTTAGTAAGGCAAAATTCTATGTATCAAAATAAAATTAATAACAACAGAATCCTTGTTCTCTGGTTCTTTAATCTCATTTGTGTACATGCGTATGATTCAGTCTGTTTTTCCTGACATTTATGGATTCAAAAAGTTTTTCTACAACTGGGCATTTGTTTCTTCTCTTTAGTGCTGACTTACAATACTATATTATTGATATAAAATATGCATTGAATAGGTAGATGATACATTTCAAACATCAGACTTAAACTAAGCACCATTTTTGCTGTGGCTTTAAAACCAGGTTTGTAAAACCTTGCATTAAAAATAAAAAAATATTTGTCCTTAGCCAGTGTGCCTGGGCCAAATTACTTTATAGCACCTAAAAAATACTCTTGTATGTATAAAGTTTTGACTATACTAATAAATCCTTCTACTTTAGAAAACCCTCCACAAATAACAAATATGATAATCTTCCAGTGGCTTTTGTTTTTGCTAAGATAAATTTTTTTTCCCTCATACAAGGTAAAGAACATTGTTACCAATCAGCACACTCCATTAAACCCAGTGCATTTGAGCAATCTTATCTTTTGAGTCAGTGGTTCTCTGTTAACCTTCCCTCTGTATCAAAAGCTTTTTCTTGTTTGCAGTGTTTTCCTATTTATTTGGTTAGGTCCAAGTTATTGTTTTTAAGTTCCAAAGTGCTCCTTTAATATATTGGGACCGATGTATAGTAGTGTATCACTTTATGTTTTGAGAACTGCATTAGTGATGTGGAAAATAAGTGATTTATTTTCCACAATGATGTGAAAAATAAAAACATTTAAATGTATTAATCTTACATATATTGTAATAGTTCCTAAATATAATAAGCACAGATCATGGCTTCTTTAAACTGTGGACTAATTCTTATTTCTTTTTCATATAACTAGCTCTTAGAGTATTCTTAAAACAATGAATAATTTATGGAAAAGAAAAGAAGAGAAGGAGGAAGGAAGGGAGGGGAAAACTAGCCATTAGAACAATCCGAGAATTTCACAACAGCTGCTCCAAAGTTCAGATGACTATGAATTATTGTTAAGCGATATATAATGTCTACCTATATTTATTACATATAGCAATGCTCCCTTGTATTTCTGTAATTAACTTATCTTTCTGGAGAAAAGTGTTAAATGTATATTTATTATAGACAAAATTTCTAACTAATAAGGTGTACGTTGCCAAGCAAGCTTACCTTAATTCATCAGTTTCTAAACTCATGCTTTTGCCCCCTCTTTTATAAATCAATTATCCAGGAATTTGCACTGATGCACTAGACCTCCAGGCAAGCACCTCAGAGTGTTCTATCACAAAGAATTATTAAAACGAAAGCTTCAAAGCTAAATCTTCAGTGGTAGCTAAAAAGTAGATAAGGACTGTATAAATCCGATTCCCCAAGACAAGGAGTTCAATAAATTAAGGGCCAATAGGCAAGTGATTAGGCAACATGTGATTTAAGGTACAAGTCTTTCAATGGTCATGAAAAAGTCCCTTTTAAAGATGTTGTATTGTGTTCACTAAATAAAAATATGCCAGTTCTTCAATGATTAATAACAGACTGTTTTGCTTCAAATCAATCAGCCGGTAAAAGAAATGAATAAATAACATCAGCAAAGGTCACCTGGTCTACCTATTGCTTTAAATTAATTTATGATATTTTATCCCCAGATTCCTCGGATCTCAGATATTTCATGACTGACATGGCCCAAGAAAAATCAAGACATTTGAAATATGTATATAATATGTACAATGATGATAATGTTGGTTTTATGCAAAAGCAGTTCAGCAAGTGTGCAATTACTTTGCCCGCAATGACTATAATGTAATGGAAATGGAAATAATTTATAATACCATGCTCTGTGTCAAGTGTACTTAAGTACTTTTGAGATATAGCAGAGGATCTTGCTTCCCTCGGGACTAATAATGTACATTTCATCTAAGTCATAATTTTCATTAACTGCCCTTGTTAAGATAGTTTTTCCCCCCTCTAAACCTAATCACAGTTGGTATTTAAATTATATATTAAATCAATATTGTTTCCATTTTATTCATTGTCAAGTCAAAGGTCTTTGCTTTAAGAAAAATTTAGACTAGCTCTGTAATTTTTAGAAGTTGTTCAGGGACTTTATGAACTGTATACAGGAGTAAATACCCAGTTGGTGCTATACTTTATGGTATTGGCACATTCAAATAGTTTAATTGATTCTGTGGCCTCTCTCTTAAAAACAGGAGATCTGTGGCCATGGTAGAATTCTCATTGTTAATTTATACTGCCTGTTAGTGAATTATTCTGTTTCAAGAGCAAAAGTATGTTTTCCCACATGGAAAAAAAATCACATAAGTTAGACAGTAGTAATGAACATAATTGTTATCCAGTGGCATGGTAAGTAATAATGAATATAATTGTTATCCAGTGGCATGGTAAGTAATAGTGATGCATGCAGTCATTCACTTTGCACAGCTTAATACCATAGATGACATGAGTCTACGAATGATATTTACTTAAACTTCACTGATGGGACTGCATTACTGAAGCCCCAAACTTCAGTCCTTTTAATTTGCTCTGCATATAAGTTAGCCCCTCATGTAAAGTCGCATACTATAAGTCATAATTGTCTTAGAGCGCTTAGCATTTTGTACTTCACATTTAGTCTATTTTAGGGAAGTCCCCTCTCACCTACCACTATTGAAGCTTTATGAGATAACAAACATCACTGTAGTCTAATCAAGTGCCATATTCATAGTATAATTACAAGAAATAATTGTTTAATGAAGAAACTCTTTGCACATTAATCTAATGTGCACATGAGCGATTGATGAACACTTTCATGAAGAGGAGCATAATTTCCTAATTTGAATTGGTATTTTAATGAAATGGAAGTAACCTTTATTTTATCTTCCTTATTCAAAATTAGTGAAACTCTCCCCCTCCTTACTTAAGGCTGTGTCCCAAAGTTTTACTGACAAATGGGAGCAGGCTAAGACTGAGCAACAGCCAGTTAGCTGTGACATCCTGAGAGTTGGTCTTCTGTACTGGGAGCTCACCTGGTATCGTTTGCAATTATACCCTTGTCTTTTCTGACCTCCACTTTCCTGAATGTAGTAACATCGTCATCAAAATCTGCAATGTTCAATGACTACAGCAGCTAATATTCTTTAATGTTATTTCCATGGATTAGCTCCATAAGTCCTTGTAAAAGTCCTGTGAGCTCTCTTACCCCCTGTGTGGGTCCCCTCGTTGTTACCAGGCTGCCTGTTGAAGAGCTGGCAAGTTACCTCATGGTCTGACTACAGACACCTTGCTCAGGATGAGGAAGCGTCACTTCCCTTTTCTTGACATCTGCATTCCTCAGTCTGGATTGGGTCCTGAAACAGCTGAGCCCAGCTGTAGGGCCAGCTGTAGGGCCAGAACCCCATCCCTAAGGCCAGAGTCCCTCTTTTCATGTGAGAGTGAACTGTCAGAAATCATTTCCCTCGCTTGCTGGAGGCTCTTTCTCCTGTTCATGGGAAGCCTCAGTGGGGACCTTGGGTGATGGGAGTCCTTTGATCCTAGAACCAGCTGCAATCAGTACTGACTGAGATGAATAAACGTTTATGCAATTATTTGTCTTTTCTCTTTCCAGCTTAGTGATTCCAGATGATGTTTTGGTTTTTTTCATCTTCTGTTCTTTAATTAGCACCTGTTGACTAAATGGGTCAACAAGAGCTTTACTCTTTCCCCATCATCGTTTACTTTCCTGGGCACAAATCTTGTTTTTATGGTCTCACCTATCAGATTTCCGATCAACTTCCCTCAAGATACTGACTAGTTGACACTTTTTATTGTAATTTCCTCCTTTTAGAGCTTCAGACTGTTACATACTTACTGAATTTCAGGATTTTTCTTTTTTAGTCAGAAAAGTGGGAAGTGAGTTAATAAAATTTCTACTTTCATTTTAAAGACCCCGAGATACTTAACCAGTTGCCTGCTGTGTGAATGTTGTTGAGAATGAAAAATGTAAAGCAGGTTTACAGCTGCTGTTGTGTCTACATTTATTCCAAACTTTATACACAATAACAATAATAACACTTAGCACTTGGGTGTTTTCTTTCTACAAAAGGCTCCAGAGTGATTTATGTAATAAATTAGATATTAACAACTTTCTCAAAACATTATCGGTTAAAAAATTAGGAAATGAAGGCACCTAAGGGTAAGTATACTTGAAAAATAGAATTTTCCCCAAAATAAAATCCTGGTTTTCAAGTAAGGGCTTTTTTGCTAGTTCTCTAGTTAAACTAGGCAAGTTATATTTTACCCATTAGGGGCCCTCATAAATAGGCCTTATTGCCATAAAAATGCATATTTGTGAAAACTTTGAACATGCTTGAAAAATCAACTGGTTCTTCTTTTTAAACAAACCTGGTTTTGGGGGTTCTGTTTTCCTCCTACCCATAAATAAATCTTTTTCCATCAGGCAGATGTGTTGGGTTTTTTGTTTTTGTTTTTGTTTTTATCATATCACCAGTGATCATATCACCCTTCAGTTGCTCCTATGGAGCAAACCCTCATTATCCTCATTGAATAAGCACATCTGAATAATAGGTTGCAGTCTATTTAATGCAATTTGAAAAAAATCTATAGTTTTTGTGTGTAAATTATGGCATCTGTTTTAATTAATGTAAGGGGTGGATGGTGAATGGCAGTGTGAGTCATACAGGACTTTATGCTCTGACAAAGTAGTAGCCTTCTTTCCCCTCATCGTCTATAATTCAGCAGCACTCTTCCTTCAGCATGTTAAGAACAGTGTTGCCCCAGGTTTTTGCATTTGCTGTTCCCTCCACCTGGAATGCTCTTGTGCTTGTCCATATGGCCATCTGTTTCTTCTTCAAGTCTTTGTCCAAATGTCACCTTCTTGATGAGGCTCTCCCTGACTGTCTTATTTAAAGTGGAAACAACTCATCCTTCCCACACCTCTACTTCCTACCTCTTCTTTGCCTACTGAGTTATGTCTTTATCCAAAACTTTTATCTTTCCTAATATAATATGCTCTTTATTTGTTTGCTTATTGTCTGTCTCCTGCACTCAAATGAAAACTCTTAAGATTCAGGGATTTGGGTCTATTTTGTTGACTTCCATATTCTCAGACCCTAAATGATTGCTTAGTACAACTATATATTAAAGAAATATTGTAGAATATTGAGATGCACCACCAATATTCGAAACAGCTCACACATAGATGACTTTAGAGCCTTTGACCTAGTTTATTTATGCATGTTCATACATTCATTTAGCATCTTTGTAAACTCTTATAGACAACTTCTTAGCTTCAATCCTGTGTCCTCATTCTTGTGGTTTAGCAATGATATCTAGTCTATATCTTGGCACTTAATTAGTAATTAAATTATTTTTATTAGATTTCAATGCCCTCACTGTCATTCATCTTCTAAAGTGGAATGTTGTGGTCTTAATTTATGATTTTTCCCTTCTCAAATTTCTTCTCTGACTTACATATGTGGAATGTGACTTTCAATTCCTTCTCCAACAGGATATTGACCATGACAGTACTTGTCTTTAAAGATGTGAGATATTTTTAAGTAATTCTTCAAACATCTGTAGTTGAGATCATCAGGTGATTTTCTTCCTTCACTTCTACTTCTATTGCCTAAAACCTCTCCCTATAAAGTAGTCTATTTTCCACATATTTTTCAGTTTGCCAGATTACCTTATCAGGCATGAGAGGAAAGAATGTAGATACCATACTGTAGTTCTTCTACTGTCTCCATGATCACTATTTGTGGATCTTTATCAAATGTCCATAATAACTGGAAGCTTCAGTGGATTCTCAGCTATCCCCCAAAAATGAAATAAGTAGGGATAAAATTAGGGCTGAGTTAACAGAATCCTATGGAAAAAAAAGGGTAGGTGGGAGTGGAAGGGGTCAAAGAAGGTAAGTGGTTTTCTTGGACCATTACTGGGAGGTTGAACTCATCATTAGGAAGGCTTTCCAACTGAGAGTCAGGGAGCCCAAATCAAGGTTCTAAGGTTATATTATGCCAAATAAGAAAGGGTGAGAGAGCTCACAGAGATAAAGGCTGAAGTTGTGGAAAGTCCAAGTGCTGGTATTTGTAGTTTTAAAAATAAATAATAAATTTAAAAAGCAGAACTAATCTGGAAACCAGGAAAGATCAAGCAAAGACCCTGAAGTTCTAAAGACTAGAGCAACACAGAATCAATTTAGAAAGTAATTGTGAATCTTTTTTAAAATTTAAGGTGCAGGATCTTTTTGAGCTCCCGCTATTTTTCATCTATTATAAAAAATACCTTAAGTTAACAGAGTCCATGATTTTCTAACAGTCATGAATTTTAAGGGCTCTTGCTATATGAACACTAATGTGAACACTAATAATTTAATGCTAGGTTATTCTATCTGGTTTTGTGTGTGTGCTTTGCATTTTCATCAATGTACTCCGTTATTTGATCCACCTATTCTGTTCTTGTTTACCCAGAGATTTCTAGAAATGCAGTCTATACCCTGTATAATTTAACTCTTAAATCATACTGCATTACATAATAAGTATGCTTTATCTTCTCATTAATGGCATATTATCATAAGTTAATTTCATCATTTAGTACCTTGTTTCTTGTTCTAGTTACATTATCACCCCAGTAATAAACAACCACAAAACTTACTGGGTAAGGGAATCAAAAGAATCACTTTTTTTTTTTTTTTAAGCGATCAGTGAGTCAGGAATTCAGCGGGGCTGTCTCTACTCCATCATGTCTGAGGCAAAGCTGGCATGATTCAGATAGCTGAGAAGTAACTCAAATTCTGGGAACTGGAATCATCTGCCAGCTTCTTCACCTGGGACCTGGGCTGGCAGAGGTGAAGGATGTGTTCAGCTGGTACCGCAGGCCAGAACTCCCACATGGGACCCCTCCAGCCAGGCAGCCTCAGGTGGTCAGTGCAGGGCTCCACGAATGAGCGTCACTTCCCCCATGCTCTGTTGGTCATAACAATCGTAAGGCCGCCCAGAACCCAGGGGAAGGAACAGACCATAGCTCTCCAACAGGAAAAGTATTGAACTGTTTGCAGCTGTAACAAAACTGCCACACTGCCTAAGGAAACACCGAATGTTCTTTACTCCTGGTGTTATCACTAGTTATTTTAGTAGTATGCTCATTTTTAAATGTGACCATATCACCACAACATATGAGGAAAGTTACACAGTTTAATGACCATTTGTAATCTTTTTTATGGTTGCACTTTGGTTTTTCTTATACCACACTCTTCTTCAAAAGATGTTTTTATTGTTCTGTTTGCGCTTGAAATTCATGAATCTCTGTTGACTTCTGTGACTTAGCTGCTACTGACTTTGACAGATCATTTTTTAAAAAAGATTTTATTTATTTACATATTTTAGAGAGAGCGAGCATTGCAAGCAGGGGGTGGGACAAAGGGGCAGGGAGAGGCAGAGAATCTCAAGCAGACTCTGCGCTGAGCACAGAACCCAGCGCAGACCTCAGTCTCAGGACCCTGAGATCATGACCTGAGCAGAAACCAAGAAAGTCGGATGCTTAACCAACTGAGCCACACAGGCGCCCCTTGGTAGATCATTTGTTAAGGCAAATACTGTATATGAACTTGGTCTTAGACTCATTTCCAGTCCAGTGGCCTGTCCATTGGTTTTCTATTTTCTATTAACATCTCCATTTTATTTTATAGTGTCCATAGAGTTTCAAGGAAATATGCAAAAAAGTCAGTGTGCCAGTAATTCTTCATCTGTATTTAGGCTCAGTTTTCCAATGCCAACTTTCTCAAAACTGCCTCTAGCATGTGCAGTTTCAGAGTTGGTTTCATCTTGGATTTGCCTTCTCTGACATTGAAACCACATGAATATTTAAGCTTTTTTCCCCGTTATACAGACTTGGCTCATTTCTGCCAGCAGCCGATATATGCTAGTTTGATCCCTACTTTGTTCAATTTATGTAATAATTTGTAGAATTTCACTGAAAAAGAGACACACTTGTAAGAAACAAATAGGATTTTAGTAGTTTTGCTTTCCCTTTTGGTTAACAGAGTGTATGGGTATTCTCTGTTGTCAAATAACCAAATTGTGTTGTCTTCCATTGTCTCACATTAGCTATTCTATATGCTGTGGAAAAAAATGTAGATTAAGACCTGAAGCACTTGAATAATAAGTGTAATTGGAAATGAGTGTCAGGTAATCTTTCCAAATTTTGCTAGTTTCATTATTTCCATGTACATATTGAATACTTGGAAAATTATATATATATATATATGTCTTTATATATAATTACATATTTACTCATATATAATTACATACATGTAATTACATGTAAATTTCAAAGTGCTATGATATTTTGTATGCTTACCTTTTTCTAATGTTAAGAGGGCCTCAGTTTCTTCCTATATTATGTGGAGAATTACAGTTAATTCTTCCTTGCCTCATTCTGTTTTCCTTTTACATTATACACTATGAAATTCAGAACAATGTTCATTAGTCCTCTGCCCATTCACCCCTCTCCTCCCCCAACTCCTGGCAACCACTGATTTTTTTACTGTCTCTATAATTTTGCCTTTTCCATGAGTATACAGCCTTTTCAGATTGACATCGTTCATTTAGGGACATGTGTTTAAGTTTCTCTCGTGTCTTTTTATGTCTTGGTAACTCATTTTTTTAATACTAAATAGTATTCCATTGTCTGGATGGACCACAGCTTATTTATCCATTCACCTACTGAGGGACATCATGGTTGCTTCCAAGTATTGGTAGTTACGAATAAAACTCTTACAAAGATAAGATGCAGATTTTTATGTGGACATAACAAGTTTTCAGCTCCTTTTGATAAATAGCAAGGAGTGTGATTGTTAGATCTCATATGATAAGAGTATGTTTACTTTTGTAAGAAACCACCAGACTGTCTTCTCAAGTGGGCGCACCATTTTGCATTCCTGCCAGCCATGAATGAGAATTCCTATTGCTCCATATCCTCATCAGCATTTCCTGTGTGATATCACTTTCTTATGGTTTTATAATTTAATATTTGTGTAGATTTATCAATTTGTGTATATTTACTATTTTTTTGCTCACTATTCCTTCTGGCATTTCAAAAGTAAGCTCAATCCTTTAGAATTTCCTGTACTTAGGGTCCCTTGAGTTTTGCTTGTCTGAAAAGGTTTTATAATCTGTAGCTGATGCTCCCAGTATCTGAATCATTTACTGCTTTATTTCTGCTGGCTCTAATTCTCTTTCTTGAATATTTGACTATTTTTGACTCTGCAGACCTCATTTTTTGCGTGACTCCTTTCCAGTGTATGGTGAATCTCCTTTCCTTCACCAAGAATTCTTCTGGGCACCTGAGGTCACAATCATTATGTTATTATCTTTAGATAAGTTTATGGCTTGATGCTCCTGGACCTTAATCCACATGCTACCGTATGACCCAGACTTCTTAATAAAGGATATTTACTATTTTCTTTTTTCTCTCCTTTGCTCAGAACCAAGGCATTCTTCCCCAAAGTGCCCTGAGGGTGGGGAATGAGAGGTGAAATTTTAGTTCAGCTTTACCCTGGATGTATATATTTTGAAGGATTCTAGTTTAATGTACAGAGTAGCTCCAATCTGATTCCCCCCAATTTGTTAAGCTTGAGTTCTTGACTTCTCTCCCACATTTGCATAGTTTGCCAAAATGAAGTCCAGATTTGCTGGCATTAGCAAATGCCCTCACTTCTATCATGGTGGGTTTCAATCCCATGTTTATATATTTATTTTTTTTATTTTTTATTTTTTTATTATTTTATAGACCTTTGTCATATATAATATATGTAATACTTAATAGTCTATAATACATGCCAATTATCAGTAACATTACATAGAGATATTTCTCCATATTGAGAAATATATAAATTGTTTTATGTGTATAAAATATATCAAATAATAAACAAAAAAATATGGGGAGGGATGTGATAAAAACCAAAGGAAGTCCAGGGTTATACAATAGAGCAATATCAATGTCCATTTATTAGGAAGAGGCAGATTTGAAGTTTATACTTAACCGTTGCAAGCTTTTTTAAAAATAATAATGGCTTTTAGTGATCTACTTCCAAGAAGAAGTTAAACTTTCTATTTGTTTTTATTTTTATTTTTTATTATTTTTATTATCATTTTTATTATTATGTTATGTTAATCACCATACATTACATCATTAATTTTTGATGTAGTGTTCCATAATTCATTGTTTGCATATAACACCCAGTGCTCCATGCAGTACGTGCCCTCTTTAATACCCATCACCAAGCTAACCCATGCCCCCACCCCCTCCCCTCTAGAACCCTCAGTTTGTTTCTCAGAGTCCATAGTCTCTGATGGTTCATCTTAAAAAAAAAAAAAAAAAAAACATGTTTATATATTTAAATATGCATTGTCAGGGGCGCCTGGGTGGCTCAGTGGGTTACGCACCTGTCTCTTGATCTCAGCTCAGGTGTTGATCACAGGGTCACCAGTTCAAGCCCCGTGTTGAAAAATGCATTTTCAAGTAATCTTAGTTTTTTTTTTTCTTTTAATCAGCTATGTAATTGACCTGAATAATCTACTTGACATTAATAAAAATGAACATTATATAGTACTTTTCTTTCTCTTAAGTGTATTTCTTAATATTTGATTTGGGTTCTTACATGAGATTGGTCTTTAATTTTCCTTTCTCATACACTCCCTGTCACAAATTTTAGTATCAAAGTTACAATATCCACAAAATGAGTTGAGAGGGAATTGTTTGTTTGTTTCTTTCTTCCTCCCCTGTTCACTGTTTCTATAACATTAGAATTTGCAAGATGAGTAAAATTCATCTATACTATCGTATGGGACTTTTTTTGTGAAAAGGCTTTTAATTACCAATTCAGTTGGTACAATGGTTATAGGACTGTTTAGGCATTGTGTTCTTTGTAGACCTGGTATCACAATATATATTTTTGTCCACTCCACTAAGTTTTCAAAATTTTGGCGTAAAGCTGTTCCTGGCAGTCTCATTACTTCTCAGTGTTGGATGAATCTGAAATCTTGCCCCATTTGAGCTTTCTTCATTTTTGTCTTTATCATTCTCAAAAGAGATTTGTCTACATTATATATCTTTCAAAGAATAAGTTCTTAGACTCACCATCCTTTTCACCTTTGATTTCTGTATCATAAGAATCTGTTCCTTTTTTAAGCTTGTATTTACTTTTTCTTTCTTTTTGTTACTTATTAAGGTGAATGCTCAACTGATATTTTATTCTTTATTTTTAATTTTTTTAAAGATTTTATTTATGTATTTGAGAGAGAGTGAGACAGAGAGAGCATGAGTGGGGGAGGGACAGAGGGGGAGAAGCAGGCTCTCTGCCAAGCAGGAAGCCCCATGTGGGGCTTGATCCCAGGACTCCAGGATCATGACCTGAGCTGAAGGCAGACACTTAACCAACTGACCAGGCGCCCCTTATTCTTTATTTTTAATATAGGATTTAAAACTATTGATTTCACTTAATGGTTCTCTTTAGTTGCATCCCACAAGTTTTGTTATATGTATTTTCATTATTGTTTAGTAATATTTTAACATCCATTGTGATTTTCATTTGTCCATGTGCTATTTAAAAGTGATTTTAAAAAATCTTATATACATGCACATGTGCACACACACAGGTGATTTTTAGTGATTTCTCTATAATTGCAGTATATTCAGAGATATTCATGGAAATTTGTTGAGAGACTTGTATTATGGTTTATTATGTAGCCAGTTTTTATAGGGTTTCCATGTTTTCTGGAGAAGACCACGTTTCTGATTGTTGAGCACAGAATTATTTTTATCTCCTCAGACCTCAGAAATTTGAGTGTCCAGTTTATCATTGTAGGATTAAACAACATATTCTATTAAAATTTATGACTGATGTTTATTCGATAACAACAAACCCTCTTTGACTCAGGTTTCAATTAGTCTTTCACAAAGACCAACTTCCTCCTTCAATTTATTTAAAAGATAAAATGCCTTTCATTTCACTGAAGAGAGGTGTATTTGTAGGGAAATGTGGTCACATATAATTGCAGGGAATTCCCAGTTCTATGCTGTGCCTCTGCACTGGCAGAAAAACAAGAACTAGTTCAATGAAAATGAGCATTTGGCCGCCATTGTTCCCTTTGCCATTGGCTGTTGTATAGTGTCGCAGCAGGGTAAAGATACAGGAAAGATTGCATGACCAGATGGCCACGAGATCGGGGATGCCTAGAAATAGAAGCTCTAACTGATTCTGAGGAAAAGACTTTTACAATTGCTGTAAGGCTAGTCCCAGCTTGATCCAGTACATGGCTAAAGGATAGGATAATAGTAAATAAGCAGAACTCAGAAGTAGGAAGCAAGATTCTCCTGTGCTGTCATGTAAGTCATCCACCCAACAGAAAGGGAAAATGCTTTCAGTGAATGGAGGAATGTACCTCCCCTCATTGTGGTTATTCTTAAGATGGATGATTGTGTCAGTTATAATAGTTTTGGCTTTAGGTCACATAATACTTGACAAGCACTAGTTTAAACAATAATGAATTTTAAACTGTCATTATTATTTCATCTATTGAGAAGCCTGGAGGGAAGGGGTTTCAGATTGGGCAAATTCTATGCCCCACTGGTGCTAGGCACTTTACTTTTCACTCTGCCATCCTTAATGGGCTGAACTTTGTAGTCAGATGTTTCCCTGCATGGTCTTTCTAACAAAACTGTACAGAACGGCAAGGAGGATTGTCTCTCTCTGTCTCTGTCTCTCTCTCTCTCATACAAACACTCATGTGCGCGTGCACACATACACACACACACATATATACAGCCTGTTAGTGGGAAGTATGCTACCAAAATCCCCTAAAACATTTTATTTTGGATCCTGTTAGTCATGATTCTGTCATATGCATCATGCCCTAGGTACATAGAAGCCTGGACAAGTGAGTGTCCAGCATGTGCAGCCTCCATTCTGGAAAGCTGGTCTACTCCCAGTATGGGACATGTTTGAAAACATTTTTTGCATAAACAGCATGCAGGATATCCAGAAGAATATTGTGAAGAATGTCAAGTTTTCTTTTCTCTGTCTTTAATGCAAGTCATGGCTAAACTGCAAACCTTTACCTAGCTTTTAGATTGTGCGTTTGTACTTATTTTGATGGTAAGAGTGTCTGATATTTTGAGACACTTCAATAAGGAAAGCCACATTCTGCTGCAGACCCTATGAAAAAGATGATCAAACACTTGTACCTTTTATGTCCCGCCTGGCTTCTCTACCCCACACCCTTAGAGCTGGAAGAACCACCCTGAGATCATGAGCAACTCTAATTGGCTGTGAGCCTCAGGCAAATCACCTCACCTCCCTAGTACTGGGCTAGTCTGTTTTTCTTTTTCTTTTTCTTTTTTTTTTTTAAGAGAGAGAGAGAACAAGTGGGAGGGAGGAGCAGAGGGAGAGGGAGAAGCAGACTCCCCACTGAGCAGGGAGCCCAATGTGGGACTTGATCCCAGGATCCTGAGATCATGACCTGAGCCAAAGGCAGATGCTTAACAACTGAGCCACCCCTGGGCGCTCCAGGCTAGTCTTTGTTAAGATTAAGAGCCTTGGTGTGTCCACTGCACAGTTTTTCAGAAGTGATTCTCACAGTTGCTTTTGCCAATCACATCTTTCTAAGGTCTCTTTCAGCCATAGGCATGCCATGTTTTTCTCATATTGCTGCAACACCCAGCTGAAACAGAGCTGACATCTCTTTCAACTCATGCAATTTAATCAAATACCATTAATAAACACCTACTATGTACAGGGTGCCAAAATGAATAAGTCACAGTACCTTCCCTTTGGGACTCACTATAGAGATGGTTATTGAAATGTAAGTCAGTATATTAAAATATAAAACTTGGGCAAGACACAGAAGTAGCACAAAGGAAGGAATGCTTCATTGCCATTAGGTTATGCACAATCACTAGAGTGGGTCAGGAACCTCTGTAATACTGTCTACAGAAGAGAAAAAAATCATGGCAGACTTAACTTTATAACCATGTTTCTTAATTTGAAAAAAAAAGACTTACTATGATTGATTTAGTTTATTCCTTTTCTCTCTTCTTGTTTGTGTCTTTATTTCCAACTTCCAACTAGATATCTTCTCCTAAACCTCCCACAGGTCCTTCCACATGAACATATCCAGAGCCAAATTCATTATCTCTCACTCAAACTTGATCATTCTCATTTATTACCAGTTGTGACTTTAATAAAGACTTTGGGGATGTTGCTTAATAAATTATATATATTTATTTATTTGGGTTTTGACCTTTCTATCCCACTGTTAAAGAGAAGCGGCTATAGTGTGTGTGCTACAAGTGATTATCAATGAGGGTAGTTAACAATATCCTATGATGTTTTAAACTGTAACACTGTGAACTCACATAACAAAGGGGATTTAATGAAACCAGATATTGTTTAAATGCAGGTGTTGATGTAAAGACTCATATCAAAAATATAGTATTATGCACAGTGAATCATGGAACACCATCAAAAACTAATGATGTACTATATGGTGACTAACATAACAATAAAAAAATGACAATATTAGTAAATCAAAATTTTTTTAAAAATCTGGAAATATATGTCACATGGATTTTCATTTAATTGGGTGATCTACTTTTGTTATATCTCTTTTGGGGCGGATTTTAACAACACAAATTTATGAGGATGATATTCTGGGTAGAGGCCCCATTTAATTTCCAAAAAAACTACAGCTCACCTTTCTGAGTTGGTTATTTTATGTACTGCTATTGGCTTTTCTTCAGTTTCCTATGTGATACATAGCCTAGTGAATAAGAAAAATGTATTATTACATTCACTTTAACTCTTAGCCTTTGCTTTGACTTTTGCAAGAGGAGACCTTTAATTTTTTGCTTTGAAATTCATGAAAATTAACATTTTTGCCTGATGACTTATTTTTCCACTCTCATATATCTTTCCTCTTGACTGAATTTAGTCTTTTGTAGTGTTGTAGAGGTTGCAGATTACAAAGTTCTCCCAGATTCACAGAATAATGACTGTGGGCTTGAAGAGTATGCTTGGCAAAATTAGAGAATAATTATATTTTCACAGGTATTTTCAGATATAAATCTGAAATGGACATTCTTCTTGCAAATGAATGATATGTTCTAATAAATATTACATTAAAAGAACACATCTAGTGCAAAATGTTTGATCATGGCTATATGAATTATTTTGACTGTATTATTACCCAAGTGTGTCTCATTTGATATGTTAAGAAATATGGGGCTAGGTTCTCTCTGTCAGCCTCTCCAGATTTGCTCACTCATGTGTGCACACTCCTGTGTATAAGCATGAGAGTGTGTGTATCTTGTTATATTTTTTAGTAAGACTTATCATAGTCATAGATATTAAAACATGTATGTGTGCATACTTCAGTACACGAGGGAAATCGATGATGTACTGTTCAGAAATGAACAAGGTGGTGTAAACACTGTCTCTGAGTCCCTGCTGCATAATGGAGCTCATGGTGGATGGCAGGTGCTGTAGCTACTGGATTGAGAGAGAGGATGCAGCTCTCCATCATGAGCATTCCCCATTACACAGCCATCGGTGAGCTGAAACATTGAACTAGCTCCCCTGTCTCCCAGGAAAGAGCTGCTCAGGCTGTCAGCCCACAGCACAGGTACAGTTCTCATTTTAATACATTAATAAACAAACATTCCCCTATACTTAGCTGATGTGCTCTTACCCCTGAAAAATAAATCCAGCTTTGGGATGCTGACAAAGTGAATCTTCTGAACCTGTTAGAGGGAAAACGGTTTACCATGATCTGAGAAAACTGTAACCTGAAGATGAGGGATGTTGCTTGCGAGAGCACTTAAGAACAAACACTGACCATCCTGGCCGTATTTTAATGTCCTTTTCGGCCATTTCATTGGGAAACACTTTATCTTACTTCTGTTGGGCTCCTGTCAGAGTTTTCCTTGGTGTGAATTGTTGCACTCAGTTGTTCATTCCTGAACTGTGTCCTGGAAACTTTTTCTCCCATCTTCTCAGGAATCAAGAGGAATAGATCAGTCTTGTGTCATTTAGTAAGCAATTTGGTAGCACTCAGTACTTAACTCTGTCTTTCATACATTACGACACTTACTCTTCATCTCTAACTTTGCTTCAAATGATAGAATTAATACCAAGAGACTTTATTCTCCCTGAAACTTAATGGGAAGGGAGCTTTACTTAGCCAGTTATGGGATTTGTTTGAATGGCTTCAAGTTAGAGAGCTTGCTGCATGCATCTGCACACTGCAAACAGGATCAGAACACTTGGGAAAATTAGCTAGGACTCCATCCACCCCTTGATGATGGTCTAGCCAAACGCCTGGGCAAAGCTCCCACTCTACGGGCACTCTTTGATGAGGCATATCCTCACTTCCTCCATGGCCCCTTTTCTCCTACATTTTATTGCTGACCAAGCCCCCAACTGGTTCACATTCTTCCTTTTATATGTTAAAATATTTAATTAGGATATTGCAACCTAACTGACCAGAGAGGCCTCTCTGAGAGAAAATGAAAGATGTCCTACCTCTTCTTAACCCTTGTTGGTGCTTTTAACCAGGATGCCAATTTTCCAGCATTCAGAATGGCCAGTCTAATGTTTTCTGTGCTTTGCATATTATCACAATATGTCCATTTTACTAGATTTTTTTATACCAAGAAAAGTCATTGTATTATTAATTTTGAAAACCTACCCTTTTACTACACATTTGAGGTAGGTGTAGAATTAACTACAACCCTGACAATTTTAAATTAGTATTTTCATATTCTTTGCTGCAGGTGTAGGAGAAATTTCTTTTACTGGTTTATTATTTTGACAGAGTAAGCCCAAAGGAAAGAGGGTATGTCTTATTATTTTAATATTTAATTATTAGAGCATTGAGATATTTTTGAGAGTAATTATTACTCCATAAAGGAAAGTTCTGGATTTGACAAATGTATCATTCTCCTGAGCTGTTTCTGGGCATAGGCAGTAAGTAGAAGATATGGTGTCCAGAAACTTTCCTTGAATGCCCTGGTCTTTACATTAAGTATGGATCATGGGTAGCAATGCTTGTTAATCACTGAGAGTCAGAGCTGGGAGCATTTCAGTGTATTGTACTCAAGCCCCAGTTTATTTTTAATTCTGTTTGGCTTGGTAAAGAATTGTATTTTCTTTGGCACCTTTTTGTATAGAGAAGAAGATATGCATTGGAGATAGAATAAACTTTTTTTAAAAATGTAAACTGCCAATATTTTACTTTTGCTTCCAAAAGAAAGACTTGAGACAGATACATTCGTCAGAAGAAAGCAAAGAGTGTGCAAATCCATTTGTTTTAATGTGTCTTTCTAGCAGGTGGTAGGAGTTCAGTCTAAATAATAGAAAGCCATACTGACAATAAAACTCATTTCACAGAGATGAATTTCAAATATTCCAATAGCCTGCATTTAGCTTTGAAACGATAACCCTTAAGACTATCATTCAAATTTTAGCATTTTTTTCCTTTCACTCACAGGAGCAGGTTTTATCGTATTACTTTTGATGTTCTAGCCTTCTTTTTAGGGAATGTGGTCCCTTAGGAGTTCAATTAAATGGCTAAATGTCTGCTTTTCTAGTCATAACTTGGTTATTCCACTGTTACCACTAAAAGGTAACTTATTTATAGGTCTCTGTGGATCCTGACATTTTCCTTCCACTACAATTTAATGTCCATCTTCAAATTTTGCTCACCATAGCATTTATTTGAAATCAGTATTGTTTTTAATTTTTTTTAATAATGTGAAACATGGCCTATGACTCATTTATCCACACATGGCCGTGTAATCTCCCTTACTAATGTGTCCATACACACTAGGCAGCAAAGCACCTTGAACAGGTGGAGCTTGTAGACGGAGGGCTTGAGCAAATGCTTCGTGACAGAGCGTGGCCCTTAGGCTACACCCCGGAGACTTTCTGTGAGCCTGTTCCCTTCCTCCAGAGGAGGAGCTGTTAGTCAGTGCTGGACGCCTGGGAAGGGAAGGGAACTGGGGATCCCAAGGGTGCCATCTGCAGTGTCCCTGAAGAGCCTCTACGGTCGCCACTTAGCACACACCTTCTCCCCGCAATGACCAGATTCACTGACATTCCCAGTTGCACCTTCTCCAAATATCACTCTGGCAGTCTTGTGGGGGTGGGGGCCCTCTTTCCTGACACCCTGTCCATTGGGATTTTCAGCCTTTCAGGGGGTCAGCGTGCAGCCTGGTTCACGTCTCCACAGGTGCACAAAGACACATTTTCCGCTTTTGTCAACTCTGTTTTCGCTCATCTACTTCATTATCTTTTAAAACTCTGTTGAAATTTCTCACCCATCGTGCACTCCAATTTCTCTGACATTGCAGAGTTTCTGCTTTGTTATCGATCTTGTTATTTGGTGGGTTTTCAGAGACAGAAGAAGTAGAACCGTGCTCCATTTAACAAGTTCCCTGCAACAGGAGTTCTTAGATGTTTGCAATTCATAGATATTTATGAGAAATTGACAAATACTTGTATCCTCTTCCACAGAAATATATACACATAGACAATCTGCATGATGCTGGGGGTGAAGACATATGTGTGGGAGGGAAGAAACACGATAATGTGTGGAGTTTTCCTGCAGAGGATGAGGAGGTTTCGTTTGTTTTGAGAAATCTTAAAAGTTGTGTCTGTTAAATTCCCTCTTTCAGAGACATTTAGTTATTAATTGTCAAACATCCATATTTTGGATGCTTACTCTCTATCTTGCTTGTGACTTGGTCCTGAGAATACAGATGGTAGTTCCAGCTTGCAGGCACTTGGTAGGGGAGAAGTGAGAAACGAAGAACTATACTGAGTGTGATAGGAGGCTATGGTATAATTTATGCACCGGGTGTTCCTGAGGCACTTAGGGGATGGACCTAGAATTTGGGGTAAGGGGGCAATCATCGGGGAGGTTTTCTTGAGGAAATGATGCTTGAATTTCTTAAAAATTTTGTCTATTTGAATACTATGTATTTAGAATATTTATAACCGTTTAGTGAATTTTACGTTTGTTATATACTAACCTTTCTTATCCCTGATGGTGCCTTTTTTCTTGGTTTGTTTTTGGTTTTATCTTAAAATATATTTTTACCACTTCATCGTCCTCAGGGACAGTGAGCATTATTTCTGTGTGTCAGACCATTTGCTTAATAATTTATGTGCACTCACTTCATTCTCAAAATGATATCATGAGATAGATACTATTGTTTTCCTCTATTTTAGAGACAAGGAAACCCTGTAAGGCACAGTTTTAAGTCATTTAGTGAAACATATAATTGGTAACCTGGAATAAGCAAGATTCGACTCAGAACTTGCCCTGGAGACTGTACTTCTCCACATATTAATACCAATGTTGATATTATAAATTATATCAATATTTTGGGACTCTTATCACTAAGGTAGTATATCATCAGATCCACCAGCTACTTAAACATTTGTATTTGCCTTGCTTATCTTTCTCAATTCTTTTACCTTCAACTTTTCTTGGTTCAGTTGTGCTTCTTTGAATTAGAAAATGGTTGGATTAAAAAAAAATCCACTGGTACAACCTCTGTTCAGTGTGATGTTCAGTCTTGTGAAAATCGATTTTAGCTATTGTGATACTTGGATATATTTCTACCATCTTGTTTTGTTTTTTGCTTCTGCTTTTTCTGTGTGCCTTTTATTCTTCCTTTTGCTTGATTAAATATTTTAAAAGATATATATGTCCCCCAACGTAAAATGTGCATGCTCCATATTTTCAATTTTGGGATTATCTTTATAATTTTTACGTGAAGATTTATAAAATTCAAAAGTAACATAACATCTTGATCTTTCTTCTAAACTGTGAGAGAAATTTGGTTTATTAGTCTGCTAGGGCTGCCACAACAGAATACCGTAACAGACTCAGTGGCTTAAGCAACAGAAGTTTATTTTTTCACACTTCTGGAGGCCCAAAGTCAAAGATCAACATGCCAGGGTTGGTTTCTGGTAAGGCCTCTCTTTCTAGCTGGAAGGATGGCTGCCTTGTGGCCACCTCCTCACATGACCTTTCTTCAGGGCACTCAGGGGAAGACATTGATCTCTGGGTCCCTTCCTCTCCTTATAAGGACACCAGTCCTATGGGATTAGGGCCCACCCTTATGACCTCATTTAACCTTTATTACCTCCCTAAACACCCTGTCTCTAAATATAGTCACATTGGAGGTTGAAGCTTTAACATAAGAATTTTGGGAGACACGATGCAGTCCAGAACACTTGACATAATGTAATTTTTCATCCTCTGCCATCCTGTATCCTACTTTGGTCCTACATTTTAGTTCTACCTCGTCTTTAACTTCGATATTATCATTTTTATAATTTTATTTTTATGTAGTTGATGTATTTTTAGATTTTCCCACGTTAGCCATTTTTTCCCCTTTGTACCATGCCTTCCTGTATTTATTTTCTTTTTGGACTTAGTTTCTTTCTCCTTGACACACATCCTCTAGTTTTGATGATTTTTAATGGGGGTCTGTTGGTGGTAACTTGCTTTAATTTTTCTTTGCCTGAAAATGTTTTAATTTCACTTTTTCTCTTGTTTGATAATTTAGCTTGATATACAATTCTGGATTGGAATTTTATTTTCTTTCAGCACTTTGAATGTGTTCTGCTGCATTCCACCTTCCGTTTTCCCTCATTAAGAAGTTTCCTATCTGCTTTAGGACTCATCTGTTTTCTGTCTTGCTACTGTTATGCTCCTAGGTGATACGATTTTACATTAGTCTGTGTCTATTAGATTTATTTTTTAAAAAATTGGGGGAATTATTGTCCTCTTTGAATCTGAATTTTTAATCAGTTCTGGAAACTCTCAGGCATTATATCTTTGAATTCTTTCATCATTCTCTCTTTTCTCTCCTGAAATTTTAATCAAATATATGTTAGACTGTATTTCCATGCTCCACATTTTAAAATTTATATTTAATATTTTTAATCACTTTTCATTTCTGGACTACATGCTGGTACCCAATCTATCTTTCATTTTACAAATACATTCTATAACTTTGTCTCATGTGCTTAATGCAACTAATGAATTTTTTATTTTAATACTATATTAATTCCTGGAGGATCTCTTTGCTTATTTGTCAAATCTGACTGGTTCCTTTTAATATTACCTCATTCCTTTCTTACATATTTGATTCCACTTTTTATTTCTTTAATTATTTTTAATGTCTTACCATATTCCCAATCCTAAAATCTGAAATTCATGGAGACCACATTTTTTTATGTGATATTTCTGCTGAATCTTGTTCATTCTGTTTTATGTTTTGTATCTTTGGATTTTGAGTTTAAATTTCTCAGGTTTTTTCCTTCAGCAATCCGGTAATTCTAGAGTCAGTCCAGAGAAGATTTAAACTCCTTTCAAATGATAGCAGCTTGAGACCATTTTTTTCTATTTTAATTTCTTGGCTTGGGGCTTACACCCTATCATTCTTGTAAATTTGAAAGCCATAATTTTGTTGAGCAAGTCTGTGGTATATGAATTCTCAGAAAGTTTTTTTCCTATAGTTTTTTTCTTTCTATAGGCTATGAAAAGAGACAAATTTCCTTGTCATCTTTCTTTGCTGACTAGTCAATTTTTCTCCAGTATCTGCTTCTACTGAGATTTAAGCATTTTCAGGCTTTATGTAGTGGTGGTGTTGGGTTGGTGGGGGGGTTCCTATTTTTGCACGGGTCCAACACTTGATTTTTAATTCTGCTTGGCCTTTAAAATCCAAACCTCTGCATTACAAAGATTAGCATAAAGCTTCTGAATTCCAATAGCTCAGAATCATCTGGCACCCTGAATTTCAGCTTTTTCTTTTTCTTTGACCCCTTAAAGTTTCTCCTACTATATTGGATGCTTAGATATATAATTTAAAATATGTGTGTTACATTTTTATCTAGTATTTCTAGGTTTTTTTGAACTGGAAAAGTTTCAGGCTTTTCACATTGCTACATCATAGGAGATGGAATTCTCTAGAGGTTATTATTTCTGTCTTTTTCCTAAATAGTCTATAATATTCTACAAATATTATTGAATGTCAAATATTGTTAAATAAATGATCTCATAGTAGAGAATTTATATTATGATAAAAAGAGAGATATAGTAAAAATTTTACGAATGTTTTCATATGCAATGAGTCATTTTTTAAAAACTCAGAATAAATGTCAGCATTTGGGGAAAAATATTATTGGAGAATATAGGGTTAGTGAAATTTGAGGCATTCTCAAAGTATTTTGCCTTCAAACTGACTTCATATTTTGTTGATGAAATTTGCTAAGAGAATAAATTTCAAGTGCTCTCACCACACACAAAAAATGGTAACTATGTGAGGAGTGGATATGTTAATTAGCTTGACTGTAGTAATCATTTCACTATGCATATGTATATTAAACATCATGTTTTACACATTAAGTATAAACAGTTTTATTAAAAAATAATAAATTTAAAAAGAAAAGGATCAGATAGATGACCTAGTCAAGGACACATAACTACATAACTAATATAAAGCAGGGCTGGGATTCCAACTAGTTCTGCTATTCTGCAGCCCACACTGCTACTAGGATTGTATTTGACAAAATATTGCATTCTTCCATAGTAAATAACAAACTGCTTATACTTTTGAAGAAGAATCAAGAAGACAATATTATTTTATTTTGTGAAAGTATGAATGTATCTGTTTTATGTATTAGATACACTGGCAGGCTATGGTCATAAGAAATTAAGGTTATCAAATATAAGTCTTTGATTTTGTATTTTGCACTCTTGCTATGTATGAATACACAACTAAGTTTTAAATAAAAAACCACTTAACATTTTTTAAAAGACATAAAAGAGCCAAATTATTCAGTTTGATAATTCTGATCTTCTTTTTATGGTTGCCCCTGGGCAGCTATGGCTTTTTAAATCATATTGTACAATTTGATTTGCAAATTGATAACTATCCCAATTTGTCAAGATATCTAGTCTGCTTTTCTGGTTTGCTTTTATTCTCTATGGTCTTATAATTTTCTTCATTACTTTTAAAAGACACAGATATATGTCCAGTATCTTTTAGATTTAAGCTAATTGTGTTATAAACACAGTTAACATATCTTATGATTCTTACATGAGGATAGGAGGGTAGATCCACAGATAATTTTATTTAGAAATAATCAATCTGCTAAGGCAGTGAATTTTTAATAAATATTAACTTTTTATAATATACTAAGGTTTATAATAAAATAAGGTTTACACTAAGGTTTATAATATACTAAGGCTTTTATAAGGTTTTAGTATTCTAAATTATACATATTTAAAATTATTCTAGCTACCTAAGTGGTCTAATGATATCAAATTAATTTTAATTAAATAAATCAAGCTAATAAGTGCATTTTAAAAAATAAATATTTCCAGGCACCTGGGTGTCTCAGTCAGTTAAGCGTCCAACTCTTGATTTCAGCTCAGGTTATGATCTCAGGTTTGTGAGATCAAGCCACATGTTGGGCTCCTTACTTAGCATGGAGCCTGCTTAAGATTCTCTTTCTTCATCTCCCTCTGCCCCTACCCCCTCTCTCTTTAAAAAAAAATTCCTTTCCTTAATATATAACAACCATATTTTGCAAATCACTGCAAATATATTTCGCATTTAGAAAACTGGAACATTAGAGGGAAGGAAAGACTTGGAAGTTCTATTTTATATCCTGTTAATTCATTTTATCAAATAAACAGAAGACTCCTGATCAGGTTGTAACATGATCAGACTAATATTTTTAATAGCGATCACTTGGGCTTCATGCTGGAGATGGGTGGTGGAGAAGCTGTGATAGGGCTCAGATGGTGCAGAATCTGACTGAGAGGATTATTTAAAAGGGAAGGCTGACACGATGTGATTGACATGATGCATTTCAGGGAGTGAGGTTGGAGGTGCCAGGGATGACGCTGGTTACTATGTGCAACCTCTTAGATGAAAGTGCAGTGAAGACTTTTTGAGTGACCACCAATATAGATAGGGATGAGGTTAGAATACCAACTGGGATCAAGAACAATATATCTTGAGTTTTGAACGTGTGTGACACATTGGAATGGAGAATTTTAAGAAGCTTCTGGATACATCAGTTCTGAGCTCAGAGGAAAAACCTGAAATGGAGATATCATATTCGTATAGTAGGTAGTTGAAGTGGTGGGTTTGGTACGACCATTCCCCCCCCCCTTTTTTTTTGACTGAAGTGTAGTTAACATACAGTGTTATATTAGTTTCAGGTGTTCACTATAGTGATTCAGCAATTCTCATTGCTCATCACAATAAGTGTACTCTTAATCTCTTTTATCTATTATACCCATCCCTCCAGCCACCTCCCCTCTGCCAACCACCAGTCTGTTCTCTGTGTTTGAGAGTCTTTTTGTTTGTTTGTTTGTCTCCTTTTTGTTTGTTTGGTTTGTTTTTTGTTTCTGTTTTGATTCTCAAGTTCCACATAGGAGTGAAATCATATTGTATTTGTCTTTTTCTCTCTGACTTATTTCACTTAGCATTACACCTTCCAGCTCCATCCATGTTGTTGCAGATGGCAAGATCTCATTCTCTTTTTTATGGCTGAGTAATAGTCCATTGTGTGTGTGTGTACCACATCTTCTTAATCCATTCATCTATCGATGGACACTTGGGTTGCTTCTGTATCATGGCCATTGTAAATAATGCTGCAGTAAACATAGGGGTGCATATATCTTTTTGAATTTAGTGTTTTGTTTTCTTTGGGTAAACACCCAGTAAAGAGTTACTGGATCATATGGTATTTCTATTTTTAATTTTTTGAGGAACCTCCATATTGATTTCCACAGTGGCTGCACCAGTTTGCATTCCCAACAACAGTGCATGAGGGTTCCTTTTTCTCTACATCCTCGCCAACACTTGTTGTTTCTTGTCCTTTAATTCTAGCCATTCTGACAAGTATAAGGTGATATCTCATCACGGTTTTGATTTGCATTTCCTTCATGATTAGTGCTGTTGAGCATCTTTTCATGTGTCCATTGGCCATTTGTATGTTTTCTTTGGAAAAATGTATATTGAGGTCATCTGCACATTTTTTGGAGAGGACCATTTTTATACAGAGACTTCCAAAAAAACAGACCTAGCCCAGGACAAACTTTGACAGACTCCTACATTTATACATTAGGTAGAAGACAAGAAATCAGTAATGGAGATTGAAAAGATATTGCTGGAAAAGTACAAAGAAAACCCTGGATGATGTTAGCCAAGTAAGGAAATATTCAAGAAGAAAGAATGGCTTCTCAAACTCTTCAAATATTTGCATTTTATGTACTCATATGGATAGGTAGTGACATTATTTAACACAAATATATTCATGTTTCTGAACTTATCTTCCTGATGAGATTTTAATATTATTGAGGACAAAAATAATGTGGTTTTGGGTCTTTAATAAATACGAAAATGATTGAAATAATTTGAGCCATTTGGAATAATAAAAATGATGATAATTTCTAGATCTCTGGTATATACCATGGACTACAATTTTCTAGGCACTTACTTCATGTGTATGTTCTAATTAATTATTCACAACAACCTCCTGTACTAGAGTTTTATAATTTTCTCTATTTTATAAATAAAGAAACAAGGAAAAGAGCATTTAATTAATTTACCCACATTCAAAAAGTGTTAGAGACAAAATCCCTAGCCTTGTATCTTTTACTCATCCATTATAAAAGGCAGAAAATAAACATACATGTAATAAATGTAAATAACACTAAATTTGAAAAAGTCAACATATTATATTAGAAAACTTACATAATTAAAATTAGCTAAAAAATTGTCTCCAAAGAAGTTAGCCTTTCCCAAGTACACTACTATTTTATAATAAAGCTAGAATCGCTACAGTCTCTGCTTGCCCACTTCTCATGTTCTCCTTCAGCACTGCAGTTTATTATCCACACCCATCTCTATAGCTGCCCCATATTTCCCACTGACCTAAATGCTAAACCCAAATCAAACTCTCAGTCTTTATATAACTCGATTCTGTGATCTTTCCCACTCACCAGTGATATTGATGACCATTCCTTCACTTCATTGATATCATTTCTTCTTGGTTTTTCTTTTGCCTCTTTCTCATTTTTCTTCACTGGTTTATTTTTCTGATCCTACCCCTGATATGTAGATGACTTCTAGAGTCCAAATTTAGGTTTCTTTGATTACTACTGCATTATGCAATTTCTTCATGCAGTTTCTTCCACCTCCAGAGCATAATTACTCCCAAATCTTTTTCAAACTCTGATCTCTCTCCTGATATGCAGACATTAATATTAACCTGTAGATTGAACATTTTATCTTGGATATCCCCCAGCTGTTTCAGACTTGAGAAGTTCAGCTTCGAGCTTGTCAAAACCCACCCGCCACATTTTCTCCTGTCCCCTTTCATCCTACCCCCTAAAGACCAAATGCTCTTCTGCATCTCCTCCGTTGGGTGAGGCAAAAGCATTCATTTAGTTGCTCAGCCAGAAATCTAAGAGTCCTTCTAGTTGTCACTGTCTCAGTGTACTCACTGTTTCCAGTGCGTAAGCCAGTTCTGCCATATCTTCCTGTGAAATATCTTTCATCTCTTTCCTCTAGGTTACTTTTATGACATATTCTAGATCAGAATTTGGAATTTCTGGGGTGCCTAGGTGGCTCATTTGGTTAAGTGTCTGCCTTCGGCTCAGGTCATGATCTCAGGTCCTGGGATTGTGCCCCAGGTAGTCGGGCTCCCTGCCCAGCGAGGAGTCTGCCTCTCCCTCTCCCACTCCCCCCACTCGAGGGCGCACGCGGTCTCTCTCTCTCTCTCTCTCTCTCTCTCTCCCTCAAATAAATAAATAAAAGCTTTAAAAAAAAAAAAAAGAATTTGGAACTTCTCCGGTGTCTCTTTTATAAGACAATCCCTACTTCAGGTTTCCCCTCTGCCAGCCCATTCTCATTTCTGCCAGAGAGAGAATAACATGACACATAATGATCAAGTCATTTTCTTGCTCACAATCCTTCATTGTCTGTTTGCTCCTCCAACAGACAGTTGTTGAGCTCTAGCAGGATTCAGAGTCTTGTGGCATTTACATTCTACTAACAGTAGAAACAGCAGTAAACACTCAGACAGCATATCAGATGGCAATAAGTGTTATGAAGGAAAATGGATTGGGTAAAGTGGGCAGAGTGCTAAGAGGCAGGAGTGTTACCTAACTGGCGGCCAACGAAGTCCTGCAGCAGAGACCCGGAAGGACATGAAGAGGCAAGGTTAAACATCCCCTCATTCCAGAATGAAAATCCAAACATCCATTCACTTATCATTCATCTAGCAAATGCAAAGAAGTCCATATATATTATGTTGTATACCTTCAATCTATTCAACAATAATTTGTTTCCAAACTTTATAACAAGACACCTGTATCTTGAACATCTCCCATGTACCCCCCATAGATAATTCCAAGATAGGTAGGGTGGTGAGCTTTATGGCATGTGAGTCTTCCTTAACAAATATGTTTTTTTAAATAAATTAATAGAGAAGCAAGACAGTATTACTGATATCACAAAATTAATACACTGAAAGAGGAGAAACACACACACACACACACACACACACACACACACACACACACACACTCTTATGGAAGTAAATATTTTAAATAAACCAATCCAGATAATTAGAAATTTTGACAACATCTGTGATAAGAAACAAGTAGCTGAAGAACTAGAATGAGGAAATTAATAGAATAATTTTAAATACATTAGTCTTAGAAGGTCCTTCTCAAAAGGTGACATGTGAGCTGACCTGAATCATAAGAAGTCAGCCATGAAAAATGTGATGAAAAAGAAAATTTGAGGCAGAAAGGGCTTGTTTTTCCTGAGGCACAGATGTAAGAATGGGGAGTCTGAAACACTGTGATCAAGGACAGCCATCTTAAGCATGTAATCAGGGAACTAGCAATTTGGGCCCACAAAAGTATGACGGACCCATTCTAATTATGATAAATTTACTTACAATGAAAGTATATTTTGAGAAAAAAATCAAACTTTTGTAGATTTTTTTTCTTTTTTTTATTATCTTCAATTAGTCAACATATAGTACATCCTTATTTTGTAGAATTTTCTTATACTTTTTTAATGGTTTAATTAATATTGTTTTAATTTTTAAATCTTGAAATTTGTTCTTAGTGGTTTCATGTGCCCTGATATTTGTAGGATTTAGAAACTCTTCAGGTGTAAATCTGGCTGAGAGGGTTATGCACTGAAGTTGGGGAGGAGGTAGGAGTCAGAACATTTCATCTTTTAAGACCACAGAAGTCTTCCCGGTTTGATAACACAGAGTATCAATATATGAGGGTCAGGGGTCAGACCCCACTAAGGGGTCTAGCTAAAGAGTAAAAGGTGTCCTTTAGTTACATGAAAATCACTGAAATTAGGAAGAGCAGTCTCTGTGACAATCCCTGGGCACTGACTGCAGATTAAAATGGTGGAAAGAATAAGTAGGACATGGGGAAGTGGAGACAGGATAATTTCATTTTACTGGGAGATAATTTCATCTAAAATAGGTTTTTGAATGGCAGAGTTTTTAGCATAAACCACCATTTCATGTTAGCGGGAACATCAGCTTTTAAAAAAGTTTTTATTTTCAGACAATTTAAAACTTGAAAAAAAAAAATTCCAGGAAGAGCACAAAAGCCACCATAATAACTTTCACCCAGAGACCTCATTACATTACCCCATCCAGTAACGTCCTGTGTAGCAGAAAGACCCCAGCTGGGGTCACACGTCACATCTGTGTTCCTGCCTTTGCAGCGTCTGCCAACAGGAATCCGATCGTCCACTGTTTCTAGACTTCCACGGCCTTAACTTTCCTAAAGACCTGGGTCTGTCCGATGTTTCTCCGTGACTACACCTACATTGTGCATCTGGGGCAGACGGACCACTAGACAATGCTCTGGGCTTCTCATTGCTTTCTCTCAGGGGCCCACATGTCCGTCAGTCCCGTGACTGGTGGTGATAACTTGGATCACTTGATTACAGAGAGGTCTCCCCTGTTCCCTGCTGCAGAATGACTGCTTTCCCCTTTGAAAGTAATATGTTTTCAGGGAGACAGAGACTTTTCTTTGTTCCTCATCTAACTTTCACCCACGCATTTGAGTATCCATTGATAGTTCTTGCCTGATTTAATTACTATTGTGATTGTTGCCAAATGGTGACTTTCTAATTCCAGTATGCTTTTTACATTTATTAGTTAGGATAGTGCTATAGAAACAGATTCCTTTCCTCTCCATTTAATTACTCGTCTTTATGTGGGTGGACTCAGAGATTCCTGTTTTTCAATGAGATATATGTATAAATTTCTCCCTCCCTCCATTCCTTCCTTCTTTTGATACTCAAGATATTTTTTAATGCTCAAATTATTTATTTAGTACTTAAATTGTCTAGATGTGAGCAATGGAAACCTACTTGAGGCTGGCTCCTCTGTCATTCTGATGTGACCCCTGTCATTCTTGGAACACTTTTTTTTAAATATAGTTGACACCCAATGTTACATTAGTTTCAGGTGTGCGGCATTTTGACAAGTCTGTACCTTATGCTGTGCTCACCACAAGTGTAGCTACCAATGTCATCATACAAAGCTGTTACAGTACCACAGACTCTATTTCCTATGGGGTCCCTTTCATCCTTGTGACTCGTTCACTTCATAACCGGAAGCCTGTACCTCCCACTCCCCTTCGCCCATTTTGCCCATCCTCCCACAACCTTCCCCTCTGACAACCATTAATTTGTTCTCCATACTTATGGCCTTGTTTCTGCTTTTCTGTTTGTCCATTTGCTTTGTTTGTTAGATTCCGTATATAAGTGAAATCATATGGTTTTTGTCTTCTTCACTTATCTCACTGATCATAATGCCCTCGAGGTTGTCACAGATGGCAGGATCTCACTTTTTTAAAATTAATGAATCAGTTGGGGTGCCTGAGTGTCTCAGTCGGTTAAGCATCTGACTCTTGATTCCAGCTCGTCATGATCTCAGGATTGTAAGATCAAGCTTTGTGTGGGGCTCAGCGCTACGTGAGGGGCCTGCTTGAGATTCTCTTTCTCCCTCTGATTCTGCCCCTCTCCCCCTAAAGAAAAAAATAAATAAAAATAAAATAATTATTTTTCTTTCTCCAAATTTTTATTTGAATTTTAGTTAGTTAACATCCAGCATAATATTGGTTTCAGATGTACAATGCAGTGATTCATCACTTCCATACATCACCAGGTGCTCTACACAAGGATGCTCCTTAATCCCCATCATCTGTTTCAACTATCCCCCTGCCCCCACCTGCCCTCCAGGAACTCTCAGTTTGTTCTCTATAGTTAAGAGTCTGTTTCTTGGTTTGTCTCTTTTTCTTTTTTCCCCAATATTCATTTGTTTTGTTTCTTAAATTCCACATATGAGTGAAATCATATGGTATTTGTCTTTCTCTGACTTATTTCACTTAGGATTGTGTTCTCTAGATCCATCCATGTTGTTGCAAATGGCAAGATTTCATTCTTTTTTATGACTGAGTAATATATATATGTGTGTGTGTGTTATATTCTTCTTATATACATCATATTTGTCCATTCTTCTATCAATGGGCACTTAGGTTGCTTCCATATGTTATCTATAATGCTGCAATAGAAATAGGGGTGCATATATCTTTTTGGAATTAGTGTTTTTGTTTTCTTTGGGTAAATACCCAGTAGTGGAATTACTGGAGTTTATGATATTTCTAGTTTTAATTTTTTAAGTTACTCCCATACTGTTTTCCACAGTGGCTGCACCAATTTACATTCCTACCAACAGTGCATGAAGATTCCTTTTTCTCCACATCCTGATCAACACCTATTATTTCTTGTCTTTCTGATTTTAGCCATTCTGAGCACTTCTTTACTTTCTGGTGCAATAAAATGTTCCAAGCCCCCATTGTACTTTCCCTGATCCAGCTCTGGAATCAGCCATTTCTCCAAGAAGTCCTAGAGAAATAATTTCAGTAGAGAAACTAAGACCTGAGCTAGAGGGGTACTCACTGTGTCTGGAGGTAACCCTGCTCCCAGACCATCTCCAGTGAATGGTAGGAACCATCTGTATATTGAGCCCATACACCATTCCAGCTAGATTTATTTCTGTAACTATCTGTATAATCCTGAAAACCACAAGGGCACCCTGATAGATTAAATTCTAGTCCAGACCCACAAGATCATTCAAGATTTTACACTTTTCATTTGTACCCTCCTTTCCTGACGGTGAGAACCTTGCTCCCACTGTCAATATATTTATTTGCTCGATCAGCCTGTATTGCAGTCACGCTCCCAGCCATGCTGGGTGGGTGTGCTACCAGGCTGCTCTTGCTGGGTAGGTACCAGCCACCAGGGAGTCACTCTCAGCCCGCTCGAACACCCTGCTGGCTTGGATTCCAGCCCCCACCAGTGTGAAATATTCAGGCGGGTTGGGTAAACAGCAGAGATGAGTAGACATTTTGCACAATCATCCTAGATTATATTAGAAGGAGATCTAAATGTGTTTTGAGCATCCTTACCGCATCCCACCAGCCTCTCTCTGACTTCCCAAACTTCCCAACTTTAAAATAAGTATCAGTAGAGAAGCCTCATGCAGGTGTGGCTTTCGACATGTGCGGTTTCTACCCTGTTGCCTATTGTTTGCTTTTTCTGTCCCATCAGGTTCACATGATAACTTACAACAGTTTTAATGTCAAAACAAATATCAGCATGTTTTTCACTGATGTATTTCTGAATTAAAATTTTAAAACCTTTTGTCAGCAAGAATAATAAAATACCGAGTGGACTTCAAATCAGGTATGACATTTTTATGTGCGAAGTCTTGAAACAGAAATCTCCAACGTGCCAGTTAGGTTCCATAAGTATAACGACCCTGCGAAGAGGAAAGGTTTCCCATTTCACTGGGTGTGAGAGAGGTTGAGTCTGCAAGGTGACAATTAGTGTGGGTGTCACCCTGCCAGATCATGGAGCCCAGTAACAACCCATGTACACAATGCATTTTTTATTCCAAATTCATAGATATTTAAAGTTTTAAGCCAAAACAAACAAAAGTTAATCTTCTCATTCTATATAATCTTTCTATTAACTTGGCAAATTTCAATTAAGTTTAACTCTCTGTCCATTCATTTCTGACCCTCAGAATCCCAGCTGCAAATTTTTATCTCCAAACACTCCCCCTATTGATCTACTAAGTAGGTTAATTCTTGAGCTTTAGAGTGGCCACTGCAAGTATCACAGGCACTGATACACTAGTATTTTTACTGAAATTATATTTGTACAGTAAGGGAACAAATGCAGAAAACAATGTTCTCGACTGCTGCATAAAAACTACCTCAAAATTTAGTGACTCAACATAAGAAGAGCTTATTCTCTCTTCCTTTTTTGTGGGCCAATAATTCAGGAACGGCTTGGCTGGGAAGTTCCTGAAGTTCTTATGAGGTTGCAGCTTTATGTTTCCTGCAGCCTCAGTCATCTGAAGGCTTGACTAGGATTGGAAGCACTAGTCTGAGATGGCTTACTCACATGGCAAGCAAGCTGCTGCTGGCAGTGAGGTCCCATTTCCTCTACATATGGACGCCCCTCCAGTAGACTGCTTGAGGTTCCTCATGGCCTAGGGGCTGGCTGCCTCAGAGCCAGTGATCCAAGAGACCAATGTAAAGGCCTCTAATGCCTTTTATTACTAGGCTTGAAAGTCACAGACACACTCTCACTTCTGCAGTGTTCTGTTTGTCACACAAGTCAGCACTGATTCAGTGTGGGAGGGAACCCCACAGGGTATGAATAGCGGGAGGTGATGTATGGCTATCTTGGAGGTCAGTTACCATACTTTGCCCTCTGGAACACAAAGATTCATGTCTCTTCCACATGAAAAAGTACACTTACTTCCTCCAAAGGCCCTTTAAAGCTTCCTTCCATTAGAGGATCTGCTCAGAATCCAGCAACTCATCATCTGAGTCAAGTTCATACCAACATGAAGCTCCTAGGGAATTCTAAGAACAAAGAAAGGTATTTAAATACAGCTTTTCATCTGAAGACCTGTCAACAAGTTTTGTGCCACCCACACACTCAACATATCATGGTCAGATAGGCATAGAGCAACCACTTTAGACTTTCTGATTCAAAAGGGGGAAATAAGAGGTACACAGAAGGAAACTTGTCCATAGCAGTTCTAAATTCCAGTCAGGTGCATGTTGGTAATTCTTGAATTAGGGCTCACTCCTAATATTTCCTGGAAGTGTTTCTTCATGGGTCTTGGCTCTGCCCTCTGGCTCACAGTTCTACCTCTCTGATCCATGCTTCCTTTTAATATAAAAAGTAGCCTGTGTTTATAGCTGCATCATTTCCTGCCTGTAGAAGTTTAGGGTCTAAAGACACAGTTTCCTTCTGTACCATCTCTGTCTCTTTCAGGCCAAGCTGATGGTGTTACCACAAGTACGGCTATATTATAAATCTGTGGGTTTCCTATGAATGTTATTCTGTTTTAAGCAAAAGTCACATCTAGAATCTGATGAAGATAAGCTTTTATTTTATTTTATTTTATTTTATTTTATTTTTTATTTTATTTTATTTTATTTTATTATTTTTTAATTTAATTTAATTTTATTTTATTTTATTTTATTTTTTTATTTTATTTTATATTGGACTTCTGCTGGCATGCTAAGGGAAAAATGCCCTTAACATTGTTAACTCAGAGGATCTGTAAGACATACCAATAAGCTGTCTAGCAGTTCTTTAGTCTGAATGAATGGGTCTTTGAGGCACCACCTAATACATTTTGGAGGTCTTAAGGTGGATATCACAGTCACACTGCATTGCCATCTTTACATTATGTCTTATTGGTAGCTGATTTTTGCCCACAGGTGACTTTAATTTTTGCATTGTTGGCCATCTGGAGAGACTAGAATTGAGAAAATATTTTATTTTCAAATCCACAAAGTCCTGCTTTCTTCGTATATAATGGTTTTTCTTTAGTTTTTCTCTCTTCTTTTTCCCCTTTTACTATAAGTAGAAGATGTTCATAATTCTCAGCCTGAAATGTCCTTAGCTAGGTTACCCAATTCATTAAGTATAATGTCCTTCCCATATTATCACGATGTTATTAAACTTTCTACTACAGCATAGCCAGGATCCAGTTTTCTCTCATTCCCAATCACATTTATTCCTCACTTACCTTTAAGCCATTACTGACAACCTCCTCAAGAGCCATCAGGCTTCTGCTCACAGTCCTTGTGAGGCCTGTCCAACTTACTTGTACATCCCAGTCCCTAGGTTACTGTCACATCTGTAGGTTTTTGTTACAATTCCCTCCCAAATTTATTACTAAGTATTCATTATTGCATAAACAAATCACCCCAAAATTTAATAGCTGGAAACCATGATTTATTATATCTCGTGGGCTTTTCCAGAAGACTGCTCATGGAATGATCAGTTAGCAGTCTCAGAGACCAAGCTGGATACTAGCATCAGAAGTCACACACAGCCACCACTTCATAGTTATCCACTGACCAGAATCAGTGCTAATTCAGGGTAGAAGGAGACTAGGAAAGGGTGTGAATACCAAAGGCAAGGATTAATGGGCTTCCTCTTGGAAATGTTAAAGATAATGCAAGGAAAGGAAAAAAAGAAAAAAAAACTAAATTTTTAATCGATATATAGTAGTTTGTCCTATAATTATCTTTGCTAGAATGTATCCCCTGTAGAAAAGTGAAAGGACTTGACAGTTTCAAACTCCAGAATTTATCAGGAACATTGTTATGAGTGACTGATGAAGTCTTGTTTTATGAACTTAACTATGTCCAATTCATAGTGATCTGTGTGTTATGCAGCTGCGTTGCTTCAGAGAAGGTCTTGTTCTCACAAATAGATCGACTCATTTTGAAATATTTCAAAGCTACTGTGGATATTTAGAGACTCCCAAGTACTCAAAAAACAGAACCAAATGATCGTCTTGTTAAGAGTAGTCAATAAAGTTACAGCTGGATGTTTTCTCTCTGCTAAGTTTAGACATTATACTCCATTCAATTTTATCTTGATTAAACAGATTGAAAATCATATGTATGCATACAGCTAGTCTAAATGGGCCATTTATCTAAGATCAGCAGTTTTCTGAGGAGACTAACTTAATGCAAATGAAAAAAAATGTGACTTAGGGAAAAATATATACATGCCATATGTTTGACATTGGAAGTAGAACCTTATATATATATATATTTTTAAGTCAAGATAGTAATTTAAGTAGAATCCTGTTTTTACAAAGTACTGTGTTGATGGAAAATGATATACAGCTCTGTGATTAACTCTTAAAGGGAATTCAAATGATAATTACTAGACTTTAATTATCTTAACCCATTAATAATGGAAGAAATGTTTCTATTGTCCTAAACTGCTATTACTAGTCAAATAGGACGTTTTTTAAAAAAATCACTTAATGGTCAATATTTTGGAAAAGTTTTCTATTGGAAATTTACTTTTATCAACTTAATGACATGTCTTGATTGCAACCCATTCTGTATAATTTTTTTTCTGTAGCCATATTAGACTGAAATGAATATGTTTAATAACTTCAGAATTTTAAGCAGACAAACTAGTACAGTTTAAATCTGCTCTGGTAGATAAATTTGGTGTGAGGAACAATATGAAAAATAGATGCTGGGACGCCTGGGTGGCTCAGTCGGTTAAGCGTCTGCCTTCGGCTCAGGTCATGATCCCAGTGCCCTGGGATCGAGTTCCGCATCGGGTTCCTTGCTCGGTGGGGAACCTGCTTCTCTCTCTGCCTGCAGCTCCCCCTGCTTGTACCCTTGCTCACTCTCTCTCTCGCCCACGCTCTCTCTCTCTAACAAATGGATAAAATCTTAAAAAAAAAAAAAAAAAAGTAGATGCTTTTTGAGACTTTCTGGAGATACTTAATGAGTTAGAGAAATATTTTTTTCCTGTGGCTTACAGATTTAATACACATACTAAGAATTATGCATTTTTCTATTAAAAAGGCATAATTTAAGTAATTGGTGTTGCTATTTTAAAGTTATTTTGCAATAAAATTTTTAATATCTGATTTTAAACTTAATATATGTATCTTCTATTCTCTAATAATTAAAACCTCTAGTATTTACTCTTTTTTTCTTGTCTTGTTATTCATTCTCTTTTTAGTTTCATTTCTTATCATTTATGCTCCCTATACTGTAGTGAGATATATAAGATGGATATTCAGAGGAGGGTAGCTGAGCCTTCTGCCTAAATTTCTTTCTTTATAATGTTTCTCTGGACTTTATAAATTGAGAAATCATTTGTAATGCAAATATCTCTTTGGATTGAGTTAGACATTAATCCATAAAAGAAATCCACCATAATCAATAACAGTTTAGCTTCTTGACATCTGAATAACAGGGCTCTAGGGAATTAAGAAAATAGAAGTAAATATTGAAGGCATAAAAGGAAGGTGATGGGATAGTTGGGAAAGGTCTAAAGTTTTATGTTTTAATCTCTGAAGAGAGAGTCAGGTAAGGAAATGTTGGAGTGAGCCTTCAAGAGCAGAGGGACAGAGCAATGTGACAGACTGAGAAAGAAAATGTCACAGAGAAAACATGAGGAATGGTAGACCCCAGAAACAAACATTCACCTAGGTTCAACCCTCCCTTCTTCTCCAGAAATAATACTGCTTTCTCAAAAGATTCCATTCTTCTACATTGAACACTACATCAACAAGGATCAACGAGACAGGATGGCTGTGGTCAGGGAAGACACCTGGAGGAATTTTAGTGAAGCATGCTGTACATAGAATGTAACTTTCCCACTTCTTCTCTCTCACAGGTTTTCTGAACCAGATGAATAACTCCAGTCACTCTGTCCTTCAGCCTTCATTCCAAGGATGCATGCAGCTCATTCAAGTGGATGACCAACTGGTAAATTTATATGAAGTGGCACAGAGGAGGCCAGGGAGTTTTGCCAATGTTAGCATCGACATGTGCGCCATTATAGACAGGTATGCAGTCATTTTGTCCTACCTCAAATTGTCCAAACTTTCTGAATTCATGCTTTTGTTGTGGAACAAGAGAAACACGCACACACGCCGTATAAGAGGTAAGGTGGGAGGAGCCATTTGTCATGCTTACGCATGTATGTGATTTTGGCGGTGATGTTTATATCAGGAACTGGATATATATGGTAGAACAGTCTGTGATGTCACACCAATCTCCCTCAGTGAATGTGAGCATTATGCAGTTAATTTTGCAAGCAACAGCTGAGTTATAAAGGAACTCAGTTTATTTTAAATTTTGCTTCCTATGCCCACAAGCAGAAATGTCCCTTCTCTCCTTGTCTTGGTCACAACTCACCCTCAGCATATTTTCCCCTCTGAAGCCCTCTCCTGAAGGAAAAGCTTTTAAAAATGCTGGCAGGCAGTATGGGAATTTACTGAAACAGAATATTTAATGTAATTGAGTCTGATTACAAAATATACATACTGAAATACTACAAAATCTAATTTGTATTCATTTTTGCAAATCTGGGGAGGAGCTTTTTTTATAAAAACTTAGTTGACTTCTCACAGAGTAGAAAGATACAATTCTTACATGAAATATTACATCATTACATACACTAACCTTAATATACTTCTTAAAAGTGCCTTTCATTCCACCATGAAAAGTAGTTTGAGATATTTCATCCATAAACAAACTATATCTGACTTTGTGTTGAATTTAACCTGGTGAATTTAGGTGATTTTCTAAACTCTATTCAAATCTTTCATGAGAGGGCTATCTTACTCTGAAAAATAATTTTATTAATTTTATATTTTGGAAGATGAAAGTTTCAGAAGTCTCAGTCTGCTCCCAACCAAGTATAGACTTTCAGTCTCTATTACTCTTATTTCATTTAAGAGGAAATTCTTAGGAAAGTCATTCAAAGACATAAAGTGAATCTTAAAAAGATGCAAAATCATCTATAATAAAGTAAGTTTGCTTCCATATAATCTCAATAAAATTATATCCATGTGAATGGTAAATTACAGTTTAAATGATGGCTATAGAATGTAACTTTTCTAAGCCTTAATATGTTTATAATAAGACTTGATGACATAGCATAGTTCTTATTTCTATTACATATTTGCAAATACTCATCCTGTTGGCCTAAACAATTTATATTTAAACAGAACAGTAAACAATTTTAATGGAAATATATTCCTAATTTTTTGAACCAGCAGTAATGCAATAGCTATTATTTCTGCCTAAAGCAAGTGGTAGCAATAATCAGAAAAACTGGAAGATGAATGTTTTAAGACCATATTTCTGATACTTGATATTTATCTATAAATTTTTATTAATTGTTTTCCATACAGGAAGATTTTCCTTTTTAGTAATAGGTATACAGCATATTGAGTTATTTTAATACCTTGTCCATTTTCCATGTCAGTAGCCTTAATGATATAATAATTTCTGTCAATAAAACCCAAGTTAGTTCATTCGGCTTTTGTAAACAGGCTAGATTTTATGGTGATGTTGCTGTTTCACTTCGAACAGCATGTATCCTGGACATTATATTTAAATTGTTTGCTACCAAAGAAATATGGGTAAGAGGCTGAGACTTTAATGTTTTACTTCCATGGAGGGAGTAGGTGCTAAATTGGCCCCAAAAGAATGAATGGGATTTTTGTAAATGAAGAGAATGGAAAAATGGCATTTCTAATGAGAAGAACAATGCCAGGAAAGATGAAGAATAGGGAATACAGATTTCAATTTTTGGCAGATACAGGAATATACAAAACATTTTTTTGACAAAATGGGTCAGTCCCATTGTCCGTATTGCCAAGTATCCTGTAGCTTATCCTCCAGGATGATAACCCAATAGAGTGACTATGGGGATGTCACCACCTCTGACAAATCATGCAATTCTGAAGTCCGTTAGAGAATCCATTTTCTGCTTGTTCTATTTTTTGAAGGAAATGACTTTTTTTTCTAAATTGATGTGTAATTGACATATAACAATATATTAGTTTTGGGTGTAAAACATAATAAATGGATATTTATCACAAAATGATCATCAGGGCAACAGCTTATGTACAGTAATTACCAATATGTGAAAAAACTTATTTTTTATTTACCTAAAATGTTTCCAGTTTAGAATCTTAATCTGTGAAGTGTTATATTTTTGTATATATGATATAAGACTGTATTCACCTTATTCCAACCATTGAGGAGCTCATTGATGAGTTCACCCTTACTCTGTGTCTTTCCATGTGAGAGCACCAGTGGTTTTAGCCTGTCTTCATGTAACAGTGATCCACCAGATAACATTGATACATTCCCAGTCCATCTCTGGTTTGATGTTTTCCCTCTAACTAAAACTTTGCAACTGCCCGATATCTGTCATTTTATTTTCAAACCATCTAAAATTTTCTTTAAGTAAGCCTGCACTGGCTCTTTCTTACTATGCTCCTTTCAGATTTCAGCGTGATTGATTTGAGAGCTATTTTTGAAAAAAAAAAAAAAAAGGATAAATGAGAATATATGGTAAAAAAAAAAAATAGAAAAACTACCACAGGCACAATTTTTATGAAATGTTTGGAGATGATAAGGAGCAGCTGCAATGATTTGATGAGTAGAACTTAGAGAAATCGTTTGGGGAAGATGATTGTAAAGGGGTGTTGATCTGTGTCATAGTGGAATACCCCGTGATTTGAACTTATTTCTTTCTTTGTGTGTGGATTTACATGTGGCTTGTTTTATTTACTTGTTTGTTTTCAGAGCACAGCAATGAATCAAGAAAAGAGCGAGCATGCCAAGCTGTAGAATTATTCATTCAATAGTATTTTCTGAGTATATCCATGGTGCCAGGCACTGTTCTAAGTACATAGAATACATCATTGAACAAAATAGACAAAGATCCTTGTACTTGTAAAGCTCACATTCTGAGGAAAAAGGAAGAAGAACAAATGTAATTAATAAGCAAATATTATAGTAAGAAGAAATAAGTTCTGTGAAATAAAAAGTATGGCAAATCCAGGAGGACTGTCATTCTAAGAGATTGAGGTGTTGGGCTGCAGTCTAAATGGGTTGGTCGGAGTTAGTCTAATTGAAAAGATGATATTAATTCAAGACCTAAAAGAGATAATAGAATTTGCCAATTGTGTTGACGAGAGAATAGTCAGTACAGGGAGAACAGTGAGTGCAACAAGGCTGCCTGGCATGATCTAGGATCGGCATGGGGCCAGGATGGCAAATTTGGAAGGATGAGTAGAGTTTTGGGAGAGGAGGCCAGAGCAGTTCTAGAGGCTGGGTCTTGGAGACCTATGTGTTATTTTAACAATTGGGTTTTTATCCTGAGGGAATGAAGGAGTCATTGCAGGTTTCTAAGTAGAGCGATGACATAATCTAGCTTACTGATTAAAAGGATAACTCTGGCTGTGGGAGGAGGAAAGGTAGAAGCAAGGAGTCTATTATAGTAATCCAGGTGAGAGGCGCTAGTAGCCTAAAACCAGGGTGCTAGCATAAGAGGTAGTGAGATGTAGTCAGTTCTGAATATATTTAGAAAGTAGAGTTAATAGGTTTCTTGATGGATTAAATATTAGAGTTAGAGGATAAACCCAAATTATTTAGTATAAGCAACTGGAAGGAAGGAGTTGCCCTCTCCCAATGGGAAGACTAGTGGTAGAGAAGATTGGTCAAGGGTTGAGGAAAAATATCAGGAATTTAGTGTTGAAATTTGTGCTGGACATAAGTGGACATATCAAGAAGGCAGCTGGATACATGTAAGTAAGAAGCATGTATCTGCAGATTACACAATAAAATGCTGTGTCTGATGAAATCTCATGTTTGCCTGTTGAGGGCCTCTGGTTTCTTTAACTGTATTCCCTGAACAGCCATAGACCTGGAAGGGGAGAACATGAATAGTGGGCAGGAAGCCTCTTCCAACATTGGAAGCCTGTAGCTTTACTCTTTGAAGGATACCCTGCTCTTAGGAGGACCTTCATCAAACCCTCAGTTGCTGGAATATTCTCTGAAAATGATAAAATATCTAGCAGATAACTTCTTTGTTTCTCCTGGATGATTGTCACCTTTTATCTGTTCCTAGTGCCCTTATTTTGTTGACCCCTTGTGGCAAATGTCTTCAGGTGCCCACTCAACTCCTGTTCTCAACCCACTTTTCTCTAACCTCTTTGTAGGTGTGAGCATCTGAGAGCCAAAAACCTACCAGACACTCCTAGAGCTAACTAAAGTTGGACATCACAAAGGTGGGCTTGGGCGGGGGGCAGTTAGGGAAGGGAATTGGGAGTGAGCCTTGGAAGGTCCTGGCAGGTGTTGGTCAAATTTGTTAATTAGGGGAGTTGCAGTAACAGATCGTGGAACTTGTGAATCCATGTGGAGTTACTGTTTGATTAGCTTGCCTGTGATTCTTATCTAGGACAAGGTGGTGTTAGAATATTTTGAGCTTATGTAGGTGGTGTTCATGACTGGTCTGGCAAAATTTACCTGTTTCGTGAGTAATGTTAATAATACAGTCCGTCTTGCTTGTTGTGATATTTATTTGTTTACTTATTTATTTATTTATTTTTATTATGTTCAGTTAGCCACTGTATAGTACATAATTAGTCCTTGATGCAGTGTTCAACGATTCATTAGTTAAGCAGTTGTGATTTCTGTATCAATTGTCAGGCCACCCTCATAGCTTAGCTCCAGAGAGATGTTTTTTCTTTGTCGTAGGCAGGAATGATGATGTGACACAGTCCTGGCTAATGAGCGGTAAGTAGAAGTCCGCTGTGGTATTTTTGAGGAAGCTTTTAGTTTCTTGATCCACGTGTCACTCCTTCTGTTCCACTGTCCTTGTTCAGAGGCCTGGAGCTGTATGGTCCAGAACACCAGAACTCAAATGAGCCAGAGTCAGCAAACACCTTGACTCCTTTTTTAAGTGAAGAGAAGCATTTCCTGTTTATTTAAGTCACTGTGAGTCAAGTTTTATTCTTCTTGGAGCCAGAAGCATCTGCCTTTTCCCTATCCTCCAGTCTAAAATCAACCAGTACATTTTTTTTTTTTTTAACCAGAACACAGAGGAACAAATTCCCAAGTATGGAAATGGCTTTGAAAGAAAAAATGGTAAATTTATTTTAGGATATATTAAGTTGCATGCCAGTGATGTCCCCCAGAGATTGAACTTTGGGGACCAAATGGCCATTTAAAGGCCAAAGCACATTTATATTGTTAGAATCAGCAATGGGTAGAAAAACCAGTAAAAGTAGTTCATTAGAATTAGAATCTTCTTCACCTTTCCTGTAACCTCCCTTGTAAATATAGTAAGAAACAAAACCAGTAACCATTCTGGATAGCACAGAGAGCGGAAAAGGAAGGGTAAATGTCCCAACTTAACCACAGCCTACAAAAGTACCCCTTGAGAAACTGAATAGACTGAATCCTATTTTTGAGTTAGTAATTAAGTCTTCATTATATTTTTGGATGGAAGTGCGTAATCATAGACCCAGTTTTTGTTTTTTAGTTCAATGCTTTCTTTTCAAGAACATCTACCCAGTTTGATTTTTTTTTCCTTGAGAGAAAAGAATAAGTATATATATATTTTTTATAAGAGCACTTAAATGAGGATTGGATAGATACAGTGTCTGTCTCAAAACTAACCTGACTCTGTTGGAAAGGTGAACGGCAAATAAGTAGATTCATACTATCAGTTCAGAAGGAGATCATGAGTTTCTATAAAAGCAGGTTTAAAATTTTCAGTCCTAACTTAGATGAAGAACACATGTAACATTTTTTATCTTCCAAAATAAATCTTCATTTGCTCATTAGCTCCCATTTCCACACAGTAGCAGAAAAAAATAAATATTTGAAAACATACTTTTGGAAATCCTAATAACTTTATATGTATATTATATATTCTATGCATATATAATAACCAATCAATATGGGATTCAAACTTAATCAAAAGTCAAACTCCCTGTTTGGGCTATTGTCCATTTTGAGTGGCCTTGACCCCTCCAGCAAGACTCTTGGTTCAGGGCCAAACAATTTACTTAACCTGGGGTCTGTTCACAAGCTCTACTCCAATTCCTTCTGGGCTCCCCTGCGGGTCTCCAGCCTGCTGAGTGTCCAGGAGTCAGCCTCTGTCCCAGCTGCCCCCTGCTCTGGCAGTTATTTCTGCTGGCCTTGCCTTAGCTACTGCTGGGCTCATGTTCTGGGATCTGTGTAACATGATCGCTCTTCCCAGTTTGTCTGGGACTGGTACATTTAGCACTGAGAACTGAGTGCCAGGAGAAACGCCTCAGTTCTGGGTAAAGCAGGATGGCTGGTCACTCAAGATGTGTGCACCCTCTGCCCTCCTTCTCCAGATTCCCTTTTTCTTGTCTGCCAGCCATCTAAACATTCTAATACACCTCGTAGAGACATGCTGTGATTTCTAGATCTCTTGCAAACGGCATAGGAGCCGAAATGAATGATGGCCTGTGTGAACGGGTAGGGTGTTCGGTGAGGACAGCTACAGTAGGCCCCCCTCTCCCTCAGTTTGTCATGCCTCCATATCTACTCTACAGCACCCGCCTCAGGCTGACATGAGGCCTCTATAAATCAGATTCCCAAAGGCTGAAAGCAAGGCACAAGCCACCAGGGTCATAGGATTCTAAGTCTCTTGAGATTCATTCAGTCAGCAAATACGGAAGATCACATCGAGCAGTGAACATTCCCTCCTGAGACCAATGCTGAGGTGGGGAGGGGGAGGGTCATTGAGCAGAACTTAAATTGTCTTAATACTTTGGGTACCTCTTTTTTTTTTTTTTTTTTTTTTTTGCTTTCAAAGACCTAGCTCTTTCAAACCAAAAGCCTCTTTGTTTTAGACTACCTTGTCAAAACTGAATCCACATGACTGCTAACTTTTTGTTCCAGTCCAGAGTCCAGAGGTGCATGCTCCTAGCACACCCCTCGCCCCATGACAGTGTCCTTAATCTTCTGAGTGGGCAGCCACAGCACAAGAAGGATTTCATGGAAAATACACAAAACCAGAACTTTGAATTGAAATATCTAAAAACTATGTCCACCACAGGAAAGGGAAGGCCTGTCTCACAAACATGGACATTTCTGTAGTGACAACATCTATGCCAGTCTTTCTTTCTCTTTCACTTGGATCTTGCTAACTGCAAACTGCTAGCCTCTGGGTCTAACACCTTTTCACACATTTCCAGGCTGACCGGTCCCTTCTGTTCTTCCTTAAGAGATGTTCTATTGTGCTTCGTGTACATTAGGAGACATTTTCTCTTTTACCCTTAGGGTCTTCTCCAGCTGCAGGCTTCTGCAGGCTTACTTTTACTTCATGGTAATTATGCACAAGGGGTAAGGGAGACAGAAAGCCTCTCAGGTGAACTACACTATTCAGAACATTGTGCCTGGCTAAATTTTGGCCGCTTTGTGACTGAGCTCATCAAACTCCAAAGGGGCAAAGAGCAGATTGGCTGGAACTCATTTTGGGAGAACTGCAGCCAATAAGCAATTTTTCAGGTGTGAAGCTGGATTTCCTTTTAGGGGAAACGTCCTAAGGAGAAGAGTTATTCAGCGTCCTAAAACCATATCACCAGATCAAAATAAACAGAAAAAAGAGGAGTCACATAATCCAGCTTTATTTTCTTATATGACAGTTCATGTTGTGATTCTTTATTGTAGATATGTCTGTCTCTTCACCTTATCTCCGGGCATTCCCCATCTCGGATTTCATTGATTTTATATTCCTGTTGATACGTACACATTTAAGCCATGGTCTTCTACCTAGCACAAAAACATAAGCTCAGTGACCGGAAAGTATCACACACCCAGGTGAAACCGTGTTCAAGCCACTTGTCTCTCTGAAGTGGTTTCAAAGTGATTTTATTTTTAAGTACAAATAGAGTACTTGAGTGACAAAACTTACTTAAAAAATAAAGTACAGTAGTGAAATGCCAGAGGAGATAACTCTCCCAGGAGAAAAAGGAGAAGAAAAAAGTTGAATTAACCATTTTAAGATTCAACAGCACCCTTATTCTTCTTTGATGTATTGCATGTATTAGGACAAAAGAAACTATATTTACTTTTGACGTGACATATAGCTGCTGTGCTTTGACATTTAAATCCCAAGGAAGGCCTAGTGCATGAAAGTAATGTCAGAAAGCAGTTATGTGTTTGAAGATAAGCAAAAAGGAAAAAGAGAAATAATTTTAACATGTAACTAAATCAACTACAGAGAGATTGAAATGAGTCATTAAATTTTGTGTTTAGCTTTGGATATTAGATTACCTGAAAAATAAAAACAAAAGCAAGTGATTAAAAATATATATTTAAAACATCTGTCTTAACAATATTTTCCTCTTAAGATAATGCTTTTGTCAATTACTTAGATGTATTACAAAATTTATATGGATTTCTGAGAATTCATTCAACTGCCCTCCCCTTAAACCAACTTTACAGTTAATAGACACTCCCTATTCTCTTTGTAAAATACCAAGGATGATACCTATATCCTAGTGGATGAAGAGTTTTTTGAGCTAGTAGTTAAGGCTACCATCTTTCATCTGTTGTACATTCCCCCATGTTGTGTGGGAATCCATTGTTCATTCCCATATATGTTAATGCAAGTCATACTTGTTTTTGCAATAACTTGGTTTGATTAAGTACTAAATGCATTTTCAAATGAGTAGAGACAAAAAGAAATAATTTCCATTAAAACCAAACTAAAAGGTTTTAGAAAAACAAGTAGCTAAAAACAAACAAAACCGTCAGTGTACGTATGGACAAGCCAACTGTAGAAATTTGCAGAGATTCCCTGGTTACTTCAGTTTTCCCTGCACTTTAAGAAATCAAAACTAAAAGTTGAGGGTGATGCTTTATGTCTGGCACTTGTTCTTTAGAAAGACTGGTGTATCAGAATTGTAGAATTCCAATCAGTGGGCCCAGAGCAATTCACTCTGGCAAGTGACTCACTGAATTTACATGATGGGGGGGGGGGTTAAGTTAAATTAAAATTGTTCAAAAAAATAATAAAAATAAATTAAAATTGTTAAGGTATGTATCCTTTTAATGGTTTCTTTACTTCAGTAAGCTCAACATGTTTAAGACTTCTACTGTTCTCTAATCTGGAAAAAATGAAATTAGAATTCACTTTTTTTTCTTTTGCTTTCTTCATTCCAAATAATGGAAAGGGTGGGGAGAGAGAGGGGAAAGGAGAATGGGAGGAAGGAAGTGAGCAAGGAGGGTAGGAGGGAGGAAAGCAGGAGCTAAGCAGGAGGGAGACAGGAGGGAGGAAGGAAGAAGGGAGGTAAAACTGTGAAGTCATATTGCTCTCTAGGAGGTTGATATGGGACATTTTCTTCACTTTCATTAAAACAAATTGGAGGTAAACATTAAAGACTGTTGTCTATTTTTTATAGGAGTTTAAAAATGGCATTTTCTTTGAAAATTTTCCTTTGCTATTTAAATTATCCATAACCCGAGAAGAAGGAGAAAGGAGTCAGATTTTTCTATGCCAGAAAAAAAGTTTTATTAAGACTTGGGACTTGCCATCATTTTTAGTTTACTTGCTAATTGAACAGAAGTACTTCCTCTCTCTATGGTTGCTTCCGTCCTACCTGAAACCAGTTTCAAAAGGGCAACAAGCTTAGCTTTTTAGATAACATTGCCTAAAATTCTGTAATGCACCCATTGCCGTATTAGAGATAAATACTTCTTTATCATCTGTGTCTATGAATTCATTGAGGAACTTATTAGAGTCTGAATCTCATTTTGTTTACCAAATTCTGCTTACATCAAAAAGAATGTTACATGAGCAGGGAGGAACACGGCTGGAAGGGGAGGGGAAAGTGTGTGTGTTTGTTTGGAATGTGGTTGAAGAGTGAATCTGTAATAAATTTTAACAAATAAAATGCAATATCTGAAAAGGGTTCTTAATTACTAAATAGATTGATTTAAATAGATTTGCCCACAGTTGTGATAAGGATAAACTCTAAGTACCATACAGCATTTGTTTCTAGGACTAATTTTGTTTGCCTTTAACAAGTGCTGCCTTTAAACTTTTAGTCCAGTGGTTTCCTGATCTTTGGTTGTTTGGCAGAGTCCCAAAAAGACTTCATCAACAAGAAAATTATTTTTGTGGACACACTACTGTGAAGACTTTCTCTGGGCAAATGAATGTGACACGAAAGTGAATTCTTATTTCTGTTTCTTGAAGGTTTAAGCATTCCAAAATTAAGGGGGAAAGAAAAACCTTTGCAATTTTCAAGAGTGCCATTTCTGAAGGTAGATAGACATTCCACACACAAAGAGGCACATGGTTGCTTTCATGTGGTTGTTCTAGTGTATTAACTCAAGAGACATTTCTTAATCTCCTGAGTAGGTCAAAGCATTGCTACTGGTCTACCCAATGAGAAAACCAAAAGATACAAAGTAGAATCTCTCTTCACAAGGAATATACTAATTTAGCCATGGGACTAGGAAACATTCATAACATTTGTTTAAAAAACTATATTAAGAAGCATGAGCTTCTGGATCACTACAGAGAATGGTTTCTAAGGGAAATTAATGAACGGAGGACCGCTGGGGGCTGCGGTGGCTGATGGAGCCTTCAGAGAACACGTCAAACTTTAGAGGAACAGTAGCCTCATGATAAGAAAGAAAGGCAAAGAACATGCCAGGTGAACGCAGATGAGCAGAAGTGCAGAGACACAGATGGCCATGTCATATTTCTGACATGAAAGTGACTGTTGAGACTAAATGGTGTAGGGGGTCATTCATTCATTCATTCATTCATTCACCCTTTCATTCCATAGTTGTTCATTGATTACCTACCATGGGCCAGGGATAGTTTTAGTTTTGATGAATAAAACATAACCTTCAGGACCTTACATCCTTAGTAAAAGAGACAGACGTAAAAACAAAACAACAACAACAAAAAAATACACAATTATTGAAAAACAACTGAGAAAGTATGCACAAGGGATGGCAGCTCTAATTCTGCCTGGGATTTCCAATGAGGATGGAGGAGATTGCACAGAAGAGCAGTTCACACCTACACCGGAAGGACATTCCAGCTAGATGGGAAGCACATGCAAAAGGCCATGGGTGTGAGGAACACAGAGACTTGCAGGGAACTCACATAGTTACCATAGTGTCCTCCAGAGACTGGCAGCTATTAGGATGAGACTAGAAATTTAGTGTGACAATCTGAGGCTAGAAATTTAGGGAGAACCTATTGGAAAAAAGTCGGCTACATGTTTTTTTAATTTATCCTCTGGGCAATTAAGGAACTATTGAAGGATTTACAGGGAAATAAATTTTGCATCGTTGACATTTGCTCTGATGATCTGAGCAAAGGTGGTGAGAGCCTGAACTATTGGTGTAGTGATAGAAATGGATGGAAAGGGGTAAATCCAAGGTGTTACAGAATTTGGAGTAAGCTCATTAGATGTGGAGGTCAAGAGGGTATGGGTGGGAAAAAGAAACTGGTTTCCGGGTGAGAAAGGCTTGCGTGGAAGACTGAGTTACCTTCACAAATCCCTGAACAGTGTCTTACTTGAGTATTTTTTTTTAGCAGTGGGTATATCAGTTAGAGTAAAGTTCTGTTGGGATCTAGAAAATGGTGAGAATTAGTAGCAATTGAGCATTTGAGGGAGGTCAAAGAGAGAAAGTTAAAAGAAGAAAAGCAAAGCTGGGCTCGAAGCACAGGTAATGACAGTGGAATAAAGAGGGAGATGGGGAAGACTGAAGCTAAACTGTCCCAGTATGCAGTCACTAGTCAAATGGGGCTTCTGGGCACCAAAACAGAGACCGCTTCTAATTGATCTGAGCTGTACGTGTAAAACACACCCTAGATTATGAATAACTTAGTACAGATAAAGGAATATAAAATATCTCAATAATTTTAATTGATTTCATTTTGTATTAAATATATTATTAAAATTAATATCACTTCTTTCTCTTTACTTTTTAAATGCAGTTATCACAAAATTTAAAACTACATATGGTATGTGGCTCCCATGGCATTTCTGTTGGACAGTGCTCATCTAGAATCTCTAGATACTTTGCAGCCAGAAAGGGCTCTCCAGCTCCTGTGTTGGTCTTTTCCAAAGGTGACTTCAAAGATTCATGCAACTTCTGATAAGACTCAATAAGTTATCCTTTAGAATGATTTCTTTTCAGAGATAATGGGGATTCCCAGAAGGTCTGGGAAACTGGCATCATTCTGAAATTCACAGTCCCTTTTAATTAGTTCGAAGTTTCCTTAAGCCCTAAATCTGCTTGCAATACCATCTCTAGAGAAAATCTTTACGGACTTAGAAGCCAGATGTGTTGGTTTTCTCCTGAATATTAATTCCCTATTCATTAAAAATAAAATAAAAAAGTTTTCAATGAAAAAAAAAGAGGCCTAAATTAAGTAGACAATATTTTAGTTGAGCACAAGTTAGAACTTCTTGGTTCAAAGCTTAATTTTCTCCCGCTAAAATATCTGCATTCATTCAAATGTTTATGTGTCAATATCCATGAAGTAAAAGGTTGGGTCTCAATTAGAAATTGCTTTCATCTTCTAGGAACAAAGATCCAATTTCAGTTTTTTAGACAAATCTGAAATTTCTTATTTTACATGTAAGATATCTGATATAGACAATCCAAGCTTGTCTGGTGACTCTCAGAAGCAGAGATCCAGACTCTAACATTTTGCTCCAATTTCCTTAGTTCATGGTTTCCGTTCTCCTAGTCACAAAACAGCTGCTAGAACTCCAGGTATTTTATCTGCTTTTCATGAAGAATGTAGGAGGGCCCACTTTCCCTTTTAAATAAGTCTTCTCAGAAGTTCCATGCAACACTTTCACCTTCATCTTACTGGCCAGATTGAGTCATGACTGAATGAGTTGCAAGATAGAATGGGATTTCTAGTCTTACTCTGCGTAGTTACGTGCCTACTAAAACTTGGGGGTGCGTTATTGAGGTGGAAGAGGGCAGTTTGTGATGGGATAAACAAATAGCAGTTTGAAAGCCTAGTTGATACCTCAAAAACATTTAAAGTATGCTTCCAGGAAAAAAAAATTGAGGCAGCATTTATCTAATTTATTCATTATATATTTTATATTTTTCTTCCAACTATTCAAAAATAAATATATTCATGAAGCTTCATCGTTAGGCAGTAGATATTCTGGGTTATTCAAGGATGAATGAGATACAGCCTTTGTCTTCAAGGATTTTGTAATAGAGTGGCAGAGGTAGGTATAAATTCTAGTTTTTGTACTGATTGTGTAAACTTCTCCTATTTGAAATTCATCAGTAATTGCTCATTGTCCTTAGGGAAAAGACCCAGATCTTTAAAAGTAGTGGATGAGCTCTTCTGGTCTGGCGCTCACCTCCCTCTGCAGCTCCATCTTACACCACCCTCCTCCACACCCTGCGGCCACACTGCCTTTGGTCGATGCCTGGAGTATTCTCTTGGTGGCCCCTGCCTGTGCTGTGCCCTGGGTCTAGAGTTGCTCCACTCCCACCACTCATCACCTCTCCTTTGCCTTCCTCTCCTTCTGATTAATTCAAAGATAACTTCCCCAGAGAGGCCATCCCAGGCCCTCTAAAACTGGATCAGATTCTTTTAAACTTCTTTAAAATCACACATTCAAGACTGTGAGTACATCTCTACCTCCTCTTCTAGACGTTAAACTTTGTAAGAATGGGAAACAGACCTGAGCTTGATCCCCATTCTGACTGCAGTGCCTAATACAGGGCCTGACTTGTGATATGCTCTCAACACATACTTTTTGATAGAATAGATGAATGAGTCTGGTAGTAATGTGCTAACAGGAAGGCTTTGAAAGTACAAAGAAGGAAAAGGGTAATATCAGATGGAGGAATTCAGCAATGTTTTATGAAAGAAATGGGATTAAAACTGACCCTGCAAGGACAGAAGAGCTAGCATCAGATGATAAGGTGCAAGGCTATCTTGGGAATAATGGACAATTTAAACCAAGGGATGTGATATGGCTGAAGTGGAACTTGCCACAGATTCTCAGAATGCTGGAAAAAATTCTAAGAACGGGAAAAAAATTCTAAGAATGGATGTTTTAGTCCATAGTCCACAGAAGCCACTAACTTCTAGAATGTGTGCACGTGCTTGTTTGTAACTGTATATATTCCAGAAGAAGTGAGTCATCAGATGTTACTCATTGGAAGGAAAGCCCACTTCTTTATTCTTAAAATGTTTCCATGTTGTTCTTCCCCACCCATCCTATCTGAGTCGGTGGTCAGAAAATCCCAGAAATGGGTATATCAGAAAAGAGTTTACAGCAAATGTTTTTAAATAAGCATTCAAACTTATGAAATGTTCTAACTTCTTCTCTTTTACCAGTAAGTTGGATAGAAAAGGAAAATGACTGGTTTCTCTTGGTAAGTTTCCTAGATAAATCTTTCTTCATGGAGAAACCAGATTTTGTAGTCAAGAGTGTACAGAAATGCAGGGGGAGAGTGGTCAAGGCGAGAAGGAGCTGGTTCCAGTACAACAGTGCCCTGAGAAAACACTGTAAAGAACCGGAAGAATAGAAGGGACTGCTGTAGCATGGCTGAAACAGATGGGTATATAAAAATTAAGAGTCCAGAAGATACTTACAAGATAAATAGCTGTGCCAAGGGGAGTGCTTTCAATAAAAGGGGTGAATGATGGAGAGGCTTGCTGGAGATGCAGACTCATCATGGGCAGGTGAACTTGGGGTGGGGAGACAGGAATATGAGGAAAACAATCAATTACTTCTTTTAGAGAGTACATGGTTTAGTCCAGCACTTTTCAGTCTTTCATGTGCATGTGAATCATCTGGGACCTTGTTGAAGGGTAGATTCTATTCAGTGGGTCTGTAGTGAGGACAGAGTTTCTACATTTCTCACAAGTTCCAAGATGATGTTGATTCTGCTGGTCCATGAGCCACACCTCAAGTATGACAAAGATGTGGGCTCTGCATCTTGGCTCCCAGGTGTGTGGAAATTGCAGCTCAGGGGACTTTGGTGATGTGGGCCTTTGAAGTGGTGTGGCTAATAAAAGAGGGAAGCCTGTTTTCTTTATCATTTCCAGGACCGTGTGAAGTAGCCCGGCTTGGTGCTTGGAAGACTATAGGAACTAATCAGAACTGAAGTCCTTTTTTTTTTTTTTTTTTAAGATTTTATTTATTTATTTGACAGAGAGAGAGAGAGATCACAAGTAGGCAGACAAGCAGGCAGGCAGGAGAGGGAGAGGGAGAAGCAGGCTCCCTGCTGAGCACAGAGCCTGATGCGGGGCTTGATCCCAGGACGCCGGGATCATGACCTGAGCCGAAGGCAGACACTTAACTGACTGAGCCACCCAGGCGCCCCAAAACTGAAGTCCTTCTGTTTCTCACCTGTATCACCTGCCATCTTTAGAGTGCTATGACTTACATGACTATATTAGAAAGGAAAACAGAAAGCTGTTTTTCAGTAAGTCACTGTAGGTCTCTAGGGTCAAAAGGATACAAACAACATAACAGTATCTAAATGTATGGTTTCTCCTTACTTGTTGACTGACTCCTTCCTAGATGCTCTCTACAACAACTATGTCTTAATTTCACCCACTCATTGTAAGAAACTGTCTAAGTCAGGGTTCTTGATTATAAATAAACTAAGGGAAAAAATTAAAGACTCTGATTAATATATGAAGAAATGTCATTCTCTAGCTCAGAATTGTTGGAAGGCAGAACCTAAGATGAGCATGGAAACTCCAAGCTCTGTCGCTTCTCACCAGAACCGTGTTCCAGATTCCCCTCAGTCGTCCAGAATATTCTCCATGACCCTGCTGGCAGGACCCTCACCCTTGCTCTCCCACCTCAGTTCTGAGTAGAAGGCACTGCCCTGCTTCCCACCCAGCTTGGAATTTCTTCCTACTAGAAATATCTTCTGCAGATTCCAATTCAAACTAGTCCAAGTACAGACAACTTACTATCAAAGCTATACATGAAACAATTAGGGACAAAGGCATAGAAATTCAAAAGTAGAGGTCATAACAGTAGGATGACTGCCACTTTTGAGAATGAAAGAAATACAGCAGGCATGAACTGGTCCTACACTGAACTAGCCAAGATTCAAGGTCACCTTACTTAACAGGTACAGACCTCACTGAGACTTAAATGAGCAGAAATTCTTGATTTGAGATCGTTTGAAAGGCACAAATTCGTGGGTCTTCACCCAGACACTCTGCCTGAACAATGAGAACTATAATGAACTCATTTCCCCACTTTAATCCCCAAACCAACAGGGCTGTTTTGCTTATAGACTTCGTACTCCTCAAATTTTGTGATGGGTATGTATTGCTCGCTTTCTCAGCAACCAATTTTCTGTAGGCAACCCCCAGCCCATCCCTTTCCAACAGCCTCTAGTTTCTGTTTGGATTCAGAGAAACTAATCTGTCTTCAGTTATAACTGTGGCCTCTGAGACTGCTTTCACGTGATTGAGGCTTGCCATCCTGGTAAAGCCATCTGGGATCATGAGCAGTGGAGCAGCCTTAGGCTGGAGACAAAGTGGAGAACCCTTGGAAAGACAGAAAGCTAGAATCTTGGTGACTTTAAGTTACTTGATCAAGCCTGCGCTCACCTCTATACTTTTCACTTATTTGAACCAATAAATTTCCTTTTTTGATAAGGCAGACTCAGTTATCTTTTCTGTTATTTACAATTGAATCCATCCAAATGAATGTAACTTCAGATTTTTTCACAGTGCCCTATTTTGGGTCTTACAACTCCTTTGTCTCAGCTCTCACTGTTAGCTGGCCAATTGTTCTTTTAGCTCTTCCTTCAAATGCTAGAGAGGAAATAGGTTGGCTCAATTTATCTTTTTTTCACCAGGCTCTCATCTTAAATCTATGGTTTGGCTGCCTTTGAGTCAGGTGCCCTGTAGGAACTGATCACTGGGTCTGACTGGAACAGCTTCTGTCCCCTTTCAAAAGACCTGTATCAATTTTCGTTCTGTGGGAGGGCTAGCAGGACAGGTATTTGGGGCATTTGTATAAGATACAGTCTTATCCTCTCGATTAATTATAATCCTATAATTCTTACTGTTTCACCCGAATAACTGATAGGTATCACAGAAATAGTATAGAAATACTTAGAAGTACTCTAACTCCTCTCTGGCATTTTAGAGAACACCTACAAACAAAAAGTTGAATTTCGGAGAACTTCCCTTTCTTTTCTCATTCTTATTCTTTCCTTTGCAGTGTAATTATTATTATATGGAACCCATATCTGATGGTGGTGAGTTTAAATGGATCAAAATTATTGCTCCTTAAAAGCAACACCAAAGTTTGTAAGATATGATGCATACTAATTAAAGTTCAAGGAGCCCTAGGCAAGAAAAAAAGATAAGCCCTTGCTTACGTTATGCAAAAGTGTATTAAATATTCAAGATTAATTAAAATCTAAGGAAAGACTTTTTTTAAGGGTGCCATTTAAAGTTTGCACAAAAGTTAATGCAATTATTATGAAATGTTTGCTATCAAGCTGGTTTGATGAATAAGGGAAGTCAATTAGTAACATAGTGAAATAAGAGTTAATTCATGTTGCTCTAAGTACTTTCTTTCCTCTGTTCCCTAAAAATCACTTATAACTGCATAATAATTACATGCCAATATCCCCAGTTTCACAAAGTGATGGAAACCATAATTCAATGGTATTTATTTATTTTCTAAAACTAGTCATATTCCTCCCAAACCATATCCTGATGATTTCCACAATGAAAGTTTCATTGGTGGGAAATCAGAAATTTTGATTTCTGGTCCTTTTCCTTGGTAAAAGAAGAAAGCCCATCTTTTACTGACCAGGAGGTTTCTGATATATGAATGCTTGGTTAAAGAATCATCTATCTATGTTAATAGCCCTGAGAAAGTTCTGGTTCTCACTTAATTGACCTTAATTCTTCAATACAGAACATACAAACGGGGTAATAACTTTTCTTACGTAGACATAGATGTGCAGTGAGCTAGTAAAGTCACATGACATGTTTACAAGAACATCCCCTTTTGTCCATGTGGTACAGTTTGTTATTTGGGGGCCATCACCAAGAGGGGAAATGTTTTCCTAGAGCCCTAATATAAAATTACACATGAATTTCCCCATAGTAACAATAGTCTAAAACTTAGGAGCAGTGGCTGATAATCAGAATTAGGCTTTGTGGGCTGGCCTGGGAAACAAGTCCATCAGCAACATATTTTTCACCAAAAGGGCGGAACATACCTGAATTTCAAACAATTGACTGGCCAATGGACTCATTATCACCTGTTAGTAATGGAGTAAGACTCATTCAAAGACAAAAGGCACTTTCTCTAGAAAAGAAAGTAGAACAAGTGACCAACTTTCTACTGTATTACAAGTCGGGATAGTAGCTAAAGGTAAAGAAATCACTTTCAGCAATGCCTCCAAGTCTGGGAGCACCAGCTTGACTCTCACTGGGGACTCTCACTGGGGAATGGAGCCTAAAGCAGATCCTGCCCCGTGCACTCTTATGCCTATTGTGCCTGATAGAAAATCAAAATTCTGCTAAACTCAGTGTTGAAAGTACTCGTTACTATATGGACTCAGAAATACTACGGCTCAAAGCATGTTTCCTAAAAATAAAACATATTTAGCCTACGCAGTAACATTTCCCTCAACGCCAGTATTACAAAAAAACTCCAGCAGCTTTCAAACATTGAATCTGCAACCACCGTATGAGAGAAGATGTGAGCAAGTAAACAAATAGTCATTCAAATAAAAAGGTTCAGAGTGAGTGTTTTATCTCCCGGGGTGGAGAATCCTTGCCCTCCTATCTTCACTCTGCCCCCTGCCTGTCTTGCCATCTTCCAGCCTGCGAGCAAGTTCCCTGTGGCTCACCTTCTCACAGATTGGAAAGCTTTCAAACTCAAGCGCGGCACCACAGGAATGCCCCGCTTGCCTCCTGGTGAACCCCCGCCCCCACTCCTCCTGGCAGCGTTTCAGCCCTGTGGGTCCTGTGTTCTGCCACAGAGATGCAGACAAGTGGCCAGGGTTATAGAGAGATTTTTTTTTTAAATGTTTGGTTGGAACATTAAAAAGAGGGGGAAAAAAACAAGCTCTATGTTCTACATCGTAGCACACTGTCTGGCAGGATGACTCATTTTTATTTAATGACTTTACTTATAAAATGCCTCCTTCCAATTAAGATCGAAAAGTGGGGCCAGGGGAGAAAGAGAAGGCAGAGCTTAATATATTTCCTGCGCCTGCGCTTGAAATTTGGCTTGAAGTTTCTTGGAAGCTTTATTATATTTGTTGGAAAGACAGGATTAGCCAACATACCCAGCTGGAACTTCCCTGTTAGATGTGTTTACCAGCATTTTTGTGGTTATTGGCTTAGTATATATTACCAATATTACTATGTAGAATTCACAGAGATTTTTTTTCTTCATCTGGGCTCAGGTGTGGGCCAAGCAGCACATGAGCCTGTTTCATGCATCCAGAGTTGGAGCCCTAGAAGACACATTAGCTGTGGTCCCTCTGAAATTCGCTAATCTGATGCCATGAGCTCTCTCTTGAGTCTTTGCTTTGCCATTGGTGTATTGGATAAAAAAGCTGACAAAAGGAGTCAATTTTCCTTTTAGTCATTTTATCAAAGGAACCTTGGAAGCAGAGGTTCTACCAGCTAGAACAAGGTATAAATTCATATTTGCAAATAATCCCAATGTTATCTTTGGGATAAGTTAAAAAAAAAAAAACACTAAACTTGCTAATGGAATTAATTTGTCTACAATTATAAATTGCACCATTCATATAGTATATATTGCCAGAAATGAAGGCAATAATCTGCACTTACTATTTAAGTCCAGCATAATGAGAAAACTGTATGTCAAAATATCATCTTTATTAGGTGTTGTTTAAAAAGAAAACTCCAGCCATATGAAGTCATTCTAAAATATTAAGTATAGTCTTTTTTTTTTTTGAAAGAGGGAGAGAGCGCACGAGTGGAGGGAGGGGCAGAGGGAGAGGGAGAGAGAGAATCTTAAGCAGGCTCCATGCCCAGCGCAGAGCCCAGTGCCTGTTGAGCTGTGCTGAAATCAGGAGTCAGACGCCTAACCGACTGAGCCACCCAAGTACATACTGAACACCACAATTTTTGACATGAGAGTGAATTCATTAAGTATTGTAGTGCTGTCAAGAGGAATAAAACAAGAAGAGCAAAATAAAGTTAGAAATAGTGTGTGTTCCATTGCTCCCTGAATTTTTTAAGAGATTTAATTTATTCATTAATTTGTTTATTCAACAATATTTATGGAGGACCAGAAGAGAAGCTGTGGTATTCGTTTGTACACAACTCAAGATGTTTATGTTTTTTCTTTATTGAGGTATAATTGACAAAATTGTAACACATTTAAAGTGTTAACGATGTGGTGATTTGGTATACCTATATACTGGTAAAGGATGCCCGTAATCAAGTTAATTAACACATCCATCACCTCACAGAGCTCCCTTTTTTGTATGTGGTGAGAATGCATAAGATCTGCTGTCTTAGAAATTTTCAAGCGTGCAATACAGAATTGTTAACCTTGTCATCATGCTGTATATTAGATCTTTGGAATTCATCTTATAACTGAAAGTTTGTACTCTTTGACCAACCTTTTCCCATTTACCCCGCCCTGCAGCCCCTGGCAACCACCATTCCACTCTCTGTTTCTATAAGTTTGCCTTTTTGTGTATTTATTTATTTTTAGATTCCACATATTTGTTTTATGGTACAGTATTTGTCTTTCTCTGTCTGGCTTATTTCACTTAGCATAATGCCCTCGAGATTGTTATAAATGACAGAATTTCTTTCCTTTTTAAGGTTGAATAATATTCCATTATGTGTATGTATATATTATATTTTCTTTGTTAATCCATTGACAGATACTTAGGTTGTTTCCGTATCTTGACCACAGTGAATAATGTTACAGTGAATGATGTGCATGTTTATAATTTCATTCTGTCACATTCTGACAGGTCACCATTGGCAGCAGGAATGTTGGAATGAACATTTGAAAGTTTGTGTATCCAGAAAGGGTATTTAAATGGATACACTTTAAAAGGGATGATCACATACTGATATAGTATTAGTTTTCTAAATAGATTTTACATTGCATATGATTGACATTAGAAAATATTTGTTGGAAATTATATGCTGCACTAATATTATATTATGAACAATTTCTGATAGCAGTCAAGAATTCAAACTGTACAACTCAGTTGCAGACATGAATTTGTAGGTGAGTACTCTAAATTTGTGTCAATATTTGTAATCTAGTCTGCTGAGAACGCAAAACTCGACAAAGAAAGAGGTTAGGGGGTGTTTTCTCAGCTCATCTCCAATAGATGAGAATTCAACAATCCCTTGTAATTGTAACGTGGGCCGCCCCAGAAAAGCCTGTCTCTGGAGTATAGAAGTGCACTTAAGAAGAACACAGATGCAGTCTGTACTCAAAGAGTTTGGTTTTGACCTTCATGAGTTATATATTATCACTGTTTTGAATTAAGCTATTACTGACTCATTGTCAGTTTAGCAGCTAACAAATGAGTAGGTGTTTTGAAAAGTAGTGTTTAGTATCATTTAAAATGCTATTTTAAAAAGTTAATTTACACTGAGAGGATTTTCTAATATCCATGTTTCTCTTAGTAACTCATTAATGTCTATACAAAAAAAAATATCATATTAGAGAAATAGGAAATACTTTACTGTGAAATAATTTTATAGAGAAATCTTGGGGCACCTGGGTGGCTCAGTTGTTAAGCATCTGCCTTTGACTCAGGTCATGGTCCCAGGGTCCTGGGATCGAGCCCTGCATCGGGCACCCTGCTCAGCAGGAAGCCTGCTTCTCCCTCTCTCAGTGCCCCTGCTTGTGTGCCCTCTCTCACTGTCTCTCTCTGTCAAATAAATAAATAAAATCTTTTAAAAAAGAAATCTTAATAGATGATAGACATTACAGTTTCTTTTCTATATAGAAATGTGACATTGGAGGATTATCAGTATTTCTATTCAAAATTCAGTTACATCACCCATTTTTCTATTTAAAATATTATTAAAAGATAAATTATAGTATATTTATCCACATCTAAATTGCACAATTAAACTATCTGGATATCTGATATATCCTTGTATGTGTGTATATATACATATACCGTATATATATCAGGATATTATATATACACACACACACATGTTTTATACACACATACAGGAGTGGGAGGGAAGGAAGGAGAGAGGGGTGGGCAGGTGGTCCAAGATGGCAACATAGGAAGTCCTTGAACTCACCTCCTCCCACAGACACACCAAATCATTTTTTCCCCAAAGCAACTAAATGGTATTTATTTGGAAAAGAATTAAGAACTTTTTTAAAAGACATTGCTGGACTATTTTGCTCTCTCCATTTTTGGGCAAACATAAACTACATATGGAATAATTCTTGCTGAAAAGGAACGGAAAGCTAGCTGAACAGCTCTCTACAAGAAAGGATAAAAGAGCCACATCAAGATGGGGAGGAGAGGCAGAGAGGTGGTCTTGCCAAAAAACCCACCTCTGGTGCAATGACACACAATAGGGAGGCATATCCTGGGTACACAGCTTCTCCCTGAGTATCAGGGGTTTGTGCCTCACATTGGGCAACCCAACTCTTGGGACCTGCAGTGGAGAGATGAAGCCCTAAAAACGTCTGACTTTGGAAACCAGTGGGGCTTATGTCCAGAGGACCGTGGGGGCTATGGTGATTTGAGATACTCTTTGTGAGGGGCTCACATATAGGCTTATTTATCCAAGGACACAGTGCAAAAGCAGCAGTTTGAGTGGTGACTGGATATTATGTGAAGGAGATCGATTTGTTAATCTTAAAGCATCTGCCAGAGGGGCAGGTACAAGTTGAGACTTTCTTTGGGAACAAAGATGCTGGTGAGTGCCATTTTTGTACTCTCTCTCTACCTTACTAGGGCAAGTGGACACAGAAAGAGTCTTGCTAAAGCCACAGGTGTACCCCACCCTCAGCACTCCCCACAGCCTCAGCAAAGCTGGCAGGTGAGTGCAGTCCACACAGATAATGCCCATTGATCACCTAACCCTAGTGGCCAGAGAGGCTTGCATTCCTGGGCCCTGTGGGACTATAATAATGAAAAAGACAGTTCTGTGCTGCCACATCCAGAGCACTGCACAGAGAGTAGACTCAAACACATATCCCCAGTGTGCCTCTGAAAAAGGCCCATCTCCTTGTCCTGGAGCTTCAGTGTGAGAAACAGGCTTCAGAGGTGCTCTTAAGTAATGCAGGCAAAGAAACACCATCTTTGAGCCCTCCCTTGAACTCTTCATTGCTGTCTGGTACCTGCCAGAAAGGAGCTTATGCACCTGTCTGAAGCCCTTATTCTTGCAACTGTTGTCCAGAGCACACCTCCAGATCTTGTCTGGAGGTCAGCAGGGTTTACAATTGTGGCCCATAGGACTGTATATGTTTGTATAATTTAAAAGTTGCTGCCTGAGGGTATAGCTTCTAATCAGCTTGAAACTGGATAGTGACTGAGATCCTTTCCTTTGGACCACAAAATTTTAGCAAGTCAAATGCAATAATATGTTAAAAGGATCATACACCATGATTAAATATTATTGATTCCAAGGATGCAAGGATGGTTTGATGGCCACAAATCAATCAATATGACACATCCATTTTAACAAAACGAAGGATAAAAATCATGTGAACATATCTATAGATGCAGAAAAGGCAAAATTAAACATCCATTTATGATAAAAACTCTCAACAAAATGGATATAGAGGGAATGTACCTCAACATAATAAGAGCCATATACAAAAAACCCACAGCTAATACATACTCAATGGTGAAAAGCAAAATATTTTCCTCTAAGATCAGAAACAAGACAAAGATGTCCACTTTTACCACTTTTATTCAATAGAGTATTGGAAGTCCTAGCCACAGCAATTAGGCAAGAAAAAGAAATAAAATCATCTGAATTAGAAAGGAAAAAGTGTTACTATTTGCAGATGACATAATACAACACATAGAAAACCCTAAAGATTCCACCAAAAAACTATTAGAACTAATAAATTAATTCAATAAACTTTCAGGACACAAAATCAGTATATAGAAATCTGTTGCATTTTTATACACTAATAAAAAACTATCAGGAAGAGAAATTAAGAAAGCAATCCCATTTATAATTGAATCAAAAAAGAATAAAAGACCTCAATAAATTTAACCAAGGGAATGAAAGACGTGTATACTAAAAACTATGAGACATTGATGAAAGAAATTGAAGAAGACGCAAATAAATGGAAAGATACTCACATTCATGGATTGACAGCATTAATATGTTTAAAATGTCCATACTACCCAAAGCAATCCACAGATTCAGTGAAATCCCTATCAAAATTTCAATGACATTTTTTACAGAAGTAGAACAAATAATTCTAAAATTTTTTGGAACAACAAAAGACCCCAGATAGCCAAAGCAATCTTGTGAAAGACAAACAAATCCGGAGGTATCACACTCTGAGTTCAAACTATACTATAAAGCTATAGTAATCAAAACAGGATGATATTGGCATAAAAACAAACATGTAGATCAATGGTAGAGAATTGAGAGCCCAGATATAAGCCCACACATATATGGTCAGTTAATATATGACATAAAAGACAAGAATATACAGTGGGAAAAGGAAAGTCTCTTTAATAAATGATGTTGGGAAAACGGGATAGTTACATGCAAAGAATGTAACTGGACCACTATCTTACACCATACACAAAAATTAACCCAAAACGGATTGAAAACTTGAATGTAAAACCCAAAACTATAAAACTCCTAGAAAAGACGTAGGTAGTAAGCTCCTTGACATTGGTGTTAGTGTTGAATTTTTGGATCTGACTTCAAAAGCAAAAATAAACAGGTGAGACTACATCAAATTCGAAAGCTGCACAGCAAGGCAATCATCAGCAAAATGAAAAGGCAGCCTACCGAATGGGGAAAAAAGCTTACAAATCATACAATGGGTTAATATCCAAATATGGGAACAAGTCAAAGGACAGCAAAAAAATCTGATCAAAAAATGGCCAGAGAGAGGCGGAACAAGATGGCGGAGGAGTAGGAGACCTGGATTTCGTCTGGTCTCAGGAATTCACCTGAATAGGGATCAAACCATTCTGAACACCTACGAACTCAACAGGAGATCGAAGAAGAGAGCAGCAACAACTCTGAACAGAGAAGCGACCACTTACTGGAAGGTAGGACGTGCGGAGAAGTGAATCCGATGCGATATTCGGGAGGATAGATGGCGGGGGAGGGGGCCTCCGTCGGCCGCTTCTGGCAAGTGCTAGAGCCGCGGAGCACAAAATCGGAACTTTTAGAAGCCGGCTCCGCTGAGGGACGTCGTTCCAGTGGCGGGGGATGGAACCCTTGCGGGACAGTGTGGTCTCAGGACCCTCGGGGTCACAGAAAGACCGGGGGAGCCTGAGTGCGGCAGAGCTCCCAGGTATCGGAGCAGGAAGCCGGCTGCAGAGACGGAGCCGAGGCGCGGGCCCTCAGCTCGGGGTGGCCATAAACTGTGATCCGCGGCCCAGTCGGGCCACTGCTCCTCCAGCAGGGACCCAACAAGCCGCAGAACCAGGGAGACTCCCCTCCCTCCCCCGGGAGGAGCGGCGCGGGAGCGCACCGCAGGGATCTGCTGGGTTTGGAGACTCCACACGGGGTCGGGTGCCAGAGATAGAAACGCTCGGTCACAGGCTGGGTGAGCACGGAGAGCGGCCGGAGACCGGGGACATGGGAGTGACTGCTTTTCTCTGGGGGCGCACTGAGGAGCGGGACCCCGAGTTCTCAGCTCCTCTGAGTGGAGATTGGGAGGCCACCATTTTCACCCTGGTCCTCCAAAGCTGTACCAGAGCTTACAGGGAACAAAAGCTCCTGAGAGCAAACCTGAGCAGTTTGCTTAGCCCGGACCCACAAGGGTGGGGCAATTCCCCCTCCGGCAAAGACATTTGGGAACCACGGCAACAGGCCCCTCCCCCAGAAGATCACGAACAGCCAGCAAGCCAAGACCAAGTTTACCCATCAAGGAGAACCGGAGAACTCCAGCGCTAGGGGAATACTGCACATAGAATTCATGGCTTCTTTTACCATGATTCATTAGTTTTTCAAAGTTAATTTTTAACTTTTTTTAATTTTTCTTTTTCCCTTCTTCAACCAACAGCTTATCAATCCTTTTTTTAAAAAAACATTTTTTATTTTTCACTTTTAGAGTCATATTTTATCCATTCATAGTAGTTACCCTTATTTTTGGCATATATATATATATATATATATATACATACATATATATATATAAGTTCTCTCTTTAAAATTTTGAGATACAGTTTCTTCTAACAGATCAAAATATACCCTAAATCAGTAGTGTATGGCTTTGTTCTAGTCTCCTGGCTGATCACATTCTCTCCCTTTTTTTTTCTTTTTTTTTTTTATCTTCTTCTTTCTTTTTTCAAACAACTTCTTATCTTATCAATTCCTCTTATAAAATCTTTTCTAATTTTCATCTTTACATTCATCTTCCATCCCTTCATTGTATCAACCCTTATTTTGCACATATATAAGTCTTTCTTCCTTTAAAATTTTAGGAGGCACTTTTTTCTAACAGACCAAATACGCCCAAAATCTAGTGTGTGGCACTGATCTATGCACTAGCCTGATCATATTTGATCATATTCTGGTTTTTTTGGATTGTTCTGTTTTTGTTTTTATCTTTTTCTTCTTGTTTTTTTTTTTTTTCTCTTTCTTTTCTCTTTCTTTTTTCTTTCTTTCCCTTTCTTTTCCCCTGGTTTCAGGTCTTTTCTGATTTCTATAGAGTATATTTGCTGGGGACATAGTTAACCTGATAGCATTTTGTTCTCTCATTCATCTATTCTCCTCTGGACAAAATGACAAGACGAAAAAAATCACCTCAGCAAAAAGAACAAGAGATAGTACCGTCAGCCAGGGACCTACTCAATACGGACATTAGTGCGATGTCGGACCTAGAGTTCAGAATCAAGACTTTAAAGATACTAGCTGGGCTTGAAAAAAGCATGGAAGTTATTGGAGAAACCCTTTCTGGAGAAATAAAAGAACTAAAATCTAACCAAGTCGAAATCAAAAAGGCTATTAATGAGGTGCAATCAAAAATGGGGGCACTCACTGCTAGGATAAATGAGGCAGAAGAGAGAATCAGCGATATAGAAGACCAAATGATGGAAAATAAAGAAGCTGAGAAAAAGAGAGATAAACAACTACAGGATTCCGAGGGCAGAATTCGAGACATAAGTGATACGATAAGACGAAACAACATTAGAATAATTGGGATCCCAGAAGAAGAAGAAAGAGAGAGAGGGGCAGAAGGTATATTGGAGCAAATAATAGCAGAGAACTTCCCTAATGTGAGGAAGGAAACAGGCATCAAAATCCAGGAGGCACAGAGAACCCCTCTCAAAATCAATAATAATAGGTCAACACCCCGACATCTAATAGTAAAACTTATGAGTCTCAGAGACAAAGAGAAAATCCTGAAAGCCACTCGGGAGAAGAGATATGTAACCTACAATGGTAGAAACATTAGATTGGCAACAGACCTATCCACAGAGACCTGGCAGGCCAGAAAGGACTGGCATGATATCTTCAGAGCACTAAACGAGAAAAATATGCAGCCAAGGATAGTATATCCAGCTAGGCTCTCATTGAAAATTGAAGGAGAGATAAAAATCTTGCAGGACAAACAAAACCTAAAGGAATTTGCAAACACGAAACCAGCCCTCCAAGAAATACTGAAAGGGGTCCTCTAAGCAAAGAGAGAGCCTAAAAGCAGCATAGATCAGAAAGGACACAGACAATATACAGTAACACTCACCTTACAGGCAATACAATGGCACTAAATTCATACCTTTCAATAGTTACCCTGAATGTAAATGGGCTAAAGGCCCCAATCAAAAGACACAGGCTATCAGATTGGATTAAAAAACAAGACCCATCGATATGCTGTCTGCAAGAGATTCATTTTAGACCCAAAGACACCCCCCAGATTGAAAGTGAGGGGCTGGAAAACCATTTACCATGCTAATGGACACCAAAAGAAAGCTGGGGTGGCAATCCTTCTATCAGACAAATTAGATTTTAAACCAAAGACTGTAATAAGAGATGAGGAAGAACACTATATCCTACTAAAAGGTTCTATCCACCTAGAAGATCTAACAGTTGTAAATATCTATGCCCCTAACATGGGAGCAGCCAATTACATAAGGCAATTAATAAGAAAAGTGAAGAAACACATTGACAACAATACAATAATAGTGGGGGACTTTAACACCCCCCTGACTGAAATGAACAGATCATCTAAGCAAAAGATCAACAAGGAAATAAAGACTTTAAATGAAACACTGGACCAAATGGACTTCACAGACATATTCAGAACATTCCATCCCAAAGCAACGGAAAACACATTCTTCTCTAGTGCCCATGGAACATTCTCCAGAATTGATCACATCCTAGGTCACAAATCAGGTCTCAACTGGTACCAAAAGATTGGGATTATTCCCTGCATGTTTTCAGACCACAATGCTTTGAAACTAGAACTCAATCACAAGAGGAAAGTCGGAAAGAACTCAAATACAGGGAGACTAAAGAGCATCCTACTAAAGAATGAATGGGTTAACCAGGAAATTAAAGAATTAAAAAAATTCATGAAAACCAATGAAAATGAAAACACAACAGTTCAAAATCGTTGGGATACAGCAAAGGCAGTCCTGAGAGGAAAGTATATAGCAATACAAGGCTTTCTCAAGAAACAAGAAAGGTCTCAAATACACAACCAAACCCTACACCTAAAGGAGCTGGAGAAAGAACAGCAAATAAAGCCTAAACCCAGCAGGAGGAAAGAAATAATAAAGATCAGAGCAGAAATCAATGAACTAGAAACCAAAAGAACAGTAGAACAGATCAACAAAACTAGGAGCTGGTTCTTTGAATGAATTAACAAGATTGATAAACCCCTGGCCAGACTTATCAAAAAGAAAAGAGAAATGACCCAAATCAACAAAATCATGAATGAAAGAGGAGAGATCACAACCAACACCAAAGACATACAAACAATTATAAGAACATATTATGAGCAACTCTATGCCAGCAAATTAGATAACCTGGAAGAAATGGGTGCATTCCTAGAGATGTATCAACTACCAAAACTGAACCAGGAAGAAATAGAAAACCTGAACAGACCTATAACCACTAAGGAAATTGAAGCAGTCATCAAAAATCTCCCAACAAACAAAAGCCCAGGGCCAGATGGCTTCCCAGGGGAATTCTATCAGACATTTCAAGAAGAATTAATACCTGTTCTCCTGAAACTGTTCCAAAAAATAGAAATTGAAGGAAAACTTCCAAACTCGTTTTATGAGGCCACCATTACCTTGATCCCAAAACCAGACAAAGACCCCATCAAAAAGGAGAATTACAGACCAATATCCTTGATGAACATGGATGCAAAAATTCTCACCAAAATACTAGCCAATAGGATCCAACAGTACATTAAAAGGATTATTCACCATGACCAAGTGGGATTTATCCCTGGGCTGCAAGGCTGGTGCAACATCCGCAAATCAATCAACATGCTACAATACATTAACAAAAGAAAGAACAAGAATCATACAATCCTCTCATTAGATGCAGAAAAAGCATTTGACAAAGTACAGCATCCTTTCCTGATCAAAACTCTTCAGAGTATAGGGAGAGGGTACGTACCTCAATATCATAAAAGCCATCTATGAAAAACCTACAGCATATATCATTCTCAATGGGGAAAAGCTGAGAGCTTTTCCCCTAACGTCAGGAACGCGGCAGGGATGTCCACTATCACCACTGCTATTCAACATAGTAGTAGAAGTCCTAGCCACAGCAATCAGACAACAAAAAGAAATCCAAGGCATCCAAATCAGCAACAAGGAAGTCAAACTCTCACTCTTTGCAGATGATATGATAGTGTATGTGGAAAACCCAAAAGACTCCACCCCAAAACTGCTAGAACTCATACAGGAATTCAGTCAAGTAGCAGGATATAAAATCAATGCACAGAAATCAGTGGCATTTCTATACACTAACAACAAGACAGAAGAGAGACAAATCAAGGAGTCGAAACCATTTACAATTGCACCCAAAACCATAAGATACCTAGGAATAAATTTAACCAAAGAGGCAAAGGATCTGTACTCAGAAAACTATAAAATACTCATGAAAGAAATTGAGGAAGACACAAAGAAATGGAAAAACGTTCCATGCTCATGGATTGGGAGAACCAACATTGTGAAGATGTCAATGCTACCTAGAGCAATCTACACATTCAGTGCAATCCCCATCAAAATACCATCCACCTTTTTCAAAGAAATGGAAGAAATCATCCTAAAATTTGTATGGAACCAGAAGAGACCCCGAATAGCCAGAGGAATCTTGAAAAAGAAAAGCAAAGCTGGCGGCATCACAATTCCGGACTTCCAGCTCTATTACAAAGCTGTCCTCATCAAGACAGTATGGTACTGGCACAAAAACAGACACATAGATCAATGGAACAGTATCAAGAGCCCAGAAATGGACCCTCAACTCTATGGTCAACTCATCTTTGACAAAGCAGGAAAGAATGTCCAATGGAAAAAAGACAGTCTCTTCAACAAATGGTGTTGGGAAAATTGGACGGCCACATGCAGAAGAATGAAACTGGACCATTTCCTTACACCACACACAAAAATAGACTCCAAATGGTTGAAAGACCTAAACGTGAGACAGGAGTCCATGAAAATCCTAAAGGAGAACACAGGCAGCAAGCTCTTCGACCTCAGCCGCAGCAACTTCTTCCTAGAAACATCGCCAAAGGCAAGTAAAGCAAGGGCAAAATGAACTATTGGGATTTCTTCAAGATAAAAAGCTTTTGCACAGCAAAAGAAACAGTCCACAAAACGAAAAGACAACTGACAGAATGGAGAAAATATTTGCAAATGACATATCAGGTAAAGGGCTAGTATCCAAAATCTATAAAGAACTTATCAAAGTCAACACCCAAAGAACAATAATACAATCATGAAATGATCAGAAGACATGAACAGACATTTTTCCAAAGAAGACATCCAAATGGCCAACAGACACATGAAAAAGTGTTCAACATTGCTCGGCAGCAGGGAAATCCAAATCAAAACCTCAATGAGATACCACCTCACACCCGTCAGAATGGCTAAAATGAACAAGTCAGGAAACGACAGATGTTGGCGGGGATGCGGAGAAAGGGGAGCCCTCCTACACTGTTGGTGGGAATGCAGGCTGGTGCAACCACTCTGGAAAACAGTATGGAGGTTCCTCAAACAGTTGAAAATAGAGCTACCATACGATCCAGCAATTGCTACCCGGTATTTACCCCAAAGATACAAATGTAGGGATCCAAAGGGGTACATGCACCCCTATGTTTATAGCAGCAATGTCCACAATAGCCAAACTGTGGAAAGAGCCAAGATGTCCATCGACAGATGAATGGATAAAGAAGAGGTGGTATATATACACAATGGAATATTATGAGGCCATCAAAAGGAATGAGATCTTGCCATTTGCAACGACGTGGATGGAACTGGAGGGTGTTATGCTGAGTGAAATAAGTCAATCAGAGAAAGACATGTATCATATGACCTCACTGATATGAGGAATTCTTAATCTCGGGAAACAAACTGAGGGTTGCTGGAGTGGTGGGTGGGAGGGATGGGGTGGCTGGGTGATAGACATTGGGGAGGCTATGTGCTATGGTGAGTGCTGTGAATTGTGCAAGACTGTTGAATCACAGATCTGTACTTCTGAAACAAATAATGCAACTTATGTTAAGAAAAAAGAAAAAGAAGATAGCAGGAAGGGAGTAAGTTGGCGGGGGAGACGAACCATGAAAGACAATGGACTCTGAAAAACAAACTGAGGGTCTAGAGGGGAGGGGGGTGGGGGGATGGGTTAGCCTGGTGATGGGTATTAAAGACGGCACGTTCTGCGTGGAGCACTGGGTGTTATGCACAAACAATGAATCATGGAACACTACATCAAGAACTAATGATGTAATGTATGGTGATTAACCTAAGAATAAAAAATTTTTTAAAAATGGGCAGAGAACATAAATAAGCATGTTTCCAAAGGAGATATGCAGATGGCCAACAGGCACATGGAAAGATGTTCAGCATCACTAATTATCAGAGAAATGCAAATCAGAACCACAGTGAGGTATCACCTCACACTTGTTAGAATTGCTGTTATCAAAAAGATAAGAAATAACAAGTTTTGAAGAGAATGTGGTGGAAAGAGAATCCTCATACACCATTGATGGTAATATAAATGGTGCAACGTCTATGGAAAGCAATATGGTGGTTCCTCAAAAAATGAAAAGTAGAATTACCGTATGATCCAGCTATTACACTTCTGGGTTTTTATCCAAAGAAAACAGAAATGCTGATTTGAAAAAAATATATGTACCCCTATGTTCATAGCAGTATTATTTGCAAGCTGTGGAAACAACTAAAGGGTCCTTCAATGGACAAATGAATAAAGAAGATGTGGCATACATATATATATATATATGTATAAATACTACCTGGCCTTAAAAAAGAAGGAACTTGCCATTTGTGACAACATAGATGGCCCTTGAGCATATTATGCTAAGTGGAGTAAGAGAAATACTGTTTGATTTTATTTATATGTGGAATCTAAAAACCAAAGCAAAACAAAACTCTCTAGGTACAGAGAATAGATTGGTGGTTATTAGAGAGGAAGTGGCTTGTGGGGTGGACAAACAGGAATACAAACAGGATTGAATAGGGGTTGCTAAGTCTTTAAAGGCAGGTTACTGTCAGGCTTTAAGTGTCCTATAGGACAGGCTGAGATATGTAGATTTTTTGATTAATGATCTCTTCTAATTGCAAGACATATGATGAAAAATAAAAGGCACACTTGGACCACCTTCAGATCCTTTTCCCAATTCCCCAGATTAGGTGTTTGTGAAATACCTGCAGTTGTTATGCCAGTGATAGGATTTAGTTTACAGGAGTCTCTTAATCAAGTTACCCGAGCTAGGCTGATCTTTGTTGCAAAGATCATGGAATCAGCCAAGCAGTAGCTTATATGCCCAAAGAAAAATCTGATTAAAATGCTTAATATCATGATCATACCTTTCATAATCTTAATAATTATAGAGCACATACTACTTGCATTTTTTGAAGTGGTTGCAAAACTACTTTTTCCATTGTGTGTATATTTGATGAATAAGCAGTTTCCTAAGCCTCCTTTCCCTCCCTTCACTGCCGCAGTGTTGAAGCTAATTGTATCACCTTCTACCTTTTCTTACTGTGGATATTTAAACGAACCCTTGCCCCATTAGCTCTTCATCTTTGCAGACTTCAAATACCTGGATCACTGCCACGTGCACCACTAACTCTCTTGTCCTATCCTTTGGCGCTTTCAGTATCTCTGTCTGCCTCTTTATTATTGGACCTTTCCTTCTCCACTGATAAGATCTTCCAACATGCCACATAACCACTGACTTCCAAGGTCAACCCCAGGACCTCAATATTGTCATTAACTACAAACCCTCCATAAGTTTGCTGCTCATTCTCTTCAGTTCCCTAAATCAACTGTAACGAAAGGACATTTTTCCTACACTTGGTTCACTCCTGCCCCCACTTCCCTTCCACCCAGTTTTAGTTCCGTGTTCTAGCATAATGACTTCCTTGTAATAATCCTCAATTCATTTGCTCCTCTCTATTTGCATTATACTTGCTCAGAAAAACACGAGTGCTGGTTGAGTGCAGTTTTCCAGGAGCTTCACATCTCCCCTGGGGGCAGAATGTGGCTGGGGGAAACTACACAGCTATCCTGAGTGGTCTTATCTTAAACTCGGGACTGCTGACTTCACATGGCACCCTCGTGCTGCAGACCTACCGCATTCTCTGCTCCATCTTCTCTCCCCACACACTCCCAACCTATTCTCCTCCCCTTCAGCTGATTATATTCCCCAGTTCATTAAAATAACAACTTATTTCTGTGTTTGCTTTTAAACTGTAAGAATTGTGGCCTTCACTTTCTTTGGCCTCATTCTTTCTCGAACCTATTCCAGAGGATTTCATCCCTAGCAGAACAGCTCTTGTCGAGTGAGCAGTGGTCTTCATGTTGCTAAATCAGATGGGGAATTCTCAGTCTCCATCTTCATTACTCATCAGCGTTGGACATAGACCATTCACTTCTTTGGTCTCCCCCTAGTGCTCCTGCTTATGTAAGTTCTTCATTAGTTTGCTCATCTCTAAATAATGAAGAGCCAAGGTTTTAGTCCTTGGGCCTTTTTTCTTTCTATGCCCACTACCTAGAGCTCTCATCCAGTGTCATGGCCCTAGATTCTGTCTCTGTGCTCATGCGTGGCAAACTTGTATCTCTAGTTCTGTCTTCTCTGTGGAGCCTCAGACCCAACTGCCTATTCATACTCTTAACAGGTATTTTTAGGTGTGTGTGTGTTTTTTTTTTCTGTTCAAGACCAAACTATCCATCAAAAACAAATGTTCCTCCTTCAGCTTTCTCCATGTAAGTAAATGTCAGTTTCATGTTTCTCTTTGCTCTGCCCATAAACCTTCACTTCCTCTTTGAGTCTTCCTACCACGCCTCACATCCCAAATCCCACTTATCAGCAAAGACTCTCCCCTCAGTGTATATCCAGAGTCCAGTTGTTTCTTACCATCCCCACCAGTTCCACTTCTGCGTGGGGTTGCTGCAGCAACTTCCCGATTGATCGGCACAGAAGCCAGCAGTGGGGGAGGCGGGGGGTACATTTAAATGAGATGTCTTCTTTTCATTTAGTGTAAAAGGAAAAACTCTTCAAGTGGAGTTTATTTATAAAATAATTGCTTTTGTTTTCAGATGATGAAAATAATGCATGTTTAAAAGAAGTATTTCTACACTGTATAAAAACTTTATAATTCTACTTATTGGTTCCCCACAATCACTGTTGCCTTTAAATAAGCACTGCCCAGGGTTAGGATTAGGCAAGCAGGTATTAAGAATAGAGAGGATTTAAGTTGTGTTTTCATTGTTGTTATAGTCATTTATTTATAGTCTCTTTTATCATCATAAAGAAAGAGAACGTCATCATATTATATAACGCGTTAAAATATTATCATGGAAAATTCCTATGACAAACCCCTGGATCCCTCTCACCTTTGACAGCTCCCATCCTAACTCACCTCTCCTGAAAAGGCCCAGAAACCAGAGGCAGAATATTCCATTAATATCATTAGACACTCCCTGATCTGAACAGTCAGCTCTCACCAAGCATCTATCTGTTTTCTCTCTACTCCATTGTCAGAATCATCCAGGTGTAATGTAACATGCAGATACTGCTATATATCCTGTAGTTTTCCCTGACAAAAATTCTTGTGTTGGTACCTTTTGACCTAAATGTATATATTGACCTCTTGTTCCATATGCCCAAGAAAGGATGATTGACAATCCCTTCAGTATTAATTTCATGTTTGAATTTTTCTCTTTTTAGCGTTCATTTTTTAAATTAAATTAATTTTTTGAGTGTAGTTGACACACAGTGTTACATTAGTTTCAGGTGTACAACATAGTGATTCAACAAATTTATTCATTATGCTGTGCTCACACACAAGTGTAGCTACCCTCTTTCACCATACGACACCATTACGACACCTTTGACTATATTCCTTATTCCTGTAACTTATACATTCCATAACTGGAAGCCTGTTCTTATCGGTGTTGTTGACTGAGGGGACATCTTCCTATTGATTTGATCATTTATTACTTGATTTTGTTCTAGCCTTCAGACACTTAACAGGCAATTTCCAACTGAACCTAATGTGCAATTTATTTATTCCAACATTAAACATAATCTTATAGCTCAAATACTTCAGTGTTGTTTGACTTCAAATGCTAATGTGTAAACTTCTTTTATCATATAATCTTCGTAAGGATTTATTATATAGTATATCTCATTTCTCATTACTTTAGGATTAGGGATTTAAAAATTAGTAATTCAAAAGTAGTAATTTTATCCTGAGCCCCTGTGCTTATGGACCAGGATTCTGTATCCACCAGCAGTGGAACTGGGTAGCAAAGATGTATGTATCATAGTGCTTATTTTACTATTAAGCCAGTCAGTTGTGCTTTTTATAAAAAGAAACACAGAAATAATTAGAAAGCTTGTATGTAAATACTTACTATTCTCCATTATTCTTTATGGAGTTGCTTTAGCTTTTCTCATGGATGATTCCAATATTAAAAATTGAAGCCGCAGCCTGCTCAATGCCCTTCTGGGGGTTGGTGGTGGTGGTAGTGTGCATGTGTGTATGTGTGTGTATGTAATGGATATAAAAAAAAACACTTGTTATGGAATATGATCATTTTAAAGTCCCTCAACATGACTTTTCTGATTGGCAGAGGCTGTATCTGAAGCTTCAGATCAGCTTCAGTCAAAATGCTTAGTTACTCCTTCCCAATGAGCAAATATCTCCTTCAGATTCCACCCTAGCACTTTTAATTTGTTCTGATGTGTCCTCCACATCTAGTTCCAGCAACCAGAATCTCTTTCTTTGTTTAGTTCCATGGTTAGACCAGAAGATGTTTAGAAAGACAATATCTCCAAAGTCATTGTACCTATACCTGAGGCCCTTATATAAGACCTTTGTAATTCACAGAATTTCTGCCTCCCTCCCTCCACCAGTTAGTCATGTTATAAGAGGTCTGGGTATGAGTCTGCTTTGTTCACCCCTGTGTCTTCAATGTCTAGTCTAGTGAAAGCCTTGTGAGAGATTTTTATTGGGTAAATGAAAATTATTATTGAATGAACGAATGGATGAATGATCCCATACTCTTCCTCTAAATGTAAGTGACATTAAGTCATCACAAATAGATATCATGCCAAGCAATTTGATAAGGGGCCAAAAATCCCAAAGGAGACAGGAACCAGTTGTAACTGGCAGTATCTGGAAAGGTTTCATGGAATATGGGTTCTTTGAAGAGATAAAGGTGAACTAAGCCAGTATGAACAAAACGAATCCAATCTGAACAAAGCGAGGCAAAGGTGACTGAGTAGGGAGTACTCAGGAATGTAGGACATGTTTGAGAAAGCTGAACAACAGTTTGGCTAAAATATAATAATAAATCCATCTGGCCACATGTTGGACAGTTTGAATGCAAAGCCGGAGATCGGACATTTCCTGGGTAGGTATCTGACAGAAAAACCAACGGTGTAGATGAAGTATATACTTTACTTTTCACATTGAAAACACATGGGATTAAATGGCAGCCACAATACAGCACACGAAGGGGAGTACTAATGGAAAATAGACATTTTTTCTGGGAAAACTTTTACTCTTCAAAATGCAGGCCCATGCACGATGCCCTCAGTTGATTTTCCTGGAGGGTCTCAGGCGGCCAGGCTTTATCTTTCCTGGGCTTCAGGAAGAGGGCAAGGTCAAAGTTGCATCAAAGTGTGTGGACGGCCCAATTGGTTTGTTCATGATGACTTCCACTTTTTACAGGCAAACCTAAATATATAATTCCTAGAAGAGAATGATGAAAGAGAGGACATAAAGCAGGGACTATGTGGCATAGTTTCAGGTTGCAGTAGAATAAAAGTAATTAGTAAAATTCATTTTCAAACAGAAACATTTAAATTGCAAAGAACAGTACAAATAAAGTAAATACTTATTTAATTGGCTCACATTAAAAGAAATACTGAATAGTAACTATACAGCTTGTTATTTGACAAATGGTGAAGTGGGGCAATTAAAGCAATCACAAGAGTCTACCTTCAGTTTTTTTTGCATGAAGACTTCCCAGAATATTCTATCCCACAGTGTACCCTCAGGACCTCACCCAAGACTTGAGCCTTGTAACCTACTCAATATCACAAAATCACTTCTCTCTTACTAACTTTACTTCGTAATCTTATACTTAATAATAAATTTGTGCTGTATTGCTATTTGCTATCTTATTTTTTCAACTAGATAGCACAAGGCAAGGGCCCTATCTCACACTTTTCTTGAATCTTATACTGTTCATTTCATAATTAACATTACATAAATTGCATGGAACTGAATTGCCACAAGGATGGAGGATTCAATGGAGCATAGACCTTTCATTGTTCAATTTATTTTATATTCTTTACAAGCCACTAGTGTCATAGGATTCTAAAGTTCATTTATGTGTTGAATTCTCTGTCTTTTGAACTGTCATTATTCACTTAAAACATAGATTTATACTTTAGAAAGAAAGAGGGATAAGAAGAAGAACTCTCCCATTGTTTTATTTCTTACTTATGTGATATCTGTTCTTCTGAGTCTGTGTTTGACCTTGGATTTGTTAGAAGTGAAAGTGAGGATAGATTTTGGAATCAGAAACCTGATTCTGTTTACTCTGGTGTTTCCCAACCCATGTTCTCCCCACTTGTACTTTGAACCTAGTACAATTATTTTTTTCAGGAAGCATTTTGACAAATGCATTCTGTATTTAATGATAAAAATGGAGAAAAATGTCCTACCTTCAGCGAGGTCACAGTCTGGGAAGAAAGAGATTCAGTAATCACCTAGTTAATTAGCTTGATTATAAAATGGAGGCCTCCCGTTAGCAGAATTTGTGTTTAACTGGATTTTTTAATTAACTCAGGATTAACCCATCTGTTCAGTGAAGCTGCTTAGAATAAGAGGAGCTTCCATTCTAAAGGGTTATTTTCAGAAGTACATATATAGGTACATGTAAATATGAGTTTATAATTCAATGTATAATTTTAAAGATGCACCATTTTGCCAGTACAAGATAGCATTCCATTATGGAGATATTTACAAGAAAAATAGAAAGTAAAGCTCATCTCCTAAGCAAGCACTTATCAGTCATCTACCAAGAAATGGGTACTAGTGTTCTACACATGATGTCACCATGCCCCAGAGCAGCTCCCAGTCTAGTGAAGGAATTAAAACAGATAAAGAAATCATCCTAGTACACTGTGGTGAGTGATTCTCAGCATGGAAGAGGGAGCATCTACTTCCACCTGAGGGTGCAGAAGTGGTTTCCAGAAGATGTGGAAGAGGCAGGATAGTTTAGTTGAAGGGAACAGCATGGGCAGCAGATTAAGGGAAGTGCAGGTCATTTCCTAGGATTGAAAAGATAATGTCTTAGTCCATTTGGGCTACTATGACAAAATACCATAGACTGAGTGGCTTATAAACAATAAACATTTGTTTCGCACAATTCTGGAGTCTGAGAAGTATAAGATCAAGATGGTGGCAGATTTGGTGTCAGGGGAAAACCTGCTTCCTAGACAGCCATCTTTCTGCTACCGCCTCACCTGGTGGAAGGGAAGGGAGGGCTCTGGGGTCTCTTCTATAGGGGCACTAATCCCATACATGAGGGCACTGCCCTCGTTACCTAGTCACCCTTCAAAGGCCCCACCTCCTAATACCATCACCACAGTGGTTGACATTTCTTTTTTTTTTTTTTTTAAGATTTTATTTATTTATTTGAGAGAGAGAGAATGAGAGATAGAGAGTACGAGAGGGAAGAGGGTCAGAGGGAGAAGCAGACTCCCTGCTGAGCAGGGAGCCCGATGCGGGACTCGATCCCAGGACTCCAGGATCATGACCTGAGCCGAAGGCAGTCGCTTAACCAACTGAGCCACCCAGGCGCCCCTGACATTTCAACATATGAATTTCGGGGAAGCACAAACATCCAGATCACAGCAGGCAGTATCGTTGACCCTTTCTCATTCTATTTTCTTTGGGGAATAAGTATTTATTTCTACACAACAAGCCACAAACCTTGTATCAGTTCTGTGTAAACTAACCAACAAAGATAAGTATTGATTCTTACCTACTCTATTACAACAGAGGTGATTTCCCTCAGCTGTATGGGCAAACACTGTCTCTTTTGGATCCTACCCCTTATACCAGTGAAACTACACTACAGATGTTTCCTTTTCTTCCCTGTGTATTGCACTGCGAGCTTCTAACCAGATCACTGCCATCAGCATTTAAACACGCTCGAGTCTGTCCCATGGTAATCTTGGTTCCATACCTAAGTCCCTACAACCTCAGCTCCCCTTGACACTAAAAACTTCTAGAAGAGTTGTCTGTATGTAGTTCCACACTGCCACTTAATCCTGGCCCACTCCAGTCTTTTGCCTCCATCTCTCGACCAAGACAGCCCTCCTCAAAGGTCACTAATGACATCTGTGTCTCTTAGCAAAATGGACTTTTCCCTTTTCCTTGTTTCTCCTCTTGAATGCGTTTGGCACTATGTCAGTTTTTCTTTCTTCCGACAATCTCTTACATTGGTCCCTGTGACATCACACTCTTTTATTTCTCTCTTATTTCTTCGGATTCTGCCTGCTGCCGCTGGTTTTCTTTTGTAGGCTTGTTTTTCTTCATGCAGGCATGAAATGTGGGTTCCCAAAGACTCGGTACAAAGCTTACTTCTTCTGCTCTTGCCCTCACATTGCCCATGGATTCAGTGTCTGCACTCTAAACATGCCCAAATTTAAATTTCTGGGCAAGAACTGCCTTCTAATATATCCAAGTTTATTTAATAAGCACCTCAAATGCAACTCCTGCAAGATTGAACATATCTGCCATCCCTTATATCCTAAAATCTGGCCTGACCCCATTCTTTTCTATATAAGAAATAACATAATTACCTACCTTTATTCTTTAGATTAAGAGACCATAAAAAAGTCTTTTCATTGTAATAGTACTTACAACAGAGTTTCTCAAGCTTGGCACTATCAACATTTTGGGCCAGGTAATTCTTTGTTGTGAAGGTCACTCCTATACGTTATGGGTTGTTCATCAGTATCCTTGCCTTACCTATACCCATGAGAGGCCATTAGCACCCTTTTACAGTCGTGACAACCCGATTGTGTCCAAACATTGCCAAAGGCCTTTCAGAGAAGTAAAACCAGCCTTGATTGAGAACCACTGCTTTACAGGGCAGACAAGAAAGTAAGGTGCTTTTATTAAAAAACAGAAATCATACTGAAGTTTTCATGATGTCACTGGAGCAGAAGATTTAAAATCGGAAAATAATAAGAAATCTAGTAAGTGAATTATTCAGGTATATGTCTGAGATGATCGTATTATGTATAATTTATGAACCATCAATATTTCAAATGTTAGATGCATGCTATGAATTCCATTGGTTATCGAAATGCTTTTCATAAAAATTTGCCCAAGAAAGGATTTGTCTTATCACCTCACACCTGTCAGTATGGCTGTCATTACAAAGACAAGAGGTAAATGTTGGCGAGGATGTGCAGAAAAGGAAACCCTTGTGCACTGTATGTATATATTTACATTTATATGTATAAATGGGTGGAGCTACTGTGGAAAACAGTATGGAGGTTCCATGAAAAATTATAGATAGAACTGTTACATGACCCAGCAATCCCACTTCTGGGTATCTATCTGAAGGAAATGAAACCACCACTTTGAGATATCCACACCCCCATGTTCACTGCAACATTATTTGCAATAGCCGAGATATGGAAACAATCTGAGTGTCCATCAGCTAACGAATGGCTAAAGAAAAGGTGACATACGCACACACATACATATACAGAGGAATATTATTCAGCCATAAAAAAGAAGGAAATCCTGTCATTTACAGTAACATGGATGGACCTTGAAGGCATTATGCTAAGTGAAATAAGTCAGACAGAGAAAGGCAAATACTATATAGTCTCACTTTCATGTGGAATTTAAGAAAAAAATGAACTCCTAGCAACAGAACAGACTGTTGGTTGCCAGAGACATGCAGCATGTGGGGAGGATGGGTGAAGGTAGTCAAGAGATGCCAACTTCCAGTTACAAGAGCATTGTGTTCGGGGGTGTCCTGTACAGTACTGTGTGGTATATTCGAAAGTCACTAACAGAGTAGATCTTAAAAGTTCTTACCCCTCCCCCAAATTTGTAACAATGTGAGGTGATGGATGGTAACTTATTGCACTGATCATTTCACAACATACATATATAGATGGATCTGTCTATATACATCAAACCTTTGTGTGGTACATCTTAAACTAACACAATGTTATATACCAGATACAGCTCAGTAAAACCAGCGGATGGGGAAGATTTGTCTGGTGAGAACCAAGAAACCGTATCTGGGCCTTGCTGATAGCACCTGACTATTTCAGAGCGTTTCTCCCCTCCCCTCCTCCATCTCTAAACCACAGGCACAGTTTCTTGAAGTCACATGCTTCCTCCTGTCACTCAGTGCTTGGAATTCCCCCTTCACATAACCTTTTTCATCCTCCAGAACATTGATTAGGCGTCACTTTCCCAAAAGGCCTTCCCTGCACCCCCAAAGTCCCCTCTATTGTTTTATGCTGTCTTAGAACTGTGCTCTGTTCCTTCTGCACATAACCTAACTTTATCACTGAATATGCTTTTGGATGAGTATTTGAATATTTATTATACTCAATAGACTTTAAACAAGTATGTAAGGAATAAACTGTAAAACATGCATCCCTTGCAGCGATGTGTATGATTAAATAGAAAGAAAGGAAGGGAGGAAGGAAGGGAGGAAGGAAGGAAGGAAGGTGTCAGGCTCATGGGTTGCTACCTTGCCTACAAAGAGCACGGGAATTTGAAATCAACACCACACTAAAATTAAATCCTCGATAGACTGGTCATCCACAAGGTACAGTATCTTTCCCCTGTGTCGTGCCACTTCCTGTACACCATAATTTAAATTCCGATTAGCATCTCAAATACTGTTTTTTGGCATTGTTAAATTCCCTCAGTGAATATTACACACCTTACAGTTTAGGAAAAAAATGTTTAGGCGGTAAATGCATTAATTAATTATTTGAAATTTTACTTTGTTCCACAAAATTTCACAGGTTTTAAACTGAAAATTCTACTGTAGCTGTTGAGAGTGGGAATACAGTTGTAGGCAATATATAGTAGTTTATTTGGTCCTAGTGTGTTTACTGTTGGATCATCAGAGGAAAGGGCTGTGATCCTCATGTCATCCTGGAACATTCCCTCGGTGACAAGACTGAAGCCTCATGTTTGCTTGGTGAATCAATAAGAAAGAGACCTTTTGGGCAAAAATGTTGAATACTGAATTTGACACTTGTTTTGGAAAGACAAGTTGTGAATTTCATACTGGCATGTAATGTTACCTATGAAATTTTCAACCTATTTTTGTATTTTCACATCAGTTGGAATTTCTTGGGAGCCTGCTTTCTCCTCCATGTCCTACAAACTGCAGTAAAATGGTGTGCCTCTGGGTGTTTGCAAACTGCCTGTGGGTAGACTGTTGCTGTGTTCATATCCAGAGCTCTGTGAATTTCTCTAACAGAGGGTTGAAATATCAAAATCTAAAAGCAAATCCTTTTCTTTGATACATCCTTGTATTTTATAATCTAGGTGGGAACAATGGCAAAATTTGGACGTGTTTGAATATTTAAGAACCATGAAATTAGTATCTATTAAAGTAACAATGCTTTGTTGTCATTTTAAATAATATATGCACTTCAAAGTATTGGGAAACTTTTTCATACTCCAGAAGTACATTGTCAGTCCACTAAAATAATGAAAAGCTAATAGCAAAAAAGTGAAGGAGAGATATTGAAACTTCCTGAAGGTCACAGAGCCAGAAAGGATAGAACTGAGAGTAGAAAGTGGAAAAGTAAGTTATTGATGACTATTCATCTGGGCTTCATGTTCAGAGTTATGCCTTCTCTGTATTTGTTAATAGCTGTAGTTAATACCCCACAGTGGCTGACTTAATGCCTTAGCAAATATTTTTCCCTTCAAATAACAATTGCTATTTTTATATGTTAATTTAAAGTAGCTACAAGGAAACAATCCTGTGCATGACTGCTAGAATAAAATCCTGGGCTTTTTTTCCCCATAATAGTAATGTGGAGTATTTTTTTAAATCCCTACACGTTTATTTCAAAATTAAATTGAAATGTTGCCTACCAAGATATTTAGGCTGGTGTATCTATCTTGTCCTAAAGTTTGAATTCTCCCTTCTAATTTCTATATTGAAAGAGATGGAATTCTCCAGTGCTTTTCCAAGGAAAAAAGAAATCCATAATAATAATAATAATAAATTCATATTTAATGGTTCATAATATCCTCCATCTATATTTGGTTTTATATGTACTTTTAACATATTCAAAAATGAAGGTTATGCCTGTTGTGCATATAACTGATGTATCTATGTTAATGAGCAGAGGCTGACAAGGACAAGAAGGAAAGCTGTTTTGATTATCTAAGGTAGTGGAACATAAAGTAATTTTTTTTTTGGTTCTTTTAAAGTGTTTTGTGTCTTTAGTTGCACATGAGGACACCTGCTACTCTGGGAAGTCATAGCACTTCAGATAAATGAGTCAGTCACAGTCACAATGCCATGTTCTGAAAACCAAACTCCAGGGTTCTGGGCAGGTGCCCAGCCTCCTCTTCTCCCTCTTTAGACCATAGAATTTACCTGAAACATCAGCTTCCCTTTTAACTATCACACCGCACATTATCTTGTGTATTATTTGTGTATCTGGGGTGTGTGTGTGTGTGTGTGTGTGTGTGTGTGTGTGTGTGTGTACTGTAGGTGAGAAATAGAGGGCTGTGACGGGTGTGTGTGTGTGTGTGCGTGTGTGTGTGTGTGGCAGGGTGTGTGTGCACGTGTGTGTGTGCGTGTGTGTGTGTGGCGGGGTGTGTGTGTGTGGCGGTGTGTGTGTGTGTGTACTGTAGGTGAGAAATAGAGGGCTGTGGCGGGTGTGTGTGTGTGTGCGTGCGTGTGTGTGTGTGGCAGGGTGTGTGTGCACGTGTGTGTGTGCATGTGTGTGTGGCGGGGTGTGTGTGTGTGTGTACTGTAGGTGAGAAATAGAGGGCTGTGGCGGGTGTGTGTGTGCGTGTGTGCGTGTGTGTGTGGCAGGGTGTGTGTGCACGTGTGTGTGTGTGCGTGTGTGTGTGTGTGGCGGGGCGTGTGTGTGTGTGTGTGTGTGTGTGTGTGTGTAGAGCGGACAGGATATACTGTGAATTCTTGCAAATGTCCTCAATACCTTTATACTCTTAGTCTTTGGAAACAGGGGAGGGAGAAGTAGATATAATTTTATTGATTCATCCAAAAGTTAATTCTGATGACAGCTTTTTTGTGTAAGCCTGTTCTGGGTTACATAGAGAATGCCAGGATTTTGAAATGTAAGTTTCTTGACCTCTAAGATCAAAATCTGCCCAGAAAAAGCATGGTTCCTAAAAGTTTTACCACAGTAAATGAGTGGAGCCCACTTCAGGCTGGAAACCCACAAATCACCACGAGGTATTATTAAGGTCATAACTCAACAGAAAAGCCCAGCAGCAGCAGAACAAGAATGCCTGCCAAGATTTGCCTAAACCAGTGATTCTCAAACTTGAGCAAGCATCAGAATCAGAGCGGCTATCTGAATTAAGTAGGTCTGTAGGAGGGGCACGGGGAATTTGCATTTCTTTTTTTTTTTTTTAAGATTGTATTTATTTATTTGAGAGCAAGGAGAGCACTCAGGCCTGCAGGAGCAGTGGGGAGAGGCAGAGGGAGAGCGAGAAGCAGGCTCTCCGCCGAGCAGGGAGCCCAATGCAGGGGCTGGACCAGGACCCTGGGATCATGACCTGAGCTGAGCCTAAAGGCAGATGCTTAACAGACTGTGCCACCCAAATGCCCCGATAATTTGCATTTCTAACAAACAATTTTGTAATGCTGATATTGCTGGTCCAGGAAGCACACTTTGAGAACCACTGCCGTAGGCAACAGGATCTGAGGTCACCTATCCATGGGCTTCAGGAAGGAACAGAAAGACCTTGTGTTTGTTTGTTTGCTTGCTTGTTTTTTTTAAAGGGTAACTGTGATTTAGCAAAGATATAATTGGAGACCTAACCATTTAAGCTGGTTTTGTATATTTTGCTTTATTTGGCCATTTTTTTTTCATATTTAAAGTTGATAGGCTGTAAGCCTAGAAACCATGATAGTGTAATAGTTGAATGTGCTAATACTCCTTGGGTTATCAAATCTCAGCTCTGCCATTCATTAGATGTGTAGTTCGGGGCAAGTTATTTACATTTTGGGGACCACGGCTTCCTCATCTATAGAATGGGAATAATAATAGCATTTACTCCAGTGTTGCTAATTTGGATTCTTGACATAATACATATACTGCATTTAGAACAATGGCTGGCAAGTTTAAGTATTTAGCAAGTCTTAGCTTTCTCCTTCTTTGTATTTTTTATTACATTATTTTTTGATAGCCAGCTCTTATCGGGATTTAAAATGCTCACATATTACCACTCAAATATGCCAATTTATTAATTTATAATTAGAACATATTACAAGCACTAAGGGAACTGGGAAGTAATGGTACCCTCTCCAGCATTGTCCTTCAGAGGAGCCCCACCTGGGAAACTGGAATAAGATTAGAAGCTACTAGCAAAATTGACAGATCTCGTTTTGTTGTTCAATCAAGCTATTGGGTGATTTATTCTTCACTAAAAAGAATATTTGCATATGCCAAATAGATTAAATATCTTTATTGACCAACCAGGGAAATTTGTCCATTGAGAAACATTGACAAGGAGTTGGTAACCAATTTGATTGATTTTTTTATAAAGAAATTTAAAACAAACATGTTCTAGAAATTTTTAAAGTTATTACTTATTTATTTTTTAATTCAAGTATAATTCATATGCAGTGTTATATTAGTTTCATGTGTACAATATAGTGATTCAACAATTCTATACATTACTCAGTGCTCATCACTATAAGTGGGCTCTTAATCCCCATCACCTGTTTCACCCATCCCCCACCTTCCCCTCGGCAACCACCAGTTTGTTCTCTGTTAAAGTTTTTTTTTAATTAAATGATGCTTTAGAGTCATAAAAAGTACTGTTAGTTATCACATGACCTGAGGAAATCAGCCTATTTCCAAAGAAGAAAACAATAGGAAAACCAAAAGCATATAAGTTTGACAACTGTGAGATAAAATCACAGTTAATGCTGTCAAAGCAAACACTGCTCTGGACAAAATTAAACAGGCAGGAAAGATTTTATTCAAGACTACTGCAATAACGGGGAGAGGCCAGAACTCAGTCTGAGCTCAACAACAATGAAATATATAGGGCAGGGGAGTTTTTAAGGGCTGGGATGGGGGAATCTGTGTAAGTCATCTTTCTTTATAAATCGACCTTACCCAAAGGAAAAGTAAAGTTTTTCCTATCTTCATGACAGTAGATAGTTTTACAATTTGAAGCAAGGATCCTTGAAGTCAGAATCCTACCCTCCTACAGAGACTGGGAGATAGGGGTGCTATTTTTTTTCAAGGATTACATTTCAAAGGAATGATCCCCTGGGTCCTTAGGAAAACATTCCTGGGTTGTAGAACTGGCAAGAGGCATTCTAAAAGATTTACATCTCAATGGAGCAGAGAAAAGATTTACAGTTACAAGTTTTCTAAAGTAAATGCTCTAAGAAAGGGGGTGCAGGAGCCTGCAGTCAGGAAGAAGTCTGTCTCAGGTTTAGCCAAGCTGAGGGCAACATGAAGGCCATCTTGTTCAACACCTAGCTTTTATTTAGTTTAATCACGGAAGCAGTGTGTGGCCTCTACACACAGTTGGAAAGAAACCAGCAAGAGAGAGATTGCTGAGGTGCCATGCCTATTGGAAAATCATGTCAAATTCAAGATTTATGATAATAAGGTGGAATGAAACGAAGAGGACCAAAACTTCGTATGGACAAGTATGTAGGCAGATGGCACACTGCCCTGGTGCTGTGCCCTCACACTGATAGCTGCTTGCAGCGAACCCTGTTCTGGGACAGTCATCCCAGTGGTATTCGTAAGCTGACCTGGGTACCTTGCAGGGGTACCTGGACTTCCACCACTCCACATGTCACTTCCTACCACCCAAGAAGCTGGAACCTCTTCCATCTGTGGGTAAAAGAGAGGCAGGCAACTTATTATCCAACTCTAAACTCCTCAGTAAAGCTATTATCTTAAAACCTGCAATGTGAAAAAGTACTATGACCAAGTAAGAGGTTCCTAAATCATATTTTAGGTTGAAAAACTCTTACAATGTCAAGATTCTCTTGTTGGTTTTTAGATGTGTGAACTAAGGCTGAGAGAAGAGTGTTAGTTAAAATGAAATTAGTAGACTAGGACAATGAGAAAGTTCTAGAACTATATTCCTGGAACAGTGAGTCACTGTCCTTAAGAACATTTAAAAAGACTTCAGATAGGTGCAACACAAGGGGGCAGAATGTCTAGGACCTAATTCTTCTTACTGTGTGCCTGCAGGTGGATTCATCAACCTGATGAATGTTGGTTTTCTCATCCAACACAGGTTGGGGTGGATGGGATGATTTACAGGGCTCTTGAGGGTTCTGGCTTTCTGATTCCTACTTGGGGTGGGAATTCCAGCAAGCTGTGCTTCATGTTCTCTTTAAATTACAAGATGCTATGGATGTGTGAATCCACAACTCCTGAAATGCATACCCTTCAGCCACAGTGTGAGTCCTACTTCTGGAGTCACTTGTTTCAGTGATTGCTTAATTTCCTTGCATGTTTGGGGCTTGTGGCAAATAGATCTATTTGTGCAGAAAAAACTCCAGTCAAATATTACCACAAAATTTTGGTATTATAAAGTTTGTGTGACAGAACAAAATTAAGGGCAGTAGCCTCACATTTTCAACATAAGAAAATTGATATTTTATATAGCTTGAAATAAATAGTTCTTAGAATCAAATGAAAGAATTTTGTTTTCATAAACTGTGCCATTTAACAAAATTACTTTGCTTGTAAACTCTGTGCAGCAACTATATTTCATTTTCATGATATAAGAAATAAAACATCCCTCCATGGAAAATTCATTTGTTCAGATATTTCAAAATTAACCACGTAGTATATTGACGGAGATATTTTGCTAGGCAAAAAAATACACCAATATTTCAAAACCAATGTAAACAAATCCATAAGAAGAGTTTTAGAAATAGGATTTGGTGCCTGAGAAGAGAAACTTATTAAAAACATTCTTTGGCAATTATTAATCATTCTGTCGACCCTAATCAGAGTATATTGGAGCAGAAGAATCAGAAATAATGACTTACTAACTCTGCAAATGCTTTATTCGTATTTATTCAGTGACTCTACACAGTATTTAACATCACAAACTCTCACCCTCCCTCCCTCAACTTGATTAATGAATCCTTATTCGAGATGATCATTTAACCTGGTAGGGAAAAGGCTTGCTGGGTGTTGGTGCTCATTGTTAGGCACATTTTCTACATCTATCTCAGTGCTTTCATTGTAGAATAAAGTTTCACAATCCATGTTTAAAATTTCATGTACTCTCCATTCAGTCAACAGGTATGGAGAAACTCCCCTAGTATCAAGAAGGGTTTAAAGTTTTTCCATTTTGGACTTTGATGATTATTCTTCCCATTGGAAGGCTACTATTGTAGTTTGGATGGAGGGGTTGTGGAATGTTACAGCCTAGAGTGGGAAGGACATTACATTGTTTATGTGTACTCTCACTCCTGACTTAGAATGGCTGGTTTATGGAGAGCCTTTCCTGGAAGTCCGTCTGTGTAAGTCCTGATCTGTTAACCTGATGGGCCAAGTGACTTTTCCTTTCTTTTCCTTTAGGTGATTCCTTTTGTTTATTTCTGTTCCTGTACTTCTTTTCATATTCAAACTCCAACGAAACATCCTGACATTAACGATGCTTTTGTGTGCTGCTTTTGCCAGCAGACATATATTCTGAATTAATAATCACTTCTTTACTAGAAAGCAAAGCCATTTGGATATTTTTGAATAATATTTTACTCCAGCTCTTATAGATTAAATAATAATTTCTGCTCCAATACAACATCTGTGTTTTCTGGGTCTCTTTTGCCTGGCAATGCCAGATAAATAACAAATTTTACTTTTCTGTTCCTTCACCCCGCCCTTAACCAGTGTTTTTGTTGTCATGCTTTTGGTGATGGTGATGGTGGTGATGGTGGTGGTCTTTTTTCAAGTCACAAACATTATAAGATTGGATAGGTCTGGAGACACTCAGATCTTGCGCTTTCATTAGGATATAGAGGCTCATTAGCAATTTAGTTCCAAAACAAAGTATTTGACAGATGGTTAAATACATATGTTTGGTTTGACCAAATCTAAGTTTCGGAAGGTGACATTTTGCTGACCTCACTTCTACATTCTAGGCCAATGCTTTAATTTAGAGGCAAAGTTGGATACAGCTAAACTAATACAAATAAAGAAGCAATTTTATTTGTAACTTTTCCATAGATTTATTTACATTGCTACCTTTGGCATTTAGTTGGGAAAAAGACCTTCATTCCCTCAACTTCTCCAGTCACTGTTAAGCTGCTCCATCATCTTAGGCAATCAATGACGACAGACCCTGAATTTTTCTTAGCCCAGTGAAATTAGCAAAGTTTCTTACATTTCCTGGGCTTCAAGGTTTAGCATTAATTTGTAAATCCTTTCCAGCTCTTTTTTGGATTCTAGTATTCCAGGACATGGCAATATTAAAAAAAAAAAATTAAATCCCTGTGTAGACCTGAGAGAGATGGGCAAATGTGCATATGGATGAGTTGTAGCTTTGTGTTCTCTTTAAGGTGCAATTTCAGATCCACTAATCCTAAAACTGTGACGAACATAATCCAACACACCATTCAAATAAACATAGCAGTGACTTGTTAGGAAGGCAACTGGTTGTAATTCTGTTTCAGGATCAGCTTCTCCAAGAAGCAGAGATCTGCAAGTTGCATTTCTTAGCCCCTCATTCCTGACTGTTGTTTGTTTCTATTCTTTGGATCTCAGACTCCCATCCACCATTTGCATTTTGTATTTCCAGGGAAAACGTTTTTGTATGATTTTAGCTTTGCACCCATAAGTCACTTAAAAGAACAGACACCCAAAGGCAAGGGTATCGATCATCTTTTTGAAGGTCCCTGGGATATTATTATGTATGTGTGTATGTGTAACGTTCCACCCTTCAAAGGACAGGATTGCTGGATTAGGAACATGGTCAAAAAAACACAGCAGTAATTAACCTGACCGCTTTCCCAACAAAGAAATGCAATGCAGTTTGACAGCATAAAATACCAACACAATGGAGCCCAGCATAGGGTAAAACAGAGTGTCAGGGTCTTGGCATAGCTTTCAAATAATTTTCTATGAACAATTGTCCTCAAAAAATAGAAATCAGTAAAATGATTTAATAAAATGGCTAGAGAATTCCAAATCTTAAAAAATGTTCCCTAATATTTTATTATGAAAAGGACTTCGCTTGCTTTTGAAATCTCATGACTTCTTTATTTGTTTCAGTCTAATTTTCTTATTTTTACTGGCACCGTTTCCCTAAGTTGCTAAGAATGAAGTTAAAACCACTAAATTTTATTTGTTGTGTGATTAGAATTACATTATAAGTTCTCTCTGAAGGGGTGACTCTATATATATCATTTAATGATAAATGTTTTTCAAAACCCTCCATCCCAACAAAGAAAAGAGAGCTACTGGGTAGAAATCAAAAAGATCCAGGAGCGAGTGAGTTCTGGAGAGAAGTTCACGTATGGAAAGTGAGTTTAGGTAAAGGATGCCTGGCAGGAGGCTTATCTCTCTCACCTGTGATTTCACCGGGGGCTGACTTCCTGCTTTACGAATGCTTGAGGACTGATAAAAGATGGTGCTGTTTCTGTCCATTCTTTTGGCTTTGTGTTTTAATGTTCATTTGAAAATATAAAGAACACCTTAGTGAGAGACTATGTTACTGAAGACCTTCTGGAGGCTCCGAAAACTTGGGTAGGAAACCACATTGCAGATTTGGTCTCAGAATTCCAGATCCAGAAACTCTATTTTCTGTTGTTTAGATTTATCAAAACAGCCTCCTGCCTCAGTTTCTTTATTGGTTGTTACAGATAAAAGTTGTATTTCACTTAGTGTTGTGAGGATGAAAAGTCTTAGAACATTGCTTGACACAAAATGTAAGCTGTCATTCTTAGTTTTATGAATTCTCAACTGGCATATGTTGGCTTATTGTGAAAAATACATTTAAGCGGGTCCAGAATTATTTTATCCTCCTTTCAGAATATTTGTTCATGACATCGAATTAATTGGGAGTTGCATTAACTTTTAGATGACTACTCTTTCATTAGGAAAAAATAGTGGAACAAAGATCTGAGGGGTTGCAATAGATATTTTATTTGGGTCTGAGAAAATCAGCTACACTGCCCACCACTCCAGCCCGGAGCCGTCTTGAGTGGTGCCCAGGCTGCCGGGCACACAGTCCTCAGAACAAAACATACTCTCTTTCTATTTCTGTGTGTGTTTCTGCATCTCTCTCACTCTCTCTCTCTGGATAAACCCTGTTTGATTTTTGAGCTACTGTGTCTTGTTTTCTAGATTTTAACAAGGCAGTCGTCCTTCTATTGACATTCTTTTTAGTTCCCTTATGCTGCTGTTTGTTACAGCTTTCATTCAAATGCAATGACATGGGATTCTTTTCTTCATATTTCAGCTGGGAAAGCCCTGCTACTTAAGAGTATTCCTGAAAACAGTTATTGCTTATTTTACTGGAATGTTTTGTGGTTATCTGAGACCTTAAGTACCAAAATTTAATGGGTCTGTGCCATCAGTGATAAAATCGGCAGGAAGTTAGAGACCTATCCCAAGTCTGCCGCTATTTATAGCCATGACTATGGACAAATTGAACTAACTTCTTTTCTTCCTTACAATGAGACAATGAGAGAAGACAGTTTCTCCCCAGAGTACCTGAACACCACCTCAAGAGACTGTTTAAATTATCAAATCCGACTAAGCTTTAATGCACAGTAATTACTTAAATTCTTACTGCACACACCAGCTGGTAGGGACTTATGTTGAGAACAAGGTCAGCTATGGGCAAAATTTAGTATATATTTTCCCTGGACATTAATTGCCATATGAGATAAATCCTGTGCCTTCTACATAAAGGAGGTAGCATGTGAGGGTAAAAGGACTTTTAGTCATCTGATAGAAGCAAGGTCAGTGTGATTAGACAGGGAGGATCAAAGAAGAATGGGATGGCTTACAGCTGAGGGGGTGGGCAGGGACCAGATGGTGCAGAGCCTTGTAAGTTATGCCAAGGTTTCCTACCTTATCCTAAGTGCAGTAGAAGTAAAGGAAAGGAATTTAAGTAGGGAAGCAGTACAATCAAGTTTTTATTTTAAAAAATCACTGTGCTTCCAAATGAAGACTAGGTTCGAGGACAGATTTAGCTATGGATCAAGTAAGGGTTGCTTGTCATTTCAACCATGATAGAGCCAACAGATACGGGCTGGTGGTTAGATTTCAGAGAAGTTTTGGAGAACGATGTGTAAATAACACATTTGCATGTTCTTGCACTCATGTATTTCTACCTGTGAATAGATTGATTTACACTGTCTTAGTCTCTTTGGGCTGCTATAAAAAAGTACCATAGATTGAGTGGCTTATAAACAGCAGAAATTTATTTCTCACAGTTCTGAAGGCTGAGAAATCCAAGATCAAGGCACCAGCAGATTCAGTGTCTGATGAAAGCCTCCTTCCTAGATGTCTTTTCTCTGTAAACTCACGTGGGGGAAGGGGTAAGCTAGCTCTCTGGGATTTATTCCATAAGGACAGAAATCCCATTCATGAGGGCTCCATATTTATGACCTCCTAAACCCCCTACCTCCTAATACCATCACCTTGGAGGTTAGGATTTCAGCATAGTTGAATTTGGGGGGCGTGGGATACAAACACTCAGTCCATAGCATAAACACACATGTATGTGTACAGAATATATATCTGTTTATGAACATACTTAGAAAAAAAAAGGATATAAAACATACACCAAAATGTTTGTGGCGACCATATTCAAGGTTGTAGGATTTACAGCAATTTTTATTTCCTCCTTTACATTTTCTCTTTTTCTAATATTCTGCAATGAAAATTTATCTAAATAAAGGTAACATATATTTACAGAATGTTATAGAAATTAAATTATAAATAGGGCTAATATCAGGAGAGTCATAACTAATGCAAGTTCTATTACAAAAACTGTTCCCCACACTCCAATATGTTGCAGTGCTTTTAACATAAAAAAATATATTTTTAAATAATTTTTTTAAAAAGGCAAATTCTTGGGGCGCCTGGGTGATCAGTTGGTTAAGCTTCTAACTTTTGATTTCAGCTCAGGTCATGATCTCAGGGCCCTGAGATAGAGCCCCCTGTCCGGCTTCACGCTCAGTGGGGAGTCTGCTTGGGATTTTGTCTCTCCCTCTCCTTCTGCCCCTCCTCCTGCTCGCTCGCTCTCTTTCTCTCTCAAATAATTTTTTTTAAAAATCAAAATAATAAACAAATAAATAAGTAAATAAAATAAAAATGCAAATTCTTGTAGAGTCTCTCAATTTGTCCATGAATTATGAATAGCTCTTAAAAAATAAGAAAATAACAATTAATAATGTGGTTGATTTAAGTAAATGTCCTTTGCCATTGAATGCCAGGAATTCAATAATGCAACTTTTAAAATTAAATTAATGTTGGTGACCTGCAAATGACATATGATATGTGGTATTTATATTTCCTCATCTTCTCTCTGTTTCTGAAAATGTAAATAATCTTCATTTTTTAGTTTTATTTTTGAAAGTTAATATTTAAGAGGAATTATCTCCAGACTGTTAGGGTAGAATCTATTAAGAGTTCTAAATCGAATTAAAAAATTTACATCTACAGAGGTTTTCTTTTTTAATTTTAACAGTTATTTTTTTCCCTACATTATCTCTCTGCATAAGAATCTAGGGCATTCTTACTTAAAGGTACATAAGCATTAATCAATCCTAAGTGAAAACAAACGAGTTACATATATCTTTGCACTCCCTATTAATATCAGATAATCAATTCTTACTAGAAATTCTGAACAAATATATAAGCAATTGACAAAAATGTTGTTTCCTGGTCTTCTCTTAGATGATGTCTATGATGACAAATGTAAAATGTTCTAATGACGGAAGAACTATCTTTGTATTTTATATAGTTATATACATTTAGATACACAAATAAATAATGAAACAGGGACAGGGGAGAGGTGTCACAAATAACTCAGTCTAGGATACAACCTGAAAATGTCTATTTACAAAAATTTATAAGCAATAAAAATAAAGTTAAATTGCTTTTAATGTAAAATTTAATTTGAGGTTTAGCTTTCTATATGTCTACATAGTTGGCATTGTTTCTGCTCTATCGGGTAACTTCTTTTATTGGAATTTATTGTTAATTTCTTCTATTATCCCTTGTATGATTGTGTATATACTAAGCCATGGTAATATACGCTTCTAAATAATTAAGGACCTTGAGCATCATTTTGCTTGTATGTGCTAAATATGAGCAAATTGGCTAAATCATGAAAATTGTAGTAATTTTACAATGCTATAGGAAGATAAAGATATTTCTTTTAAAAGCACTTTTCCTTTGGTTTTTGATAGAGCAGAGAATCCTAATGGACCAGCAAGACAAATTATTTAATGTGTGAAATACTCATATACCTGTTGAAAGGATAACACATCAAATATGAATATAGCTCTCTACATTATCTGTAAGAGGAAACCTTAGCAAGGTGCAAAATGCAATACACACCTGCATTCTATTTGTAATGAGCATATTTCTTTCAAAGAGAAATGCAAATGTAGAACTCAAAAGGCTTCCTGAGTTATCATCTCATGCTTTTCTTGAGCCCCTCAGGATGTCTGTGAGTGATGTTCTCATCTAGCGTGGAGTATCACCTATACAGATCTGCCAGCGTGGTCCTCGTTGGCAACCTACAACCAGCCAGTCTTTTGTCTTGTGCTCAGTAGGTTGCCTGCAGTGATCATCCTGGAAGGGTAGAGCTTCTTTCAGTCTCATAGTTTCTGTTCACACCAACACTTTTTCTTCTTGGTAAACTTTTCATTGCTAACAATTCAAACAGTAATGCCTTCCCCAGTCCCATACGCCAGGAAGAATCAGCCATTGTCATGGCAGCTTCTCTGTACCTCCTCTGTCTCCTGGGAGAGTAGAGCATAGAATTCCGGTGAAGACACTGTCCTCATGCTTCTTTAACTATTGCTTTACTCATCTGTACTCTCCTTATTAGAATGCACAGAAATGGTCTTATTAATTCTGGATTCCTAGAACCTTGTCCTGGGCTTGGTTCATAGGAAGCACTCAATAATTTGATAAATTTTGACTTTTAATTCTCAAAACTAACCATATAAATTCGGCACCATATTACTCATTTTACAAAAGAGTAAACCTAGATTCAGATTATTTAAGTGATGTGTCCAAACCGTTAGTGTAAGTGAGCCTGAAAACAATTCTTTTGTTCTCACTGACAAGATCTAGAATCCAGAGAATAATTCTAGAATTAAAGAACTATGAAAAACCCTTCAATGTGTTTTAAAGTGAGAAATGGAAGTAAGACCAAAGTATGTTTGTTTTCATTAAGAATTTTTTGAGAAATGTATTCTTTCTATATATAGTTAGTAGGATAGTCAAAATTTCTGAAATAGGCACCTGAGATACATCATTGTCTATTATTTGTTCTTTAAGAGAACTGACCTATAACACTGGAGCAAAAATACATTTTAAGAAATTCTCTACTTCAAAGCATTTTGCACTTAAGTCAAACTCATATAATTTTACATCAGCAAAGGATTTGCTCATTTTTGATGGGTTCTTTCATATATTAATTCAGTACATGTTTCCTGCTCACATATGCTAAGCACTGATGCTTTGTTTAACCTTACCTTAGTCTTACACTTGTTAAAATATTGTCCCATACCATATATTTCCAATTCAAACATAGAATTAAGATTCTTGGTGATTTTTGGTGGTTTTTAAATCTTAGGTTTTGTTTATTTTGCAACAGGACTTCTAGTTTAAGTGGAATATATCTTCAACCAGGGCTAGGCCTTCCTCTTGTTTTATGAATTGTCATCATTTATACAAGGCTTTCCCCTCTTCTAGAGAATTATAGAGTGTTCTGTGATCGTCATTGTTTTGATTTAGAATTATAATATAGGACATATATTTAGTATATAGTTTTATATTTGAGCAAAATCACAAGTATATCAACATTGCCAGGACAGTTTCTCCACAGGGCTATGATTTCTGAGTATTTGCCCTCTAACTTCAAGAACACAACAAAATTTAATTTAAGGATTTAAAATCTAAGCAGGATTGGTGCTGCTTCATCAGGGGTGCATTGGGTGGTTTATAAACCGAACACCAGAATGGCTAAAAGAAAGCTTCTCCTGGAGCCCATTAACCTTCAAGAAGCCTTAGCTTTTCTTTTCTGACACAAGTGAAGTGAACAGGATTTTAATAAAAGTCCTGCAGCAGATATACCTGAAGGGTCAGAGCTCGTGATAAAGCTGCCAACACTGCAACTTTAAGAAAACATCCTGACGACCTTTAATAACACTGGGTCTGCCAGTGCTCACTGCAAAAGATCTGTATTTTAAAATCCCATTTGAGAAACCAATCCCGCATTTGACAGGATCATGGTCTTTAATCTTATTTTTGGTGTGCAAGAATTGACCACATGCCCTGTAGAAGCTGGCCTTTTGTGTGGCTCTGATGACCTCAGGAAATATTTTTCTGTAGTGATAGATATGCATCCCTGTCCTCAACTTTGACGTTCTGATCACCCATCTCATTAATACTAAGTGCTCTACATCTTCCAAAAGTAGGAGGAGCTTAATATCACAGAAGTAGACTTGGTTCATGTAAGCGTCTACAACAATAATTTCAGTACCTCTGTGTGCACTAATAGAACAAAAGTAAAATTATCACTACAAACTTGTCAGGTATTATAATTCCCATTTAATAGTGAGTAAACAAAGACTTTTAAAAATTAAGTAATTTGCTCACATTATACATGTAATAATTAACAATGCCAGAATTCACTGTTTTCAGATCATTCAGTCTCAAAAACTCATGCTGTTTACAGTCTCTAAGATATATTTCTCCATTTCTAGCCCCATCATATCAGTTTAAATCAATTTAAATGAACAGATAGCTTTTTGGAAGCTTGAATAAAGGCATGGGTAAAAAAAGAAAAGCTTGATTTAAACTATCTCAGAGCATAGAAGTAGAGGACAACTTCCATATGCTTTTAGTGAAGTAATTTCAACAATGGCAAATCTGACAAAGATTTTTATCAAAATAAAGCCAAAAAAAAAAAAAACCCACCTCAGACCACTCTCACCTACCTATGAATGGGCATCAATGCAAACATCTTAAATAAAATAAGATTAAACAGAATTCAATAGCACATTATAAAAAATATTATATCACAAACACACAAGGATTCTTCCAGACATGCAAAATGATTCACCAGTAAGAAGTCTAGTGATATGAGTCATCATATAAATAAAGCCAATGAGAAAACAGTTCCCAGGGATGTTGAAAAGGAATTTGACAGAATTCAATACCAGTTTTTAAAATTAAAAAAAGCAAAAACAAGAAGATCATTGTTAAATAAGAATTGATGAATACTTCTTTAACATGATTTTATGTTTGTGTGTCCATCTATATCCATACCTAAATCTGTATTTCTATCTCCAAAAGCTAGCATTCAGCTAGCATCCACCCTAAAAGACAACGCTAGAGGCATTCCCACTGGAATGAGGTGATGCTGCCCACTATTTTTACTATGATTTAACTTTCTATTGGAGATGGATAACAAAGAAAGCAATTAGAGGTATACAACTTGAAAAGAAAGAGATAAAACTACCTCTATTTGTAGATGATATGATTATTTATCTGAGAAACTGAGAAAAATCAATGGAACAACTACTAGGGACAAAGAGATAATTTAATAAAATAGCAGGGCATAACTTTAACATAGAGAAATCAATAGCCTATATATAATTAAATAAAAGCAGGTTTGAAGATGTAATAAAAGGAAAGAGAAAACTCCTTACCTCAATTTCAGATAATAACAGTTTCCAATTTTTTTTTTTTTTTTCCATTTGGGAGATGGGGAAAGTGTGGTGTGTGCAGAGAACAATGAGAAGATCTTGTGTTTCTGTGGAAGGGGAAAGCGGCAAAATCCAATGGAGGACCTTGTAGGTGGTTCTTACGAAGATTTGGGAGTGGGGTGGGGGGATGGGCAAAATAGATAAAGGGGTTTAAGAACTACAAACTTCCAGTTATAAAATATAAGTCACAGAGATGAAAAGTACAGCATAAGGAATATCTTAATAATATTCTAAAAACTTTGTAGGGTGACAATGGTGGCAAAACTTTATTGTGGTGAGCACTGAGTAATGTATAGACTTTTTGAATCACATATTAACATTATATGTTAATTATACTTCAACAAAAATAAAAAGATTGGGGTCAAAATAGAAGTGGTGCTTTAGAAAAATTAATCACAGAAAAAAAAAGCAGGTAGGATGTGATGAGAACCTGAAAAGATGAAGCAGTGGTACAAATAGTTCTACATAACTAGAACAAATGTAATAGACATTTAAAAGGATGTACAATCTCTCTCTCTCTCTCTTTTTAAGAGAGAGGGAGGCGGGAGGGGCAGAAGGAGAGAGAGAATCTTAAGCAGGCTCCATGCTCAGCGTGGAGCCCTATTCGGAGCTAGGTCTCACGACCCTGAGATCATGACCTGAACCAAAATCAAGAGTCAGATGCTTAACCAACTAAGCCACCCAGGCGGCCCAAAAAGCCTGTACAGTCTCAATGGTTGGAATCAGACATTTGTAGAGGGCAGCAGCTTAACTGAGTAAGTGGAAGAAGGTTGACCAGAAGGCTTATAGAATTGTTTGGGGATGGGGCTGGAGACCCCAGCCAAAGCAGTGCTGTGGAGACTGTGGTCAGTAATTATTCCAACAATATTTCCTGTCCGATCTTATCTCTGGCTCAAAGTCACTCAAAAGTTAGGAAGTAGTCAGACTTCCAGTACGGAATCAAAACTAACTGGACTCTTCTTTTTTCTCAGACATTTTCTTTTTTCTCCCACTTCCATCCCCCAAAGCCAAACATAAATGCCTCTCACTTCACTGTATCGTGTTAAGAAATACAAGATGCAGGAGGAGGAGAACAAAGGGAAAAAAAAAAAACGGGTGAAAAAATAATGTTAGAAGTCGTTTGGGAGCTGTGTAGGTTTTCTCAACCACTCACAAGTTGAAAGGTAGAAGTTAAGGCTCGCCAGACATCATCAGGAATGTCGTTTGTTCTACTTCAACCAACATGCCCCTCCTTCAGTCCTGTTGGTTTCTGTTCTCAGCCAGAGATTCTCCCCCCACCATAGCCCTCAGTCTTGACCACGTGGGCAAATGCCACATCATCAGAAATGCCCACCCCTTACTGTTCTGTAGTCCCCAAACCTTGCTTTTTTACATGATGTATATTTAGTTGTTTATTATTTGTCTCCTCCCTATAGAGATATCTTCATGATACCAGAGGAATGTTTTTCTGTTTTCTTTCTTTTCCTTCATTATTGTATTCCCAGAGCCTAAAAAGCTGCCACATCATGGGCAGCCAGTAAATATTAGTTGAATTAATAAATGAGCAAAGTGAGTAAATGAGCAACTTCTGGTAATAGTATCCTACAAAACTCTTGCAATCATATTTTATAATCAAAACAATTTTGAGAAAGGAAGAAAACCTCAGAGAACTTTTTCTTAAAAAACTCTGCAAGGCTAGACTTATAGAGGTTTGAAATCCCTTGACTTTTAGCACAAAGTCTCTCTTCTCAGGAGAGTGTTTTGTTCTGTCATTTTAATTCATACAAAAGTTTAACTACATATATACGTGTGTGTGTATATATATATATATATATATAAAATGCATGCATACATAAATTGCTACAAATTCTATACTTATTCTCTCCCGCTCCATTTTAATTGACGCAAAACCCATTTGTTTCATTTAAAATTGGTTTTTCCATAGGAAATCTCCTTCCCTTGGATTTTTTTTCCTTTGGGGAGTAGAGATATAAAAGAATAGATCATAATACATTTTTAAAGATTAAAAAAGCTGTAATGTTTAGTCCTTGCAAGTAGTTTGTCTTTTGCATAAGCAAGGAGGACTCTTATTTATAGAATATATATATTTAAAAAATCATTAGTTATCTAAGATTCTGGGTAGCTTCAAATTATAAACAAAAAAACAAATAAATGCATACATACATAATAAATACATACGCAAATAAATAAGCAATATTATGCTACGTAGATTTTTTTTTAAAAGAAGAAAAAGAAAGTATATTCTGGCCATCCTTCATTCTCGAGATCACTAGTTTTCCAAGAGGGAAGCAATTATTTGTTTGTTTGTTTGTTTGTTTGTTTCCTATATTTTGGTCACGTCTTCAGCCCTTTTTCCAGCCTTTCTCTTTGTCTTGGATTATTTCTTCTTTTAGGAAATTTTCAGACCTGCCTTTGTAAAACCTCAAAACTCTCTGTGGTTTTATTACTATTTTTTCACTCTATACAAGAGATCAGTAGTTCATTAAAATTTTAATGATAGTGATAGTAGTTAACTGATGAATCGTTCATATTTAATACTACCAGAAACCAAAATTTAAACAATTTTTAAGTTGCTGCCTGCATCAAGAATCATGAATTGTGTAAGACTGTTGAATCACATACCTGTACCTCTGAAACAAATAATACATTATATGTTAAAAAAAAAAAAAAAGAAGAAGATAGCAGGAGGGGAAGAATGAAGGAGGGGAAATCGGAGGGGGAGACGAACCATGAGACGATGGACTCTGAAAAACAAACTGAGGGTTCTAGAGGGGAGGGGGGTGGGGGATGGGTTAGCCTGGTGATGGGTATTAAAGAGGGCACGTTCTGCGTGGAGCACTGGGTGTTATACGCAAACAATGAATCATGGAACGCTACATCAAAAACTAATGATGTATGGTGATTAACATAATAAAAAAAGAATCATGATGTTGATTTTTTCTGATTTGCCACCATGTTACGATTTACTCTGCCCAGAATATTACTTTTTTTTAAAGATTTTATTTATTTATTTGAGAGAGAGAGACAGAGTGCAAGTGCACGAGTGGGTGAAGGAGAAGAGGGAGAAGGAGAAGCAGACTCCCCCTGAGCTGGGAGCCTATGGCAGGACTCAATCCCGGGACCCTGGGATCATGACCGGAGCAGAAGGCGGACACTTAACAGACTGAGCCACCAAGATGCCCTGAATATTACTCTTAAGTAGTGCTGTCCAATTTGTCCAGAATATTCTGCAGTGATGGAGATGCTCTATATCTGCGCTGTCTGACGTGGTACCTATTAGCCACATATGGCTACTGAGCACTTGAAATATGGCTAGCACAACTGAAGAACTGGCTTTTTAATTTTTTTAATCTTAATTTAAAGTATTCACATTTGGCTGGTGGCTACCATACTGAAGAGCACAGCTCGGGTTTGTCACTCCGTTTCTGCATTTCTTCTATCCTCTCCATATTCTGTCTGAAAACCGAGGAAGTTGTCTTGTACCTCTGATTCCAGGATTAGCTTAGAAGAACAGCTCTCTACCTGTGGTAGACAGAATAATGACCCTCATAATGACATCCTAATGAGTCTGTGAACATGTCACCCTACATAATAAAGGGACTTTGCAGGTGTGAATAAATTAAGGATTTTGAGAGGGAGAGATTGTCCTGGCTTATCTGAGTGTGCCCGGTGTGATCACTAGTGTCATTCTCAGAGGGACTCTCAGAGAGCTGGAGCGAAGATAGAACGGTAAGGACAGAAGCAGAGATCAGAGAGGAGGGAGGACCCTACGCTGCTGGCTTTGAAGCTAGAGGAGGTGAGCCGAGGCAGGTTGGAGGCCTTGGAGGCTGAAAGAACAAGGAAATGAATTCTCCCCTGGAACCTCCAAAAGGAAGGCAACCCTGTGGACACATTTTAAACTTCAGACCTCCGGAACTATAGGATAATAAGTTTGTGTTGCTTTAAGCCACTATGTTTGTGGTAACTTGTTAGGGCAGCAATGGGAAATGAACAGACTGCCCTAGAAAACCCCATATGCCCAGTACACGGGTCTGGGGTGATGCTCTCCAGAGGGCCTGGGACTCGAGTGGATAGGCCCAGCGTAAGTGCATGTGCACACTTGTTTTATAACATTGATGTCCTGTGTAGCTTCTGAGACCTGTGCCTCTGAAGCAGAAGGATGCTTGTGAGTAAAATATCCCTGTCACGTCCCTCCTGCAGCCAGTAGGCACCTCCTCATGCGTGTGTTGTCGTGTGAGAAGGCACTGAAGCAACACAGCTGCCACCCCCCACCTCCCACGCGAGCCACGGCTGCATCCACCGAAGAGATGCAGAAGGGCTGTTTTACTCACGTTGTTTGTTTTACAGTTTGGTTTAAACTTTCCTTTAAACCAACTTTAATTTTGAAGTTGATCATTTTGAAATTGAGCTTTGAGTATACCTAGGTCAGCTGCACCCCATCAGAGAAGAACCAGTGTCCTTATTTTTCTTGTAAAGGTCCTTTTTTTGGTTTTGGTTTTGCAGTGTCATTCCCAATGTGAGTTTCACCTAAGAGAAAATTGGCATTAACCATAAGATGCTACCTAAAGCATCTGTCAGTGCAACTGGGTGTACATGGGGCTATAGAACGGAATTTCACCTCATTGTTCTCTATCTGGTTAGGACAGTCAAGCAGAAATTTTGATTTTTCTACTTAGTCAGTTGCTAGGCTGAATACATTGACTTATTACTTTGGAGCAGAATTCCTGTCTGTTTGGTTTGTTTGTTTGTTTGTTTGTTTCCATGATGGGGGAGATTTCTATTACGGTGATATATCCTGAGTTAACCTCAATCATGACAAACCAGAAATGAATTTCTAGATGTACACAGAAGGGAAATGCTAAAGACTTGTGTCTGCTTTTCAATATACAAATATAGATGGAAACTTGTCACTTCACTTGAAAAGGAAGTATTTGTGGATCTGCTTTGCAGTAGTGACAAAAATAATCAACACTAAAAAAATTAAATTAAATGCTCAGCAGTAAACTCAAGTTTAGACTTGAGTAATTAGGTTTGGGAATACATTTTTGCTACTGAGGCATAAGCCCCTAAAAACCCAGTTTATTAATTATCTGAAACAGTGAGAAAAACTCCAATGTTTTGACATAAACATAAAGTCATAACAGCTTAGAGAGAATAAAGTACAATCAAAAACCTCTAACCAGAAGCAAATTATAGCCTATCAATTTTTCTATAATGCAATCAGACCACTTTTAAGTAAGATAATAAATCTGTAGAAATGAGCTATTTGTAATTAAAATGAAGCATGCCAAATTATTTCATGACCATTTATAAAGTCAAGTGCCTGTTAATAAAACAGTTAGATTTTCATTGTTACTACTTTCTTTAAAATTATTTCCACTCGAGATGAATTATTTTCTTGAAAGTAGTCCAGCTTTGAGGGATTCTGAAATTTAATTATTCTGGGTTTGAAAAAAACTGTGTCTCCATAATTTCCACTCCACTTTATACTTAAAATGTTGAGTGAGGTTTCTTATTGACTCCAAATCTGTGAGTTGAATAATTGTCATTAGTGAATGACTTATTTTTTGATTTAATATATATTTTTTTCTATTTCTAGTGAACTGAAGATTAGTAAAAGAATGAGTTTATTTTATACATATAAAGTTCAACTTTATAATGTTATAAATAACTTTATGTTATAAATAACTTCATAGAACATCGATCACAATATCAATATAGCTCTACTGTCAAATCCTTGTGCTATCTTGATTTCTGAACTTAAAACTAGATTAAAGACAAAGTAGCTAATTAGGAAATGACAGCATGTGAGTGGAGAGTTAACTACCAGGGATGTGAACAACATAGTGTCTGCCCAATATTTAATACCATTATTAGTCATAATGTAAAAGTAGTTAAAGTACCTTTTACCTCTCCTCAATTTTGCTCTTTAAGTTCTAACCATGATAGATTCCTGCCATGCATAGTTTACCAGGCTGTTAAAAAGCTTCGTACCTACTTTTGCCCACCCTGTTCTCACATCTAGGAGTTCCTTCTTAGATTTTTAACTCTTACCCATCCTACAGACACCTCAAGCACCATGTCCAATGAGCTTCCATGATGACTAGGCCCCCACCACAGCCATAGCATCATATGCATAACTACCTGCGTCTCCCGGAGTATTTTGTTCATGTTTCTACAGTAACACTTACTACAGTGTGTTGATTTTACCTATTCCCTTAGAATCCCCAGCACTTCATACATGGCACGGAACATAATAGGTGCTCTAAAAAGTATTCTTTCCGTTTACAAACAAGGCATAAATTATTGTCCACTTCTCATTAGTTATTTTTGCAGTGAACCTTAGAAGGCATCTTCTCTGGGGCGCCTGGGTGGCTCAGTTGGTTAAGCGACTGCCTTTAGCTCAGGTCGTGATCCCCGAGTCCCGGGATTGAGTCCTGCATAGGGCTTCTTCCTCAGCAGGGAGTGTGCTTCTCCCTCTGACCCTACTCCCTCTTGTGCTCTCTCTCTCTCTCTCTCAAATAAATAAAATCTTAAAAAAAAAAAAAGAAGACATCTTCTCTGGAAAATATTTCATTTTCCAAACCCTGGTAACATTAGTCAATTTACTCATACTGCTGATTTCATTTTTTGGTTAAAAAGTAAATTCTCAAGTAGAGCCCTAAAAATAACAACATCCTCAACTCTACACAAAGACAAATCGGACAATCTTCAGCAGTTCGTTTTGGAACAAAATCAAATTAATGAGGTAGTTGTTCTACACCATGCTACCCAGGATTTGTAGAAATTATTTAAAGCCCTGAGTGAGAATAATTTTGAAATGATTTATTTCCATATTCTTGCTTAGCCAAGTATTACCATAAATAGTGATAATAGTGGGTAATCAACTGGAGACCGTCTTGCAGTAAACATATCAAAGGGAGAAGTAACAGCAACGAACATATTTATTTTGAAAGTGCTAAGCATACAAAAAATTATAAGAAGATTATATTTGAATTACACATTGTTAAACAGTCTTTACTAGGACAAGATATTAGACTATGATGAAAGAACTATTGACATTTTTTAGATCAGATTTGAGCACTGGAATCCTTGATCTTTTTATGTTAAACATAAAAAGAAACAAGTGTGAACACTGGAAGACAGTGAATAAAGATATTAATCTGAGTTTTTATCTCTGGCAAAAACAAGCTGTGAGATCTTTGGAAAACTATTCAGTATGTTTGGACTTGATTATATGCATCTCCAAAGGAAGTGTTAAGAACGGGGTGTTTTGTTTTTTAACTTTTTAAAACCTGAAAGTTCTTTGATTATTTTTCTTCTGGGACATGTATGATAATGAGGAGAAATTCCTTGTGTGATTTTCTTCAATTCAGTAATTCATCAGCATGTATTTATTGAAGACCTACTGTGTCTCAGGAGCTGATCCAAGTCTTACAGAGACAGCTGACCTAAAGAAATGTTGAGTGTCGTGTTATAGTGAATGATGGAATAAAACAAAATCGTTTGTCATGGGACTGTTAACCCAGAATCCTCTGGCCTCTTAAAGGTTAATTGCCTGCCTTCTCATAAACATTTTCAAATTCCCCATCCCATTAGCACGTCTCCTTTCTTTACTCCTTAGAGAACCAAATTCTGCATACAGCCTTTTTGCAAACCATACCCATCACAAATTGCCTCTGACAGAAAGTTTTCCACCCAACTCAATTTACCAAACACTGCCTTCCACAGACACTAACATGTTTTCTAGAAAAAATAATAAGTTAAACAATGAGGATAACAAAACCATAGCAATTGTTTAAATTGGCTACCATATGATTTGTTTTGAATCAGCTGTTAAAATAATGTCAGAGATATTGATTTCATTGTCTTCTTTGTACAAATACAAAAATAAAAAAAAAATCTCCATAAACATAGTATACCTATTTGGACTCTGTGTCCAAAAAAAAAGGAAAAAAGAAAAAGAAAAAAAATTGAAAGAGCCAGACATTGGAAAGAATGTGTCCAGACACTCAAATGGGTTTAAAGACAATAGATGCATGTTGTTTGTTTTCTTTGACTGTTTATTTCTTGGGAAGTAAGAATTATTATTTATCTGTATATTACATACTTCCCAAAGGTCTCTAGTTTGCAACTATGATTCTCCATTGTAACAGTACAATTACGTAGTTGTAAAAAGTACTAGACAAGCATCTGTGCCCAAGTCCAGACTATGCCCTAAATATGCTCTGTGACCTTGGGCTCACTAATTTCACTCAGTTTCCAGTTTTTAATTTCTTCATCTGTAAAACAAGAGGAGTTTTTTCTAGCTCTAATTTTTTGCCATTCTATTTCAATGGTTTTGAATTTCCTTTGAACCCAGAAGTAAACAGATGTGAATTTTAGAATTAAACAAAAAGCTAAAACAAACAAAACAACCACAACAAAAACCCAGCAAAAACCACATACCTGTATTATGATCATTTCATGTCATCATAATTTTAATAGGTTATTAATTTATGGTTTGGAACAAAAATTAAAAGATCTTCAACAATATTAGTGGAAAGGGACATAATGTTATATTTCTGAGGCTGCATAAGCAATCTGCATGACAAAGGAGCTTAATTATAATGATCCTCCCCTAGTATGTATTTCATTTGTGGTTTTTTGCTATCTACTTTCAGCTTTTTAAAATTACAGTGGCAGCAACAGACCCTCCTAAAGATTGTGTATACATGAATAGTTTTCTCTTGTAGGGAGATTTAAATTTGTTTCTAGACTGCTGACCTAAAAACATTAGAACATATATGCGTGGTACTAAATTGTTCAACTCAAGTATAAAGCAGTCGGTTTATTACCAGTGTTTGAACAGATTCTAACCTTATCACTATATCATTTTAAAATTTATCAGATCCTCTGGTTTGACAGGGTTAGTCCTACTTTTCAAAGTCTTGGGCCAAATATCTGTGTGTCTTAGGAATACCCTGGGTATTCTGTATTCCAAAGTCAGGGGAGTCTTCATTTAACAAATTATGTAATCATGGAATCTCTTCCTTCATTCAGTTATTCACTGTACTTACTATAGTTTTCTTTTTTGGAAGGAGGCTAGGGGCAAACCTTATTGAGTCTCCTGGATACAAAGTCCATGTTGAATAGGCATTTTTTCAGTTGCTTTATTTGAGTAAAATTCACACACATTAGTTTCAGGTGTACAACCTAGTGATTCAACTTCTCTATACACTATTCCATGTTCACAAGTGGAGCTCCTTCTGTTACCATAAAATGCTATTACCATACTGTTGACTATACTCCCTATGCCGTACCTTTCATCCCCATGATTTATTCACTTCGTAACTGGAAGCCTGTGTCTCCCACTCCCCTTCACCCATTTTGCCCACCACCAACCCCCCCTTCCCTCTGACAACCATCAGTTTTTTCTCTGTATTTATAGGTCTGATTCTGCTTTTCATCTGTTTGTTTTGAATATACATTTTTAAAAAGTTAATTTATGTAGCTTGTGTGTGTGTGTGTGTGTGTGTGTGTGTGTGTGTGTGTGTGTGTAGCCTAAGTGAAAACATTGCCGTATTGATATCTGGAGAGCAAGGATCTATTAATTATACATTTCTGCCTTGGGTGAATATTTTTTTTCTTTAAGTGGATGTATTCTGTGTCGCCTTTTAGAAGCCATTTGTGTCTCTCTGTTTTTTAGAATAATGGTTTCATCATGTATGATACTTTTTATACCTGAAAATAAGACATTTTAAATGTTCTTCCTTAGTGAATATTTGGGAGATCAGAATGCAATGATGCCTATCCAAAGGGTAGTCTGATTTCAGGGTTGTAAGAAGTGGTGAACCAATTAAAAAGACATTAAACTTCAAATATTATATGTTTTGTGCAAATTTTCCTAATTTGTTAAACATTTTTTATTTTTTTATTTTTTTAAAGATTTTATTTATTTATTTATTTGAGAGAGAGAGAAAGAGAAATAGCATGAGAGGGGAGAGGGTCAGAGGGAGAAGCGGGCTCCCGGGGGAATCGATCCCAGGACTCCGGGATCATGACCTGAGCCGAAGGCAGTCGCTTAACCAACTGAGCCACCCAGGTGCCCCCGTTAAACATTTTTTTAAATAATGAAATTGCATGTATTCCTTTGGAAGCATGAACTGTAAAATAATTTTACTATTGATCTCATGGCAATTTTGTTAATAATACCACTCCCTCTAAAATATTTCATCATCTTAATCTCATAAAAATATAATTTTATAGTATCCTATAAAAGTTACTCATACTATACTTTCTTAATAAAAGAAACCTATAAACATGGAGTTTCATTCTTACATTAATCATTATTTTATTATCCTTCAGATATTTCTTGATTTTGGTATTTCTTGATATAGATTAACTTGTCAAAAATACTCTCTTTGCTTGACTACTGGTTTTGCCAAGTTTGGGCTTGCTATTCTAATAGCTATATCAATATACAAAGACTTCACTCATTTTTCAGAGTAAAGAGCTTATGTTAGATGTGTTTTTCCTTCATCTACAAATAAGATAGCATTCTGGTAGAGGCAGAAATTATGTAAAGCCTTTGGTCAGACAGTTTGACTTATTGTATAATGGTATTATGTTTATATGATAGATTCGAGAGAAATGGGCCAGATAATCCAAAACTCACTCAGAGTGCAGCAGTCTGAGACATTCTCTGTTTCTGCATTCATATACTAACAAAATGGTACTGCAAGCCATTTCCGGCTATCTACATGGACTTACTTACTTCACTTACTCAAAATCATTCAACAAATATTTATTGAGTACATGCTCAGTGCTAGACGGAATTCTAGGCAATGGATAAAGAGTGGTAAGCAGACATAGTCCCTGCCATCATGGAAAGCAGAGTTCAAAGGGAAGCCTGACAAAAAAGAAACCAATAGGTATATAATTAGAAGATGATGGGAGGAAGAGGAGCACAGATTGGCAACAGAGAGGCAGGCAGAGCGGGTCATGCAGAGGCGGACGGAGTTCCACCTTTTCCCAAGGGCGATGAGAGTCCATCCAAAGGCTTTAAACAGTAGTGTGACATAATGTTAAAGTTCACTCTGGTATTTTGTTGTTGAGAATAATTTAAAGCAAGGCAAGAATAGAGAGGGGCAGTTGAGTAGGGAAACATTGTAATCCGAGGAAAAGTGATGGTGGGTTGAAATGAGGAGGTAGAGGCACAGAAAGTAGATACATTTGAGGCCAGTTTTCAAATTTTAATTCACAAACCTTTGCTGATGTTTTATGCACAAGTGATAAAAACGGGGATGTAAAGAGTAACTTCTGATTTTCTGAGATAAGTGACCCAATGGATGGTGGTGCCATTAACTGAGATGAGATTGAGCAAGAGAATAAGAAGGTTAAGGACTAAACTAACTCCCTTTGTGATGCCTCTGGTACATCCAAGTGGGTATGTCAAGAAGGTCTGACACTCTCAACAGAAGTCTGAACCAGTGAAAGAAGCTTGGAACCATCCTAGACAGAACCAAGGACTGAGCCCTGAGAACTTCAACACCTAGCAGGTAGGGCAGTTCAGGTGGGGCCAGGAAACAGTTGAGTAGATTGTCCAGGGCTGGAATGTTATTCAGAAACCAAACTCCTTAAAATATTCCTTTGTCATCCTCTTATGTTCAGAGATGCCTGTTCCAGGTCTTGCCATCATAGGTTCATTTTAGGAATGAGGCCAGGAGTGACTGAAAAGCAAGAACAGTGCATGTCCTTTCCCTTTCAGGGCTTAGCCCAGATAGTGCACTTCCACGGAGCTTAGTCACAACCCACCCCCCCCCCAAATTAAAAGGAGCCTGGAAAATTGTGTCTTTAGCTGGGTGGCTCTAAGTCAAGCAAGACATAAATTCTGTTGCTGTAAAAGAAGGAGATCATAGATTTGGGGGAACAATGTGCAGTAGGTTAATGACTTCTTTAAGAAGTCTGATGCTTTACTTTTTTTCCCTCGGAGACCAGGATACTCTCCCTTCCAAAAGCAGATGGCCACATGAAGGAGAGCAGATACCAGAACAAAATAGGAATTATGATAGGAAGGAAGAGAGGGGACAGGGCTGTTGACCATACATCCACAACTTTCTGCTGTAATCCTCAAGGTGGATGCAAGCTTCCTACTCTGGCCAAACTCAACAATTCATTATTCTATAGCCGTGTTTTGCACTTACTCATACTGGTGCAAGCCTTCACTTTCCCTCCGCGTAGAAAGGTTCTTCTCTTTCTCTCAGGCTAACCTGAATCTATGCTTCCTTCAAAGATTAACTTTTCCATAAATCTCAGTGTACTCATATAATAGTGATATATTATCCTAATTCTGTACCAATATTTTTAATATCAGGCATAGAGAGAGACCTGACTTGCCAATTACGTTTTGATGAATAAATGCAATTTCTTGAGGATAAAGCTGCCTTTATTCTTTGTGTCTCCAGAGTTTGTTTTAGAGTGTCTTGATTGATTAAAAAGAACTTACTGTTACTTATCTAGGTTAAATACAGTTGGGCCTGGAGACAGGTGAAGGAACTCATGATCTTTGCAGGCCCCTCTCCTCCTGTGAGCCTATGATCTCTTAAAAGATGTTTTATTCATAAAACAATGGGGAATACATTGTAATACTCTTAACTCAAAGTAAATTAACAAAGTAAAATAGAGTGATAGGTTTTATTACAATAGAAATGATTTTTAAGGTGTTTATATAGTAAGGCTACAATTAATGATTGATATGGTTGTCTAGAAATACATAATTGTTGGAAAGATGCAGACCAAATATGATTGATTATTCTTAATGGAAACTTTGGGCATAATGCAGAGGTATAATAAATATCTCTGCATTTAAGTATTTCCATAAATACATGCTTGCTGAAGTAGTACCATCAATATAACATTAGGTTTTCTGGTTGTACAACTATAAAATTAAGTTATTTAGTAATGAAATACTAAATTAGTTGCTGGAATTATGATTATTTCTCTATATAATTTCAGTTTGAACAGGAAAAAATGTAAGGCAATGATATATACTTCATAGAGAGTATGCCTTCAACTAAAATTGAAATCTAATTAGTGTGAAAATAAAAGCACTAAAATATTGTTGAGATCAATATTGATGGTAATACAGAAGAAAATTCTGCCCTGATTGTGGAAATAGCTCTGAGAGCCAGGGGTGTGAAAAAGAGCATTTAAGAAATCAAACTTTCTAAATGAATTTCTTGGCTTGATAAGCAAAAATAAAATTGGGAGCCAAGATGAAAGAAAAAAAATAAAATTCAAGAGGTAATTTGCACTGGAATAGTAATTTATAAATCACTCCAAATAATTTTCCAATAGTTCGCAAAATAACCTATACCTAACCTGAAGTTTTCTTTTCTAAACTTTAGGACAAGGCATATTTAATGAGCAGGTATAAAATTTGTACTAATCTGAAAGCAGATTAAGTATTGCAGACTGGCCTCTGTACAATAACTAAGTGGGTGGGAAATCTCAGCTGACTCAGACTGAGAATATGGAGCTTGATTTTAAGGTCAAATGAAATTGTCTTCATATTCAGTGATCACTCTCTATGAATTAGATGAGGTCTAAACTCAGGTGTTCTGAAGTGATTACACCTACTAAATGGGATTAGGAGATTATTATATTGTCACTCTGAGTGGGGAAGTGGCAGCCTAGACCAAATCTGCCCTTCCCGCATACTGTCTCTGCCCCCCACCCCATCCCTGTGCCCTCCCTTCTGGGCTGTTTCTCCTCCTGGTGCTCTCATTCTTTGAGAGGCTACTGCCAGAGCTGGAATGCTCTTGAGCTTTGTAATTGAAAATGCGTTCCTCTGACCGGCTGCATGAGCATCACTGGGGAACATGTTAGAATTACAGGATCTCAGACTCCACCCCAGACTTAAGTAATCAGAATCTTCATTTTAACCAGATTTTCTAGTGACTTCTATGTGCATGAAAGTTTGAGAACTTTTGTGTAGCAGTAGCTCAGGATATCAGCAACAGCAAGCTATTCAGAGAAACACTCCACCGTTAATCATTATTGGGTATCATGTGAATGTATTTGAGAGAAACAGTCTAGTTTTATATGGAGTTCTACAGAACCAAATGTCGTTCTCAAGGTAACACAAAGGTTTGATTTTAATTTTATTTTAAACTCTCTATTTTAACTATTAAGCACTGTAGAAAAAAAAGAAAAGAAGCACTTTCAAAGTGTTTTGAAGACCACCATTGCACTCAATTATGCTGTCAGAGTAACGTTCTTGAGATTTGAAAGAAAATTTCTTCTGCCATCTCTGTTTAAGTAGTATCCACAGAAGTGGGCTGTGGTGAACGAACCTGGTACCATTCACAGTTCTTAAGTCCATGAATACCATTTTTGTCAATGCTTTGCTATTAAAATCAAGTATAGAAATAAAAGAGATTGGGTAAAATAAAACTGCACCTGTCATCCATTCTAACCCTGGATAGAATTGTTGTATCCATTCAAACAGCTACTCTGTCTGTAGCGTTTGATTTTATATTAATTATTATACACGTGACTTTTAGATATTAGCTTTTGTTTGTTTTACCTATTGTGGTGTAAGTCAGTTTCATTTGAAAAAAAAATGCATTTTGATTCTAAAGCATTTTGGAAAGCATTGCTACAACTGGAAGGATGGTTGCAGCTGAAAGAGTCTGATACCAGGGCTCTCTGGGGACAGAGTTCATTGGATCTATCCCTTCTGGAGCCCTTTGATCACAGCAAACTGACACCTGCCAACTTCCTGCACATTTCTGATCCTGCTCAACTAGTTCTCAAGTAGCCACATTGGAGCCATTGGGATTCGTGTTTGATGCGACGCAAACTTCCAAGCCAGGACCTGCTGTAAAACAAACTATATATCTAATACTTTACTGGAGCAAGAGTCTGGATGTAAGACTAAAATCATACATAACACTAGTCCCTATTTTTTGCAGTAAAAGAGATGTTTCCTCCAGACTTACTTCAGTCCCGTGGTGTAACTTCACGGTCATCACATTCCTCCATTGCTTCAGTGGGTCTGCCAGCAGCCATTTCCTGAGGGTGGACGAGGCACCTGCCATGCTAAGGACCAGAAGATAAAAATCCCTAACTGCAGAGTCTCACAGTTTAGAAGAGACAAGATGCTCAAGCAAATCACTACTATACAATGTGATAGTGGGTTGTGGGACCTACGCAAATGGTTTTATGCGAGTATAGGAGAAGAAATAAACAGGAAGTCGGAAGCTAGATTAATTCGTATTTTGTTTTGCTTGGTGACTGGCCCTAACATTTTTTAAATACAGGGATGAAGTATTAGGGTTTGGAATTACATTTGAAACCATTCGACTTGGAAATAAAACATCTCTCCCCATTAACAACTAAATGCCAGTAATCAGCATGAGGACAGTGTCCATTTTAAAAATACAAATTATAAGGAAGAGACATTAAAAAATAAAATATTAAAATCCCATTTAAATAAAAGATCACTTTTAAAGAAATCCTTAATACTGAATTTTAGGACTATTCAGTCAATCTCACTTGATGGTTATATGCTCCTCGTGTGTGTGTGTGTGTGTGTGTGTTTGTGTGTGTGTAAGTACACAGTAGTCTTTTTTTATCGTTGAGAGGTGGGTTTTCTGCTTTGTGCATTATTTAGAGCACATTTAGATTCCAACCTGGTTTTCCTTTGCAACTCAGTCCTTTGCACTACTTCCCCCTGAATTAATTGCTATAATGAGCTGATGTAAATTACTTTCACTATTAGGCTGAGCTAATATTAACCCACAACCATTTAGAAAGTAAATATACCACACAGAGGCATACACAGACTTAAGTATCACGGATTTTTTTTTTTTAGTTTTCCATAATTTTGGAGTGTCCGTCCCATTGCTTGGTCTCATGGTCTAGAGAATCAGGACTGTGAGCAGAAACACCTTCTGCAGAAGCCCCTGCCTGCCTGCCTGGGCAGGGGGCAGGATGGCGTGGTTTTGCCTCCTTGTCATCACTTTCTCGCTTTCCCTGCTGGGAACACTTCCAACATGTTAATTATGAAAATGCAACTCCCCTTTTAAGGCCCCGGGGGAGTGCTCTAAACTTTATATTTATTTATGTTCTGCCTTTATTTATATTCTACCGATAACTACTCTGATATCCCTATTTCTGTAGCCTTTCCTGTTCCTTTGATGAGTCATCAAATTCTGCCTGGTGCTGTATTTTGTGTGAATCTTATCCCGCATCTCCACCTAGGTGATCAAGTCTTTGGAGAAGGACCCTCTAGGTAGCCTTGATAACACCAAGCCCAAATTCAAATGAAATACAAGTGCCTTTTTAGCATAGAATGAATTTTCCATCCCCCCCCCCATGATAACCCAACATTGTGTCTTTGCTTCTGTTGTATTTTTCCCCCAGGAATGCACTTCCTCTCAGTTTCTTCTCTTATAATCCTGTCTGTTCATCGAGGCTCTACTTAAAGACTTTATATCGTGCCCCAAATCTACATATGATCACTCCTGTGTGACTCCATCCTGCATTATTTGCCCCTGATTATTGCACTTTTCATTTCCATCTTACATGGTAGTTTTCATATGTACGGTATATTCACTTTTGTCGGCTGTCAGTTCTTGAAATCTTATTTACCTTCTGTTTCCCACGTGTTGTGCACAGAGCAAGTGTTCAGTAGATGTTTGTTGCGTGACTAAAGGTTTGCAAAGAGCTGTAGAGGAATGGCGTTCCTACGTAAGAATCAGAGGTTCTATGCCTCGTGGGGGTGTGCCTGCCACACCAGGTTTAGGCATGACTGATGGTAAATCAAGAACGGGACATAGCGAATGCTGTCTCTGAAGCAACTCCTATCAAACTTTGCAGCAGTAAGCTACCAGGGCATGATGACTAAGGGGTCCCATGCAGCGTGGCTGTCTATCGGCCCATTGCCTGTGACCCACTACTAGAGATTCCACTGTTTAAATCTGGGCAGACGTTTCCATTTTAGAGAGTTTCTTACTAAAACCTTGAAATCTTTTGTGAATGTTAATACATAATAATACCTTTGTTGTCTGTGAGCATCTCTATCGGGATCTTAAAGAATCAGGTTGCGGGGAAGTCGCAGAGAGGAACTGCGAGGAATAAGTGGATACAGCTACGAAAAAGGAGAGAGTCTGCTGTTGAAATAGGACTGTTTCTGAACAGATTTCAACCTCACTGTTGTGAAGTACAGGCAGGCGATGAAATTGTGCCCTGGAAGCTGCAGTCCAGATATTCATAGTTCCCATATGTTGCCCCTCTCTTTCCTGCCTATTAATTATCTCGTTTATGAGCATTTCCTACAAACCTTAAAACTACTTATCAGATAGGTAAAATTGATAAGGAAAATCTGTGTCCTAAGACGGCCGACCAAGCCAGCAAGAGAGTCCCAGTCCTTGCCCCCGGGCTCTTCCGGGTTCTTCTCCCTGCTCTGCTTCCCACGCGCACCAGTCTGGGTTCCTCTCCCTGCCCCGCTTCGCACGTACACCAAGAGTGCCAAGTATGCGGAAGAAGAAGTGTATAAATTGCCCCCTTTGTTTATGCTCAGGGTGCAGACCTTTGGAGACCACTCTCCTCTGAGCCCGCCGGCGTTAAATAAAGCTCCTATTCTCCAAGATCTCCGAGTGTCACTTGGTTCTTCCGTCGGGCGATCCAGGCCAGGTTCCGTAATATTTGGTTCTCTGACTGGGAAACTCAACCGCGCTGGCCCATTGTTGCCACCGGTTTGGGAGCAATGGCGGGGTGGTGACGGAACGAGGGATCATAACAGAGAAGGTGCACCTTGCCTAATTTTTGGCAGTCTCCCACCCCGGTCACCTTGGGCCGGCCCCGCTCCGCTGTTCCTGCCAGACTCCAGGAAACTTGGCAGGTGAGGACCTGGTCCCGACGTCGGATTCTGGGAAGGCCTAGGGCCCCAGGATCCAGACAGGCCCACGCCCACTGGGGTGGAAGGGGAGCCTGATCACCTCCCAGAGACCTCTTAGAGGTCTCATAGGTAGGGATTCCCAGGGAGGGAATGTAATAACTTCTGGAGTGTGAATGTGCAGTCCGACCTTGCTTGCTCAAGCAGACTGATTCTGTGACTCCACGGGCGGGCACCCGTAAGGTCCCCAGAAGCCTACGGTGTCTGAGTGGGCCCATCTGCGATTCCATGGTGAATGGCATATAGTCTATGGCGGCATCGGAATAGTTTCCGATCGTAAGTCACAACACTGAGATTGCTATGGCCTAAGCTTCACCTAAGCTCCTTCAGGACATGGCCGGATGGGCATCTGATTGGTCTCCTCATCTCAGGAGGCACCCTCCCCCTTTGTCTGTCTCTGCGCCACTACACAGGGGAACATCACCATAGATGAGCCCCGCATTTGTGGCATTACCGGCTGGATGGTCAGCTCAACAGGGTGAATTATATGCCTTAGTCCAAGCCCTCACCCTCAGTGAAGGCAAGTGAGTCAGTATCTATACTGACTCTCGGTACACCTTTGCTACTGTACATGGAGCCATCTATAAGGAAAGGGGTCTCCTAACTGCAGCAGGAAAAAGCTATCAAGAACAAGGAGGAGATACTGAGACTCCTCGAAGCCGTCTGGTTTCCAAAGGAAGTAGCAATCTTGCACTGTAAGGGACACCAGAAAGGAGATGGCCCCAGAGCGTGGGGAAATCGTCTGGCAGATGAGGCAGCCAAGACCGCAGCCAATGAGGACCTGGAAGGACAGAGCCCCTTCCCTCACCATGGCCCTAACATCCCTGGAAGAAGTCCCTCTGCCCAGTTACACTAAAAAGGAAAAGGAATGGGCTATGGCTGAGGGGGCCACCCTGACTGAAAAGTGATGGTGGCTGATGCCAGATGGGTGCATCTTTGTTCCAACAGCAACTGGAGGGCATCTAGTCAAGGAACATCACTGACTCTCTCATCTGGGAAAAACTGCATTAGAGGCCCTTCTCAGGAAGCACCACTACATCACTCAGCTGCCAGCACTATGCCAAGCAACGAGTGAACGATGCATAACATGGGCTAAAAATAATGCTTGGTCGGCACCACAGTCCCCACCAGGTGTCCAGAGGTCGGGAGCAACCCCCTTCAAAGATCTAGAGGTAAACTCCACAGATGTGCAACCGAGCAGGGGGTTCATATATCTCCTAGTAATAGTATGCACATACTCTGGATGGGTCGAAGCCTTCCCGACCAGGACGGAGCAAAGCCAGGAAGTAGCTAAAGTCCTCTTGTGGGAGATCGTGCCCCAGTTCAGCCTACCATTAACAATCCATAGTGACAATGGACCCGCATTTGTGGCAGACATTGTACAGGTCTTGACCAAATCTCTCAATGTCACCTGGAGACTCCACACTGCTTACCAGCCCCAAAGTTCAGGGAAAGGGGTTTTCAGGGGACTATGGAGCCAGGATGAACCCCGGCAAGTTGAGAACCCTGTGTGAATTGGAATGGCCCACCTTTGATGTCGGGTGGCCTTCAGAAGGGACATTCGATGTCCCAGTGATTTGAGTATGGTGAGTCGTAACAGGAGAACCAGGACACCCTGACCAGTTTCCGTACATTGACTCCTGGCTAGGAATTGCTCAGACCCTTACCTCCTGAGTGCAATTCACTTGCAATAGGCAGGGACAGGCCAGGGCCTTAATCACCTCATCCAAGCGACCCAAAGAAAACCAGCAAAAGCCCCAGTCTCCACAAATCCTAGCCGGAGATCCCAAGGACGAACCAACCTGCCCCTACCGTACATAGTCCCAAGACCATCTACACCTGGCCCTTCAGCGCAAGACACTCTGCCGCCATTGGTTTCACCAGTGCCCCCAGGCCCAGAGGACCCACTTTCTCCAGGACCAACAGCCAGGCTGCGCCCCAGGGCACAAGAGCCCCCCAAATGCTGGTACGAGAGATGTGGGAACCCAGGAGGCACGACGAAGATGGGATGGTCCAACCCGGCCGTTCCATGATGTGTAGTATCCCATTCTCCACCACCGGCCTCCTCAACTGGAAACATAACACCCCATCCTACTCTGAGAAACCACAGGCCATGGTAGACCTCATAGAAACCCTCTTGCAGACTCATCGACCAACCTGGGAAGACTGTCAGCAGTTACTCCACACCCTGTTTAACACAGAGGAAAGGAGGAGAATAATGAAAGGTGCATGGCAGTACCTGGAAGAGCACGCACCAACGGGAGTCATCAGCCCTGCTCCCTGGGCTAATACGGCCGCACCCAAAGAGCAACCAGCATGGGACTTCACCACAACCGAGGGACAGGCCCACACCACCGGCACCAGGAGGCCCTCCTCCAGGGAAGCCAGGTAGGAGCTAAGAAACCCATGAACATGACTAAGGTATCCTCGGTCACTCAACAACCAGGGGAGTCCCCCGGGGACTACTACAAAAGACTACGTGATACACACTCCATTTGACCCTGAGGCACAGGAAAGCCAACAGATGGTAAACACCTCCTTTGTGGCTCAGGCCACCCCCAGACATCAGAAAAAAACTTCAGAAACTAGAGGGTTTTGCCGGGATGAACATCACCCAACTAATAGAGATTGCCAATAAGGTCTACGTGAACAGGGAGGTTGCAGCCGAATGGGAAGCCGACAAAAAGATGAAAGTCAGCCTCCTCGCCCCTGCCCGGAAAGAAAAGGACAACACAAAAGGGGAGATCCCACCCACCGAAAGGGGGGAAGCACAGCACCCGCCTTGGCAAGGGATCAGTGTGCCTACTGGAAAGAGAGAGGGCATTGGAAAAACAAATGCCCGGCCACTACAAGGAAGAAACCCGAGAGGAGGACCTCATAGGCCTTGCAGGAATGGACTCAGACTGAGGCGGACCGGGCTCTTTCCTCCTCGGCCACCATGAGCCCATGGTCAGAATGAAGGTGGGGGACCAACCAGTGACTTTTATGGTTGATACTGGGGCCAAGCACTCTGTTGTCACCTCCCCAGTGGCCCCTTTCAGCAAAAGGACTGCGACCGTCCTTGGGGCCACTGGGACGCAGGCGATACAACAGCCCTTGTGCCAGGCTCGCCAGTGCGAACTCGGGGGCCACAAGGTCCGACACGCATTCCTTTATCTGCCTGATTGCCCTGTCCCTCTCCCAGGCTCAGATAACCTTTGAGCCCACTGGACACACTAGCCTCTGACTGAACCCAAGGCAAAAGGAGACGGGGTCTCTGAACAGTAGAGCGAATGAATCACACCCTCAAGGGAACCTCAGCAAAGTTTTGTCAGGAGACTAACTTCCATGGCCAGATCTGCTACCCCTAGCTCTCCTGCGTGCTCACTGCACGCCTGGGACTTCAGGGTTCTCCACATTCGAATTAATATATGGATGGCCTCTCCCGTGCTTGGGAAGCCTTCCAGGAAACTGGCATCAGCCTGGAGATAAAGGATTAAAGGAGCAGCTTCAGGCCCTGGGGGCCACCCTAAATAAATTACAAAAGTACACCTTTTGAGAGGACCCCAATCTCCTTAGGGTCTCAGGTACACTCCTTCCAGACCAGGGACTCAGTTTGGGTCAAAGATTGGAAGAAAGAAGAAAACTCATCATTCGGATGCGGAGCCGTGCCAGTGGAGAGTCCGGCCAGACTTCACAAACCCACTCCGGCTTCACCTTCAACGAGACCCCACTGACTGATGGACACCTGCTCACCATGGTCCCTGGCTCTCATCCGGCGTGATTTCCCTCATCTTGGAAGTTGGACTCTACACTGTTGCCCCTCCTGACTGGACTTTCCCCCCGAGGCTTCTACCTAAGGTCATAAATCCCACTTTTACTGGCCCTCTGCTCTCTACTCCTGAGTGCATTTCACCATGGTTTTCCTGGCCCCAGTCAGTCCTGGTCTTCTGCTACCTGGTGTGCTTTATGATTAAGCCCGTGTTCGCCCCAAACCTTGCAGTCAACCCTCAGAGTCAAACAGAATGATGCCCTCTAAACTAGGTGTTTAAAAGGGGCATCAAAGTGGGAAATGATAAGGAAAATCTATGTCCTAAGACGGCTGACCAAGCCAGTGAGAGAGTCCCCGTCCTTGCCCCCGGGCTCTTCCGGGTTCTTCTCCCTGCTCTGCTTCCCACGTGCACCAGTCCGTGTTCTTCTCCCTGCCCCGCTTCACGAATGCACCAAGAGTGCCAAGTATGTGGAAGTAGAAGTGTATAAATTGTCCCCTTTGTTTGTGCTCAAGGCTCAGACCTTTGGAGACCACTCTCCTCGGAGCCCGCTTGCATTAAATAACCTCCTATCCTCCAAGATCTCCGAGTGCCGCTTGGTTCTTCCGTCAGGTGATCCAGCCCAGGTTCTGTAACAAAATTACTCCATTTTTTCAATGAGAAATTGATATTGAGAAAGATTAAACTACATAGCCACTTTTGGCTATATAGTCAATAGAAAAACAAAGATTTGAACACAAAACCTGCATTTTTCCCCTATGTTACGCTTGATGCTGCTTTGGGTAGGTGGCTTTCATTGGCCAGCTGGACATATGGGGAGACATACAGAAGTCTTAGAAATCTTCTCATAGCTGTTGCCATGGCATTATTGCAAAAGCTCAAATTGCTATGAAAAACTCAGTGGTACCCTTTTCTGACTTGGTATTGGCCTTGTTAAAGAATAGGACAGGAAATAAGATGGCTAATCTTCCATCTTTCACCAGGAGGAAATTCAGCTAGTATCTTTATTTTTGTGCAAAGGCAAAATAAAATGAGTCTGTGATATGCAAATGAGTCTCTCCACTGTTTGTTAATTTTTACTGTTTACTCAAAAATGGGAAACACCAGGCTTGTGATACATCATCTTTTGTGCGCTTGGCACCTTCCATCATGGATCGTATTAATCTGCTTAAACTAACAAGGATTAATTGCCTTGGTAAGTCAACCTGGCATTGAAATGATATATTGCCCAGACAGCTTGGAATTTGGCCACTTATAAATCTCATTCGTGTGTTGGTTTATTCCTATTTGTCTCTTTCTCTGACAGATGTGTGCCCAATCACTGTGAGCATGGCGGGAAGTGCTCGCAAACATGGCACAGCTTCCAGTGCGCTTGTGAGGAGACGGGATACAGTGGGGCCACCTGCCATAACTGTGAGTGCCCATTCATCTCACCATGACCTTTACTTGTCCAGACCCCAGGTCCTCAGCTACCTAGGGAATGCACCCACTGATCACTTGATTCTGAAGAACCCAGATTTTGTTGTTGCTTCCCCAGAATAGTACTGTAGTCATCAAGATATACCGTCTCATGCCTAATGACACAAAAAGGACCAACGTGTCCAGTGTTCTGTAAACATTGTTGGGATTGGAATGCTGATCTTGGATTTGCCTCTGTGTGTCTAAGCCACGTCTGGATAGATGGTTTGGGAAATTGTGTTAGTGTAATGTCTCTGACTGGATTCTCATTTATCAGTTCATCAGAGAGACAGAGAGTGTAATTTGGACATTTAGTGTCTGGACAATAATTGTCTCTTGCTCTATCACAACTATCTGGCCGCATTTTTCAAATCAGAAAAAGAAGTTAGAAAGTAGAATAAAGTCCATTATTAAACTAATAACACAAGAGGGCAAGTTTTTATAAATATTCAAAGTAAAAAGTGGCTTGCAAAGACGACTAATAAAACACAGATGTGCCTTGTTTTACATAGTCGCGTTACACTGAAAAGTTGAAGTTTGTATTTTTGTAATTCAAAGAATATTTTTAAATGAATGTTAACTCTCTTATTGTAACATTAATTTTCCAAAAATGCATGGCTGTTTACAAAGCCCTTTTGGAAGCAGAATTGCCATAAGATGTAGAGTTGAAAGAAGTTCATCTGTCCGATGTGTGTGTGTGTGTGTGTGTGTGTGCATGCACATGTGTGCATGTGTGTGTGCGTGCACATGTGTGCGTGTGTGTGTGCGCGTGCACATGTGTGCATGTGTGTGCATGCACATGTGTGCGTGTGTGTGCATGCACATGTGTGCATGTGTGCATGTGTGTGTAGGGAGAGAGGAAGAAGAAGGGAAAGATACTGACCTCCAACCTTCAGTCTCCTCCCAACAGGCTGAAAAACTGAAAATCTAATATTTAAGCCCTCTAATTATACAGACTTCTTTCATTACACTTCATTTTTAGGAAACAATGACAAAAATATTGTCAAAGAAGAGTTCTGGGGATAATAAATAAATAAATAAATGCAGGACAACTCTCTGAGCCTTTCATGCCATTATTTGTAGCAATGTACAATAAGAAATGGGAATATAAGACTTCAACAAAGAAAAATGTTTGTAGTTTATTTTATTGCACTTATTATTTTGTTTAGGAAGCTGTTCAAAAACAAGAGACAAACGCTCCTTAAAAAAATTAACATTAATAGGAATATGTACAAGAAAATAAAAACAGGCCCAAATTGATTTTTGGTAAAGTATTTCTATATGGGTACATGAAAGAGTATTTTAGTGAATAAAAATGAAACTGATACTGAAATTAGTAGAATAAAGGAGTTATAACTAAAGTTGCCCCTTGCCAATCACATCAAAATGTTAACTTTTAGCCGGTGATATTCATTATATGATAAACGATGTTTGAATTAGGTAACTTTGATAAAACTTCGTACCTTCACTCCACCAATATAATTTATATATTGTGCTACAAATACCACCTTTAACTATAAGGGATCTTGTTCCTGAATATGAAAATTCTAAATAAAAACAAAGAACAAGAAATTGGTGCTGGTTACAAGGGTTTCCTAACTCAGTGCTCACTGGATATTGAATTGAAAAGCAAACTATTCTTTTTTTTATAGCTGCTTCCTTCATTTAAATACACAGCAAAGAAAAAGATTTTAAAAATATTAAATTTGTTTTAAATTTAAGTACATACTACTGGTTAAATAGTTGATTTTTTTTTAAAGAGTAATAACTCCAACTATTAGAAATGTCCTAAGAGTATTTAGGTTTGGCCCTGGCAGCAATCTATAAATGTAAAAGGGAGAAATTATCTCCTCCCTGGAGCTCATTCCTACCTGTTCGGTATTCCACTTTCATTTCTGTAAAAGTAGAATCATTCATTTTAAAATAGAAAGGCTGATATCTTGTTGTCTTGTCTGAGTGAGGCCAAAATCTTGAAAATCAAGCGCGTGCATAAAGAGAGGTTAGAAGACCACAGTGCAATTAGAGAAAGGGATCAGTGACATTATTTGGCTGTGAAAATTATTTGTCTTGTAGCTTATTAAAGGGCATATGCTTCCAAATAAACTGAATGACTTGATATACCTCTTAGTTACTCCCATGGATTAGTTAAAAATTGGGAAGGAGGGTCTGATCCAGCACATAATAATGGAAAATATATATAATATATGCCATTCAGTTTGATATATAATGAACAATATTGCATTTTTACTTAGTGACCACGCTGATAGCAAGAGCATTGAAGTAAAAAGAAGCCAACTTCTGATGCTAGCTATGAGATTATCATGCTGTGTGTGCCTTTGTAGCAAGTCGTTTGACTTCTCTTGGACTTCCGTATTCCTCTTGACTAAGTGGCTACTGAGGTCTCCTAGAGTTCTAAAAACCAATGAGCTGAGACTTCCAGTTGCTTATTCTGTGTTTTCTGGTCTTGAATTTTGTTAGCGTTATTAAATATTTTACATTTTTCCCTGTAGAGGACCAAGGATCCCTTTTGAAAAAAAGGAGTTATGGTAATTTTATAATGACATGCCTTTAAAAAGGTAAAAAACAGTTAACTAAAACATAGTGTTTGGTACAACTAAATATTTCATAGAGCTTCAAACATTACAATTGAGCTCCTATTTCCACACATTTTCTGCTCTGGTCCTGGCTTGGTCAGGGTAAGGTAGCTATTTCTCAGAAAACCGCTGATCATCGAGGCTAGATGCTGGAGTCCAAGATGGATCCCAGAAGCCCTTTTTTGATAGATCACACTGCCTGAGTTTGAACTTGGCCCTATTACTTACTTGTGACCTTGGCGCTTAGCCTCTTGGGGCTTCAGGTTTTTCCTGTGTGAGATGGGTGCAGTGACCCTTGTGAAGCCACCCTGAGATTAAATGAGGTGGCTTACGGAAGACACAAAGAAGAGCTTTAGCATATATTAGTAATCAATAAATTTTCACCAGTTAATGACTTTTAGAACAAACATCCTTTGATCTGTACTTCTGTACCAGTAATTGTCCACATCCCCCAATTTGTCACTTAATTTCATGCTGCCCCTCATTGTTGTGACTTGTGTGGCACGTTGGGTTTGAAATGAATGAGTTCCATAGTTTTTTTTCAGAAGAATTGAAGAGAATTAAAAGTAATCTGGATGTGTCCTAGACCTATATCTATTTATCTGTTGGTTTATTTATACATGGAGAATTTATTTTCAAATACATTTTCTGTAAGGCTCAGAGGGTTGTCATTTACAAACCACTCTCCTGAGGAGTCAGGATGTCCCCCTTTGGATGTGTAAATGCCACAGGGAAAGCCAAAGGTTGGATTGCAGGAAAGGGCAGGCCAGTTGTTGTTCTCTCAAACACTAAAGAGGTTAGATTGTGACCAAATGGTGGAAATACATTAAATTGTTGCAGCTTTATACTTTTTATTTTTTTTAAAGATTTTATTTATTTATTTATTTGAGAGAGCGAGAATGAGAGAGAGAGAGAGCACATGAGAGGGGGGAGGGTCAGAGGGAGAAGCAGACTCCCTGCTGAGTGGGGAGCCTGATGCAGGACTCGATCCTGGGACTCCAGGATCATGACCTGAGCCAAAGGCAGTCGCTCAACCAACTGAGCCACCCACGCGCCCCAGATTTTCTTATGCAGATATTCCATTGTCAATGAATTTCTGACTAGTAACACATTGAAACTTAAAATTGTGACAAGGAAGGTAGAATGATCATGTTGAATATTTATCTTTTGTTATATTGACTTTATCCTCTTAAAAGTATAAGGATGTGTTTTTCTTGTGAGCAAAGCTTCATGTTTATAGTTACAGTCTTTTTTTCTCTTCCTGACACTGTATAGACAATTGGTCTCCAAACTTATTTGTCAATACTTCAGATGCTCTTTAGGATCTAATTACCATCTCATGTTTTCCACATGTGTTCCTTACACTTCATAATTATGGTGCTCACTTACATAAATACAAAAAGCAATCCCTTATCTCAGGGCTTAGTAGACTTTTTTTTTCTCTCTCTCTCATGCTGCTGGAGCCCATCTTTGAGCTCATTCTACATATGATATCAATCTCTTAATTGGGACTGCCCTAAAAATCTCCAGAATATTCTCAATAACATGAAAATTGTTGGCTGCCTTCACAAGCCAGAGGACATTTAACAGATATAAACAATGTTCTGGAGTGGAAATTTATAAGAATTATTATTAAATACCAGATATTCATTCTGAGAGATTTTCACCTTGCCCAGATAAATAGATATTATTGTTTCCAGAGGTAGTAAGAGGTGATAAAATGAATGGCCTACACAGATTTCTTCCGGTTTAAAAATGGTGTGATTTCTGAGTTCTGAGATACTAAGAAGGTAGTAATGTTGCCACACAAATGCAAAACTAAAATTTTTACTAGCCAGTGTTAGAGGAAAAATTGAAATTGAAAAGGACGGTATTCTACATCCTGTAGTCTGGAGCTATTACTCTCAGTCCATAAATTTGTAAGCCATAAATTACACTGCACCTTATTACCGCACACATGAAAAGTGCAGTGGATTTCAATAGTGCACACTATGTTATTTATAATCCATTATACTCACAAGTAATTGAATTCAAAGCATAATTTTTAAAAAGAAATTAATCCTACCTGCTTGTAGTCGCAGTAACCTAGAGCATAAACACCTAGATTTATTGGCAGTAGATTTGGTGCCTCCATCTGTTTGGAATGACCACAGACTTAGGCATCAATGAAGACAACTTGGAATTTGAGAGTTACAACCCTCCCACCCACCCACCCCAAAAGTGTTCACTGTATAGAATTATGTCCTTACAGCATTGGAGTCCATCTCCTAGCTATAAATTCAACTGGCTTATAAGGACCTACTCAGAATGGCTTATGTTTTTAATCTGGTTTTCCACCATACTTTTCCTGCCTTTCCCCCTTCCAGTCTCCTTTCAGTTTTTCATGCGTGCCCTGTACCCTCGCACTGTTCCTGCTCCTCGGCCACCGCCACTGCCACGGGATTTTCGCACATCCTCCCTCTCTGCTTTGTCTGGTACATTCCTACTCATCCTTCAAATATCAGTTCAGTAGCCACCTCCTTAAGGAAGCTTTCTGTGGCCCTGTAATTAGGTCAAATCCTCGTAATTCTAGTACACGTCTTAGCACTGGTGCTGACTGTGATTTGACATCTATTTTCTGTGATTCCTTAATACTGTCTGGCCCTTCCCCGGACTATACTATCTGAGAGGAGACAGTGCCAGGTTCTGTTGACCGTTTTATTCCCAGGGCCCACCCAGCATGTATTACGTGCGCAGTGAATGTGCACGGAATCAGTGAATGCATGGCAGAGAATGTAGAAAGCATCAGTAGCTTTTTAAAAATCAGTGTCCTTTATACAAATTCATGAAAATAGTGAAGCTATGGAGAGGGAGTAAGCTAAAGGGACAAAAAGAAAACAAGAGGAGGGCCGATAATAGAAGGTGAGTTAGTGAAAGGCCGAGGGAGTAGTGATAGTAGTGACAGCAGAAACAGCCACAAGAGGTATAAAGTTCTAAGAAATTATATGGAGGAAGTCAGTATATGAGCAAACAAACGTGCACATTTCAAAAAATCATGAGGAAAACCTTGGGCCATGCATGTTAGGGCATGTTCATCAAAGTGACTTGTGGGAATGTAGTAAGAGTCTCAAAATAAGTTCAACAACAAAATGGTATCTCAGGTAATAAAGTACAGTCAGGTCGTGTACTGGCCAGGTGTGTGAGCTATTCTAAAATAGATATGCATACATTTAAATATGGACAAGTGAATGACAAAAAAAAGTTTAAACTTGGTGCAAAATTTGAAGAAGATGAACATAATCCTTTTATTTATCATGTAATATCAGATGTATATTCTTGCTACAAGATGATTAGAGAGAGGGAAAAGAACTCAGGATTTGAAAGTCGATGTTCTGATGTCAAATCCACAAATCCTCAGGCTCTACAGCCAACCTTCTCTTCCCATCCGCTGAGTTTTCTCAGCTATAGGATAGGAACTCTCTCCCAAACCTGTAAATCCTCTGTTTCCTTAAACTCTCTTAGCATATTAGTACGGATTTCCCTTAATCCATACAGGGTGAAGTCAGCTCTTTGAGAACATGCTGCTGGCCACTGATAGCAAGGAAATGAGAAGTTTTGGATTTAATCCCTCCTTTTTTCTCCTCTGTGCTGTCTTGGCTTTGTGTTTTGGACGGTCATTTAACCTCTCTGAATTTAAGTATCCCCCGGGACATTCAATGAAATATTTTCTCTTCAAGTGCTTTGTAAATTTAGAAAACATTTTGTATCATTTTGTAACTTGTATTGTACCACTAAGTCTTTAAAAACAGGCAGCGAGGGAGCGCCTGCTCAGCAGGGAGTCTACTTCTCCCTCTGACCCTCCCCCCATCTCATGTGCTTTCTCTCTCATTCTCTCTGTCTCTCAAATAAATAAATAAAATCTTTAAAAAAAAAAAAAAACAGGCAGCGAAAGTTTTGTCTGATTAGAAGTAGCTTCTGGTTACAGAGAGCACTGATAGAGTTGATTCTCAAGGAAGAGATCAGAGGGTGTCCCAATATTTAAGCCAATACTCACTGAAAAGATAAAAGGCCTTATTAGCAAATATAATAGCTACACAGGCTAATTTATATTCACAGGGTGAATCTGCTCTTTCTAATCTAGACACAGCATTAAGTAACCAGATTGTGCTTCTTTGTTAGCAACTGAACAATTACCAGTCTTCCAATTTCACCTCCCTTTCTCGTCCTTTACATTCCTACACTGTGACCTACTTCAGAGGCTCAGTATGTCTGTGTCATTAAGGCATGGGTCCTTATCATTAAGGAGCGGCCCTAGGGCAGAACCACAGGACCATGGGACACACAGGAGCTATACTCCTATCATCGCTTATTCATTTTTTGTCCATTCATCAGTATGTCAAGAGTGAACTCCATTCTGAGCATGGGATAGATGCTGGAATGTGGAGAAGGGAAAGAGGGGAGGATGTAGTGGTAATAGCTCCCTCCAAAGAAGTGTGTACTTTCATTAAAAAATAGAAGCCCTCAGGGGTGCCTGGTGGCTCAGTCAGTTAAGTGTCTGATCTCGGCTCAGGCCGTGATCTCAGGGTCCTGGGAAGGAGCCCCAAGTTGGGCCCCCAGCTCAGTGGAGAGTCCACCTGTCCCTCTGCCCCTCCCCCCACTCATGTGCTCTCACTCTCACTCTCAAATGAGTAAATTCTTTAAAAAATAAAATAAAAGCCCTTATAATCTTAACTCATTTACATATCTTTGGCTTGTTGTGAACTGAGGATTAATTGTACTGTAAGCTTACCTCTTATGATCTAAGTTGCCACTTCTCACCTTACAAAATATGTAGAAATGCAATTATGTGGGAAATTACTTAATATCTTATCACAGACTCCTTGTAATTCTAAGTAGTCGTTTCATCTTTTCAGATTATATCATCAGATTATCAATCTCTTTATTTCCGGGTTTTTTCTCACCAGATGGGATGGGGAGAGACCAGAGTGAGGAGGAATCAGCTCCATCACGGTGCTAGGTGGGGGATGCGGTTTTCAGTGGATCATGCGCCATTAGAATAACAGGAAGCCCTTGCTCCGTTGTGTGTACACTCTGGATGAGAAGCCCCCGTTCCCACCAAAGCTGAAGCATTTGGGGAAAGAGGGAAAGGACAGGTGGTGTCGCTTACTGAAATCACACTTAGTTACCAAAAGAAACAATAATCCCGGCAGTTCCTTCACTCCCATTTTCACCGGGCATCTGCAGATGAAATAAGACGGAGGGACACGGGAAAGTGCTGCCTTTGTAGAAACGTTGGGAGGGGATTTAGAGGCCATTCTGTCTTTCAGCCACAACCAAATAAATTACATTGGATTAAAATAGTGCAGGTCATTTGGAGAAACACAGCCCAAAGACCTTTACCTTTCTAAGGCAGCCCAAATTTCAAATTAATCCCTTCTTTTATGCCTTGCTTTGGAAAGATGGCTAAGATTAAACCTAGAAAGAAAGGATTTAATTTCAGTTTTACAAAGACTTTTTCAATAGTTTCAAAAATATATCTTTCTCTTCGAATAAAAAGCCTTTGCAAAAAAGTTGATCTGCGAATGCATATTAAAAAGCAGCCTGCCATAGAGACGAGCCATGCACCTATGAACTGCACAGAGGCTATGAAATGCCAGAGGTCGGGCTTGAGGGAGTTGACATTATTCATTAAAAATCCTCTGTAGTTTGAATCCCAGTGACTGTCTCAGCCCAGGTTTGGAGTGAAGAGAAAAAGGAATAGAAGACACTCACCTCTACACCTTTGCCAAGTTCGGTGAAAGGAGAGAAGATAGAGGGGAAGCCTGATTATTGGCAGATAAAGAAGGAAACTTCAGAGAATTTTGTATCTACTCAAAAAATAAGAAAGGAGAATTAAAATTAAATATAGGAAGTGCCTCTCCCTTGATCCTTTTAACATCTCCCAAATCAAACGATTTCTTGCTTTCATATTGACATTAGTCACTGTGCCCCTACTCTAAGTCTTTAGCTTTACAAACTTGGAGTATAGGATTACCTGTAATTCATACATGGTCCTGGTTCGGTAATATTATATGTCCATTTGTATGTAGCACACTCTGTGGATCACAGAAATACAGACAAGAGCCTGCTTCCTTATGAAGTAGACATGCTGGCTAAAAATGGAAGACAGACAGTCAGGAAGTGTTAATACGTCAGTAGAAGGTAGTGTGGTTTTGTGCCAAACTGGTGTAAAGGCCGGTATGTATAGCATGAGAGGGAGAACAGGTCACCAAGGTGGTTGGCGAAGGGTTTCAGGACCAGCTGAACCCTGGCGAAGCTCCTTGCTTGCTTGGTTGGGAATTAAGATTGGAACTGATGGGGGCAGGGTGGGGGGGAGAATGGGGGTGGGGTAGCAGAGGCAAAGTTTGAGGGCAGAAATAAACACGAGCTATGGAGAAGCATGCTCATGAAAGGGGCTCACCTTTGGAGCCCACAGACTGCCATGGGAATGCTCATTCAGATTCTTACATTCCATATGATCCTGGAGAAGTTTCTAAACCCTTCCTGAGTAAATATTTGAGTGGCGTGCTGGCGTCCTGAAACCCTTCCCCAACCACCTTGGTGACCTGTTCTCCCTCTCATGCTATACATACCGGCCTTTACACCAGATTGTTAAATATTCAGGACTTCTGTGAGCTGGTTGTGAAGGCTTGGTAGCTTGAACCAGCTACAGTAGGAGAATTCACCCCATGGAAACTAACAAGCCCAACAAATCCAGACTCCTTCTTGTAAAGCTGCTGACTTACCAGAATACCACTGCCCTGATTCCTTCTTAATTAAGCAAGAATTACAGCTCTGCCTATGCATATTATTGTGTTAGGGTACAGATAATGTATAAAATGTCTAGCACAGAGTCAACACAGATGACGCTCGAGATGACAGCTACAGGCTTAAATGTAACATTGTGAAGAGATCGGTCTCATCAGAGGAGCGGCGGATAGGGAGTTGGGCAGGTAGGCTGAGCTAGCCAGGGGACAGTGGTCCTGCACTACCTCGGCACCGAAGTACGATGTCAGATGTGATTCTCCATCACTCGTCTTTACCACAAAACAACTTCACATTTATTCTTTAGAAGGAAGAGTAGAGCTCTTCTCACTATATTAATCCATAAATGACATTAAAGTCTTCCCTAACAGACAACTGGCTTACGATTACTTCTGAGCTACAGAGGACGTGTAAGATCCCTGAACAATGTTTAGAGAGCATTTAGGAAGGACCATGGCTTATGTAGCGTCACATCAACTGTAACCATTTCTTTTACCGAAGGGGACAGAAATGTTTTTTGTTAGTAGGTTTGCCTCAGCTGTTTAGCTTATAGTATAATGCGAGGTAACAACTGATGAATAATTATCTCTGTTAGGATACAAAACTAATTTTAAGATTACTTTGTGATTATTAGCCTAAATCTAAAGAATGAGCAGCTTTCTCCTGTCGGGATCTCCTCCCTTCTGTGACCCAGCTGTGTCAGATTTCTCTTCCATAAATTCAAGACACTTAGTTTGGTTTGCTACGCTCTCTAAGACTACAAATACCTGTAATGAATCTCGTGATCTTTTTTTCACTGTTCACCTGACAAAAATCTGAAGAATGAATGATTGGTCTCCGTTGTTTTTGTTTTTCCAACATCATGATGGACAAAGAACTCTATTTCTTTTGTTGTTATGACTACATTCTGCTTTTCTTCCTCCTTTCTAAGCCCTCCTGGCAAAAGAATGTATAGTTCAGATTGTTGGAATCTATAATGAAAATGTTTATCTACCCGAATAATTCCTTCTGTTACATTTGTTGTAGACGACTAATGCCACTAAAAGCAAAAGTTTGCCATGGAAAGTGTAGCAGTTTCCAAGAAAATGTTACTGGTTGACTTTATTGAATGTTTTCACATTTGAGTGCTTTCAAATTTTAGTAAAATATGTATTTGAAAATATTTTAACTTAGCCAAGTGCAAGTGAAATTCTGTAAATGGATTTGACTAAAAAATCTAATTTTCACGTAAAGCAAGAGAAAGGTCCACTGACTTGCAGTTCCTTGGTCTCATTGTATAATTGTGTTCCAAAGCTACCGTGGGCGCTCCCACCTGCAAAATATGCCTAACCTATTCTTGAAAGACCTTTCTTGCCATCACAGATGCCAGCACCAAATGCCAGACAAAGTTGGCAGCTACAAAATTGCTGTCATTACTCATTAGCAGGCATCAAAATGTCCTAATAATACTTGTTGCCACTCTCCAATCCTGTGGAGACATCAGTTAAACATGCCTTGCTTGCCAAGTCATGTGATCAGCTTTCACTATGCTGGATAAAGCCAAGTGAGACCATCCAGGTAGACTGGATAAAGAAACCTTGAAGAGTTTGGCTGTGGAAAGAGAAATTCTTTCCATCCATATTACTGCAGTGGAATTCAGAACTCTAGAAAACCCTGTGTGTTTTTTCTGCCATATGGCTGTCCGTTGCTCAGTTGCCCTACTTAGAGAACACTTGAGTATTCAGTGGAAGGCATATTCCTACTCAGAAAATAACCAACATATTAAGACTTCTTTATAGTTTCAGTGACCTAAATCTAGACTTTCTGAATAAATAAAACCTGAATTTTGTCAGGCCAGATTGAGTACCTAAAGCTAGGTAGATGGAACAGGCCTTGTTAATTCATTGTCCAAAAGGATTATTTTTTTCCCCTTTGTATAATTCTTTAAATCAAGCTGGCCGAAGCTCCGTGAGAGAGAAGAGGGTATCCTGAACTTCTGCAGGGGAGACAAGATCAGTAATGGAGACTGCTGGCCTTCTAGAAAGGCAGCAGTTCTGAGAGAGGAGCGGGGAACTGAACTTTTGTTAGAGGCCCTTGGGAAGGCAGGTAGGAACATTCAGGCAGCAATACTTGCTTCCTTGTTTACTAGTGGGAAGCATCCACTATCCTATGATTACTGCACCAACTGGGGAGACCTGAGCCATTACTGAGAATCTCCTCTCGTCTCCACTGGTCATGTGGTTGATCATCCAAAGGGTGCAGAAGTGGAACAGAGCCTGGGAGAGGAAGCGGAATCTGCGATGAGTGATGGAAGGGCAGTAATTGCAGAACGAATCCTCACGTCATCCGTGCTGAATCCATGGCTTAGGACAGCTCTCCACCATTCCCAGGTGAAACGTAGCAGTAAGTCCGCGTTGCAGCTTCGCTTTGCCTCAGTGCCCTCGTCATAGCGCCATTGCCTTTAGGCCATTTCTATGGCCTAAACTAGTGCAGGGGCTAATGTGTGTCTTAGAAATCAAAATAATGATACAGAATGATTCACTGGGCAGAAATAATGTGGAAGACAAATGTATCGAGAAGCAATGGAAATGCTATTAGCAATCACAGAGGAGTTTATTAGTAGGAAACATTGCCCCATGTCTCCTACACATAGTAAAAGGATATTTGTTTAAAGCCCAAGTAACTCCTTCGCTATATAAGAATTTCTAAGGGATTTTGAATCAGGATTCTGTTTGCATTCAGCCACTACTTTTTTCTTCTTATCATCATCCTAAACTTCCCACATACCACCTGTCTTAAGATGAGATAAATGAACATGAGGCCCTAAACTCTACCACAGGTGATGCCTTAGCCAGGGAATGGATTCACTTTGACACTTGATTAACATCAGTTTCACATGTGGTAATAAAAAAAATTAATCTGCACGAACTGTAATTTTCATGCTGTGATCATTTAGATTCGAGCCGTCTCTGTATTGATTGGGTTCAAGAAAACTATTTTCATTGTGCTTTTTTAATGAGGATGCCTGGTGGAAAATCATACTTGGGTCTTGGGGAACTTCTCGCTTTTCAAAAGTGCAACAAACAGAACTTCAGCGTTTGGGAAGATGGGCTTGCTATCTGTAGACTTACAGAACATTAAGAACAAATATACAAAGTTTGAGGAAGAGTAGGGTAGTAGCTATTTTGAAATACTGACTGATATACTCGTGTGTTAAGATCAGAGATTATACCTAAAAAAGATAAGTAGATGCCCCAGAATGTTGCCTTTTTATAGTCTTCTTATCAGAATATCTGCAGCCACCCCATTTTCCTGAATTTTGTCCCAATTCTCTTTTCCAATATGTGGCTACCTGCCACTTTTCAACCGTAGAAGGAAGACTTTAGGCAGGGATGATGGGCGGAGAGACTACAGAGGTTGCTGTTCTGCGATGTGGCCCTGACAAGTTGATTATATATTGGAAGATGCAGTGGAGAAGCCACATCTCAGTTTCTGACATTAGTCTCTGCGGATGTTCATCACCTGACAGTAGCCACTGTGGGAGCAAGTTAGGGAACCTCTGAGAAGCAGAGAGGTAACACTCTGTGGTGCGTATGAACACAGGCGCCTCCAAGGAGACTCAGCACCAATTACAATCACCCCATTCTGTAGAGACAACATAAAACCACTTTAAAACATTTTGAAACATCATAAAGAGAGTGCATTTATTTTAAAATTTGTAGTTCATATCTGTTATATAGTAATACAAATGTGTGTGCATATACCATATGTATAATAGGTAAACTATTACCTTATGAATCAGAAAGGCCCATGTTCAAGGCACCTCTGGTTAGTGGAAATCTGTCCTTCACTACCCTGTTTTGGATCTGAATAAATATGCATCACACACACACACACACACACACACACACACACACACACACACACACACACACACACTGATGCAAACTCCAGCAATTGATCAGAGACTGACGTTTTACAATCTAAATTTTTGGACTTGGTTGCTTGTTCATAAAATACTAATGCAATATACAATTCCCACACAGACTTTCCTCTTCTCTGCAAAGTATGGAGACCCAAATGCTACAAAGCTCGCTGTGGGCTCCTGGCTCAGAAACATTTCTCTCAGCACTCTCCTGACGTTATTAATGGCCCTGATGTACAAACCCAGAATAAAATAGAATTAAAATCCAAAGTTAATTTCAAGCTCCATTAGAAATTAAAGGTGTTGGGAAAGAAATCAATATTTGCCCAGTGCAAAATGACTAAATTCAAAGCAATTAATTCTATTATTTTGTAACTTCTAAAAACTATAAAAGACCTTCAAACTAGAAAATGTTGCCATGCTCACACATATACACAATATGTGACTAAAAATAATGACAATGATTTCTAGAAGCAACACACAAAAATCTATTTTATTACTTTGTAGCCATACCATGTAGTATACACACTAAAATGTGTGTCTTAAAATAGAGCCAATTATTCTGTACAATCTGTGGCTATTTCCAGCAATTACCAACACTCAGTTGTAAATCTGGGAGGATTTAAAGGACAGAAACAGTGCAAAAGTGCAAAGAGATTTATTTAAATGGAATAGATGTATCCATTTCCTTAATTTTACTTTCTCTTTTTTCCAGCTTCTTTTTAAGAATTGCTACAGATTAACAAATAAATGACCTTAAAACACTGTAGTTCTAACTAGTATAAAGTATTTTGCAACCTATAGGGTTGTAGATCATAAAAGACGTTAAAGTAGCAGTCAGTAAATCTTTTTCATGTCAGAAGGGCGCCTCTGTCAGGATGGCTCTGTCGGGCACCTGGGGGGCTCAGTCCACCTTCGGGTCAGGTCATGATCCCAGGGTCCTGGGATGGAGTCCCTCATTGGGCTCCCCGCTCAGCCGGGAGCCTGCTTCTCCCTCTCCCTCTGTTGCTCCCCCCTGGTCCTGCTCTTTCTCTTGCTCTCTCTTTCTCAAATAAAATCTTTAAAAAACAACAACTTTTTCATGTCAGAATCACTGCCACTTCTTCCCTGTCCTGCCTTTTGGGGTAAGTCTGAGTTAACAAATGGACCTTTTGCAGGTCCGGAAAGATTAGAGTCAAAGGGATCTGGATCAGACCTTGTAATGAGTTTATGTCACTGTTCCCTCCCCACTTCGAAAAGAAGCCTCACGAGAACTGGCTCAGGCAGCAGTTACCGTTTCAGCATCTGGGGCGAACACCTATAAAAGACAATGTGGGACAAACCATTGCTTTGCTTAGGAAACATCATAAGGCTTCTGGTTAAATCTTCCTCTTTTTAGGATAATTACAGTCAATATTATGATTAAGGCTTAATAGCAATAGACACACAGCTAGGCACTGGGAATGTTCCACAAGAAGAACGGAGCAATCATTGACAATAGCCTCATTCTTCCAGGGGCTAATACTCAACTCCTTGACTTTTAGAAATGTTATCTTTTTAAAAACTCTGTGAGATGTACTTTCCTTAAAGGCATGACTTGTCTAATGGAGTGATCCAGAGAGTTGGGTTTGGGGAGGTGAGCTTCCTAGCCCACCAGCCCCTATTCTGTCTCTGTTGTTGCTCTTCAAGGTTGCCCACTAGCTAGAACAGAAACAAAGGTGTCAGACCAAACTGATTTTCAACTCTCTTAACTCCCCTCTTGTTCAGCATTTCCTTCCTTCCCATGATATTTCGAAGGAGAGAGGATGCTGGATTAAGACAGACAGGAGTGCCGGTCCCACACCCATTACTTCCCATGTGTGTGGTCCAAGGTGGTGACTTAATCTCTCTGATCCTCACTTTTCCTCTCTTGTAT